>NC_136073.1:303169900-303699920 GCF_964261635.1 Lissotriton helveticus | reverse complement strand
ATGAGTACCCTATAAGCAAATAGATGCAAACTGTGAGGAGACACTGGTGACATTATAGAAAAAGGTGCAAATATAATTCCTTATTTCACACAGACACTCAGTGTGATCTTTGTCAAAAATGTTAAAGTCATACATTTTTCCAAAAAACATTTAGCATAGTAATTCGTTTAAGACACAGAGCACGTAATCAATGCCCACTACATTACCAATGCAGAAAACCTGACTCATTTTCCAAAATACTTTTCCAATAAGCACCATTCATTTTTTTGCCAGCATTACATAGAAACATGAGACACAATGCAAAAAGAAACAGTACCCTATAAGCTAAGAGATGCAACCTGTGAGGAGACACATGTGACGGTATAGAAAAAGTTGAAAATATAATTCCTTAATTGACACAGACACTCAGTGTGATCCTTGTCAAACAGGTTAAAGCCATACATTTTACCCAAAAACATTTAGCATAGTAAATCGTTTTAGACACAGAGCACAGCCCATTTAAATGACCACTACATTACAAGGCAGAAACCTGACTCATTTCCAAAATACTTTTCCAATAAGCACCATTCATTTTTTTGCCAGCATTACATAGAAACATGAGACACAATGCAAAAAGGAAACAGTACCCTATAAGCTAAGAGATGCAAAACTGTGAGGAGACGACACAGGTGACATTATAGAAAAGGTGAAACTATAATTCTTTAATTGACACAGACACTCAGTGTGATCCTTGTCAAAAATGTTAAAGCAATACATTTTACCAAAAAACATTTACCATAGTAAATCGTTTTAGACACAGAGCACAGCCCATTTAAATGACCACTACATTACAAGGCAGAAAACCTGACTCATTTCCAAAATACTTTTCCAATATGCAATATTCATTTTTTTGCCAGCATTACATAGAAACATGAGACACAATGCAAAAAGAAACAGTACTCTATAAGCTAAGAGATGCAAACTGTGAGGAGACACAGGTGACATTATAGAAAAAGGTGAAAATATAATTCCTTAATTGACACAGACACTCAGTGTGATCCTTGTCAAAAAAGTTAAAGCCATACATTTTACCCAAAAACATTTAGCATAGTAAATGGTTTTAGACACAGAGCACAGCCCATTTAAATGACCACTACATTACAAGGCAGAAACCTGACTCATTTCCAAAATACATTTCCAATATGCACCATTCATTTTTTTGCCTGCATTACATAGAAACATGAGACACAATGCAAAAAGAAACTGTACCCTATAAGCTAAGAGATGCAAACTGTGAGGAGACACAGGTGACATTATAGAAAAAGGTGAAAATATAATTCCTTAATTGACACAGACACTCAGTGTGATCCTTGTCAAACAAGTTGAAGCCATACATTTTACCCAAAAACATTTAGCATAGTAAATCGTTTTAGACACAGAGCACAGCCCATTTAAATGACTACCACATTACAAGGCAGAAACCTGACTCATTTCCAAAATACATTTCCAATATGCACCATTAAATTTTTTACCTGCATTACAAAAAAACATGACACACAATACAAGAATAAAGAAGCCCAATATGCTTCTTAATCTTCCCCATAGTGCATACAGCACTCTATCTATATTAAATGAATCATTACTCACCTTTAAAAATGCTTTTGAAGATTTAGAACAGTGTCAGTCACACACACCAGATTTTCTTAAGCAGAATCTCTGAAATGCACCTCAGACACTGCAACCACAAATGGCCCTGATTCCCTGTAATTCTTCACACATATCCCTGGACGTAACCAATCAAAATTCTTCCCACACTATTTCAAAACCAAACTAACATTTTAATTGGTTCTACATTTCAACACTTTCAAACTCACATAATATTCACCCATCCCCCAGTGCTCATTCAGCCTGTTATCATGGTAACTCCCACCTAACTGAGCACACAGGTGAAAAGTTCATGATACTATGTTGCAAATGAACCCAGCAAGGGTGTTTGACTTCTCAATATAGCAGCTTATCCTGTGCAATGTTTCTTTCAATGACTTTTTCTCAACCATAATAATTACTTCTTTCAAAAAACAGAAGCATGCACCCTAATTTTCAGTGGAGAATTTTAAGAAACCGCCAATCATTTCTTGTTTTTCAAGTGCACTGAATCTCAACCACTTTTTTTTTCATAACTCCTACTTTCAAACTGCCATTTCATTTCCACAACTCATCTGAATACAACCACATCTACCTTCAAGATGCCTAAAGTCTTAATTGTGGGTCATAGCTTTGTTCACTGGAGTGAAAAGTATGCAGCAAACAGAGGTATTCCCAACCTTGATTTACCAAATGTGGATATTATGTGGATTGGCCAGAGAGGATTGAGATGTCACCAATTGATACCATTGGTAAAATCCTTTATGCATCTACCACACACTGACCTCATAATTGTGCACTGTTGTGGCAATGACCTGGGCACTTTGACTGGGGTAGGTCTGGAAATGCTTTTAAAGGACACCTTTGGGCAATTGATGTCACTTTTTCCAAAAACTGCCTTGGTATATTCTAATATATGCCAAAGGCAAAAATGGAACTGGTCCAACCAATTTTGTCCACAGATTGAGAAAGCAAGGAAACATGTGAATAAATCTGTTTCTGCTTTCCTCAGAGACTATGGTATGGGTTCTATATACGACAACAACTTGCGTTACAACATGCAAGGCATCTATAGGAGAGATGGTGTACATTTTACAGATGAGGGGAATAAAGTCTTCCTCTTGAATTTTAGACTCTGCATCGGTACCTACTTGTAGGTACAAAAAACACCCACATAACACAACAGCTCTTTTCAGAGCTACCCAACCTCTAAGCACTCTAAATTCTTTTTTTACACTAATTGTTTTCACTGTTTTTCCCCATGGTGCACTCAGGGTACGCGTACCTGTAAACGCCCGTGTAAGCGCACCCTGAGCTTACTCCGCGAAATTTACGAAAAATTAATAATAGGGTTTTTGCCCTTCAAGGTCCTCCTAGGCCCACCTGAGAAAACCCAGGGGGTTATGGGGTCTCCTCCCTGCCCCTTTTTATAGAATTCCCCTTTTGTTTCTTCACCTCTTGTGTCTCGATTCTACCGAGACACAAGATGGCGGACTCTCCGGACTGTTTGGGATGTTGACAGACACCCGAGAGCCAATCAGCTTTCCGCTCACCATCTTCCGTGGTGCGCCGGGTGCACTTACCGGTACGCGTACCCAAAGCGCTCAGAGCGCGCATATAGATATATATATGTTTTTGAAGTTAATTTTCATAAAAACCACTGGAGCGATTTCAACCAAATATGGAAAAGGCCCTACTACGTACCAGTCCCTACCATTTTGCCAAGTTTGGTGTAATTCCGTTCAGCCGTTCGGGCTGTAGCCGTGTCTAAATGTGCCATGGAAAATTGCATGGGGAAAACACATTTGAAAGTGTTGAAATTTAGAACCAATTAAAATTTTATTTTGGATTTGAATTTGTGTGTGATGAAGTTTGATTGGTTATGTACATGAATATATATGAAAAATGAGAGGGAAACAAGGCCAGTTTGTGATAGTACTGTCTGAGGTACATTTGTGAGGAATTTTTGGTGTTTAATTTCTGGTGTGAGATTTACACAGTACTAACTCTTCTACTGCTTTCTAAAAGGTGAGTTGTTAATTTGTAAGGGGAACTATGTTGTACACTTTAAGATAATTGGAAAAATGTTTTCTGTTAGTTATTTACTGTCCCTCTGTTATAGTTATGGATTGAGTTAGGCTTCATCACATGCAGTGCTTTATATTTCTAGTTCCTGCCTGATACTATACACTTCCCAAAGATAACTTCGCTGTTAAAAACTCAGAAGTACCTGTCTCAACGTGACCCCTACAGTGCCCTAACTCTACTGATATAGTTATATAAAGTATTTGAAAAAATGTGTGCATATTAATTTTAAAGAACTAAATACTTGATAAAGCTAGTTTTATATTATGTATTACTAAAAACGATAAATTAAAGTGATTATTTTTTTCTGCAATTTACAGCAAGAAATTTCAAAATAAAATGGATCACAATGAAGAGACCGTTGAAATTTCTTTTGAATTTTCCACTACTTTTATTGAGATTTTGAATGTCCCGGTTATTGACAGCACCAGTAATGAAGAAGTTTCTGTTGGAGGAGATGACATGATGAATTTTTTTGATTAGTCTCTGGACGGCAAATTTCTCGAATGTTTGGAGACCGTAGAGTTCCAGGAATCATCTTTGCAGACTTTTGATGAGGAGATTCCTGATGATGTGCATGATGAGGAAATTCCTGATGATGACATGTTACTAGTTCTTTTAAATTATGAATTATGAAAATTCAGAAGAATAAATTTATATTTAGAAATAAAAAATAGTTTGAGACATTATTCAAATTAATTTGTAATTTATGAGGTAGTAGCGAAGTGATTGTAGTATAAAGTGAGACTTATAGTATAGAGTGCAAAATTTTTGTGTTACATAGTAAGTTTAACTGGAGTGTGAGACCAGTGATCCACTGGTACCATCCTTATGTGCACTCAATCTTTCCTCCTATTGAAAGAGGATCCAGTAAGCATTTTGTTCATTTCAGTATTTGTTCTTTTTATTTTTCATCAATTTTAAAAAGTATACCATAGATGACATTGTATAGTCTTTCATAAATTTCAACATGTGACAAAGTCCATTAAACGGATCCAATGCATTTCGGGCCATTAGTTATGCCCTTCATCAGGGAAAAGACACTATAAAGTAAAACATAAGTAAACTTGCTGTCAGTAAATCTCTTATGTAACAAGGAAAACAGTTTCATATGTGGTGCTCTTAGGTATGTGAGTTGGTGGAGGTTTTATAGTGTCACCTTAAGAAAACCTAAATGCCCGTGTATTTTGAAAGAAAGTTATATCTGCCATCTTACGTGTCACTGGCTCTGTGGAATTTCTGTGGGGAAAAAATATGGGGAGAATATATGTATCGGCAGCCTCCAGATAAGTAGAGTTTAAAAACCATGTTGCTACCGTGGTGGATTAATTAATTAATTAATTATGTGCTTATATAGCGCTGGAATCACTCCCGAAGGGGTACCTCCGCGCTTCGACCGCTGCGAAACCCTTCCTGGCTTCCCTGAGAGATGGTCCCTTAATGGGTATCTCCAGGGTGAGACCAGGCATCCCCGGCGGTCTGGTGGGGCCGTTAGTGAAGATGAGGCAAGCTAGTGCCCAGAGTTGCCGAGTGTGATCGCTGATCAGAGTGGGCACCGAGGCGAGAGAATTATCGAGTCCGCTGACCCTGGTCCAGAAACCTGCCGCGTCGGGAATCGAACCCTGGTCCCGGGCCGTCCTCTGCTCTCGGGTCTGCCGCCTCTAACCAGTGAGCCACACTACTCCATTACTTCTACTAAACAGTGTATTCTGATGACTAACCTTTAGATGTGGTTTAAATGGTTCGTCAGGGTATCTGCCAGGACGCTCTTCTGTCACGAACGCTGGTGTAGGCGTATCCGCCATTGACCGCGTTTTAGTCTAATTCAAAGTTCCGATCACGTGATTAGTATGACTGAAAACAGACTCACAGTAACACTCCCAATCTGGAGAAAAGTTCCTATATAGTCAGGCGGCATGAATAACATTATCGTCGTGTTAAAATATTCCTGACCTGATCTTACTAAGTGTATGTTAAAGTACGAAAATGTAATTAAAAATATACAAATGAAAAAAGGAAAAAAAGTGTATCATGCTGTGGGGGATCGAACCGTCTGGGATGAGCGTGGCTCGCAAGTGTCTTAATGAGGCATGCTATTGTATCGTAACTAGTTATTGGCGTTAGTAGAGAGAGTATTAGTGATGAAATGTATGTTAACCCAGTACAATTGACAGTAGTTCATAAATGATGAACAGTAGTTCATAAATGATAAATATTTGGAACAAACAAAAATAAGGTAGAGTGAGGTCTCACAGGGACTACAGAGTCGACCTTGGGGCCTGTTCAGAGGTAACATGATAATTCAATTCTGTCGTTTAGACCAAAAGGCTTATGCGTTGAGAGTCTTTGTATCCAGGCATTTTCTCTTTGCAGCAGAAATTTGGTATTGTCTCTTCCTTCTGCTTTCTGGATGGTTTCCAGTATGATTAACTTCATTTGAGAAATGTTATGTTTTTCTTCAACAAAGTGGGTTGCCAATGATGATTTCATGTTTTTAAGACGAATATTTGATTTGTGTTCAGTAAGTCTTATTTTGATATGACGTTCCGTTTTTCCAACATACAGTTTGCCACATGGGCATTTGAGTGCATATATAACATTACTGAACTCACATGTAGCGTTCACTTTAAGTTTAACCTCGTGTCCTTTCATAGGATGGTTAATCTTGTTTCCTTTAATAATGCTATTGCAGTTTCCACAATTAAGACACGGTTTAGTACCTGTGAATGTAGTTGTTGTCATCGGTTTATATTGCAGCATTTCTCCTAGGTTAGGTGCTCTCGTAAAGGCAAACAGTGGGGGTTCCACAAAGATCTGATTGAAATCGGGTTCAAGGTTTAACAGTGACCAGTGTTTAAAAATAATCCTCTTGAATTTGGCACTCGAGGTGGAATATTTAGAAACTACCACTATGTGGGTCTGTTGTTTCTTTTGACTGGGTTGTAGTAGTTTTTTCTGTCAATATTTGAGATCCTTTGTTTTGATTCCTCAATAATCTCTTCAGGGTACCCTCTATTGTGGAATTTAGTAGCAATTTCATCAATCCTTTGTTCTGATTTGTTTGGATCTGACGTAATTCTTTTAACATGTGCCATTTGTGAAAAAGGAAGGTATTTTTTGACGTTAGGTTCATGAAAACTGGTAAAATGGAAAATGTTGTTTCTGTCTGTGGGTTTTACAAACAAGTCTGTTTCAAAACTTTGTTGGTTGATGGTGATTTTAACATCTAAAAAGTTTACAGATTTGTCAGATATCTCCCAGGTCAGTTGGATGCCCACTACCTCTATCCAAACTGAACCGAATCGTTTTTTAGAACAGGGTCAATCACAAAAAGGAGACCCCGGAGAGGAAAGAGCAAAGGAAAAAGAAAAGGAGAAAGAACCACCCTCCACGAGAAGTACAACGGGAACTGTCAAAGACAAGAAAGGGAAGAAGACATAAATCCAGAACAATTGGTCATCAATATCAGTGATTACCACCATACCCCTCACGAACCTCAACTTTTACAAAAAGGCACATCTTTTGTACCCACCACAGTTATAGACAACTTGGAATTGGAAGTTAGTTTCTTTAAACTCATGCGTAAGCTCCGACTACGTCATTTTTTTGACAACGTACTACCGCAACAAACCAAGGATGAGCCCGATCAGTTACAAGGACTAAGACCACCAAGTACCTTCCAATCACCGGTCAGCCATAAGACCCTCGATTTATTTGAAAAACTGGTGAAAAAAGATCTCTCTGACACCAAACATGTAAACAAAAGGGCTAAAAACATAACACAAAAGGATTTGGATACCCTCAAAAAAATATCGACCAATAGCAAAATAATCTGTACTAAAGCCGACAAGGGGGGAGCGTTAGTTATCATGAACAGTACGATGTACGAGTCTAAAGTGATGCAACATGTTTCGGATACTACAACCTATATGAAACTGGATTATAACCCTACACGGGAATTCATGAAGAATCTACAAAGCATCTTAGAGAAAGCTCATGAAGCAGGCACTATCAATGACAGAACAAAGAACTTTCTCACAAAATCCAATCCGAAGAGCCCAACTCTAAGAATGGTACCAAAAATACACAAAAATATCATGGACCCTCCTTTGAGACCCATAGTCTCAACACGTGGTAGCTTACACGAACCCATTGGTCAACTTTTGGACAAATATCTTCAGCCTATGGTACAAACCATGAGAACATATGTAAAAGATACAAACCATTTCCTTTCCAAACTAGAGGAGGTTACCATCGATCCAGAAGAGAAAATAGTGCTCTGCACCGCGGATGTACACTCACTCTATACCAGTATACCCCACTCCCTGGGAATAGAGGCGATTGAAAAGGCGCTACTAAACACTGACCTGGATCGGTCTTTCCTAACGTTTTTGATGGAGTTAATGCTCTTTACACTGTATCAAAGTTATTTCATATATCAAGATACATGGTATCAACAATTAATTGGAATGGCCATGGGCAACTCAGCGGCGCCCGTATACGCAAACATATTCATGCAACACTATGAGGAGATGCATATCTTTGCCAACAAAAAATGGACGGACAATCTCAAACTTTTGATACGATATATTGACAACATATTCATTATTTGGAAGAACACCAAGGAGGAGCTACAAATAGCTCTCACTGAATTCAACCAAATTGACGAACGCATCCAACTGAACTGGAAGATATCTGACAAATCTGTAAACTTTTTAGAGGTTAAAATCACCATCAACCAACAAAGTTTTAAAACAGACTTGTTTGTAAAACCCACAGACAGAAACAACATGCTCCATTTTACCAGTTTTCATGAACCTAACCTCAAAAAATACCTTCCTTTTTCACAAATGGCACGTGTTAAAAGAATTACGTCAGATCCAAACAAATCAGAACAAAGGATTGATGAAATTGCTACTAAATTCCACAAGAGAGGGTACCCTGAAGAGATTATTGAGGAATCAAAACAAAGGATCTCAAATATTGACAGGAAAAAACTACTACAACCCAGTCAAAAGAAACAACAGACCCGCATAGTGGTAGTTTCTAAATATTCCACCTCGAGTGCCAAATTCAAGAGGATTATTTTTAAACACTGGTCACTGTTAAACCTTGAACCCGATTTCAATCAGATCTTTGTGGAACCCCCACTGTTTGCCTTTACGAGAGCACCTAACCTAGGAGAAATGCTGCAATATAAACCGATGACAACAACTACATTCACAGGTACTAAACCGTGACTTAATTGTGGAAACTGCAATAGCATTATTAAAGGAAACAAGATTAACCATCCTATGAAAGGACACGAGGTTAAACTTAAAGTGAACGCTACATGTGAGTCCAGTAATGTTATATATGCACTCAAATGCCCATGTGGCAAACTGTATGTCGGAAAAACGGAACGTCGTATCAAAATAAGACTTACTGAACACAAATCAAATATTCGTCTTAAAAACATGAAATCATCATTGGCAACCCACTTTGTTGAAGAAAAACATAACATTTCTCAAATGAAGTTAATCATACTGGAAACCATCCAGAAAGCAGAAGGAAGAGACAATACCAAATTTCTGCTGCAAAGAGAAAATGCCTGGATACAAAGACTCTCAACGCATAAGCCTTTTGGTCTAAACGACAGAATTGAATTATCATGTTTCCTCTGAACAGGCCCCAAGGTCGACTCTGTAGTCCCAGTGAGACCTCACTCTACCTTATTTTTGTTTGTTCCAAATATTTATCATTTATGAACTACTGTTCATCATTTATGAACTACTGTCAATTGTACTGGGTTAACATACATTTCATTACTAATACTCTCTCTACTAACGCCAATAACTAGTTACGATACAATAGCATGCCTCATTAAGACACTTGCGAGCCACGCTCATCCCAGACGGTTCGATCCCCCACATCATGATACACTTTTTTTCCTTTTTTCATTTGTAAATTTTTAATTAAATTTTCGTACTTTAACATACACTTAGTAAGATCAGGTCAGGAATATTTTAACACGACGATAAAGTTATTCATGCCGCCTGACTATATAGGAACTTTTCTCCAGATTGGGAGTGTTACTGTGAGTCTGTTTTCAGTCATACTAATCACGTGATCGGAACTTTGAATTTGACTAAAACGCGGTCAATGGCGGATACGCCTACACCAGCGTTCGTGACAGAAGAGCGTCCGTGTAGATACCCTGACGAACCATTTAAACCACATATAAAGGTTAGTCATCAGAATACACTGTTTAGTAGAAGTAACTAATCCACCACTGTAGCAACATGGCTTTTAAACTCTACTTATATTGAGGCTGCCGATACATATATTCTCCCCATATTTTTTCTCCACAGAAATTCCACAGAGCCAGTGACACATAAGATGGCAGATATAACTTTCTTTCAAAATACACAGGCATTTAGGTTTTCTTAAGGTGACACCATAAAACCTCCACTTACTATCACCAACTCACATACCTAAGAGCACCACATATGAAACTGTTTTCCTTGTTACATAAGAGATTTACTGACAGCAACTTTACTTATGTTTTACTTTATAGTGTCTTTTCCCTGATGAAGGGCATAACTAATGGCCCGAAATGCATTGGATCCGTTTAATGGACTTTGTCACATGTTGAAATTTATGAAAGACTATAAAATGTCATCTATGGTATAGTTTTGAAAATTGTTGAAAAATAAAAAGAACAAATACTGAAATGAACAAAATGCTTACTGGATCCTCTTTCAATAGGAGGAAAGATTGAGTGCACATAGGATGGTACCAGTGGATCACTGGTCTCACACTCCAGTTACAGTATAATAGACGCCGTGGGATACTCGACGTTACTTGTGTAGCACCTACAAATTTGATGAACATTTGTTGAAATAGCTGTGCATCTGCCCTACCACTATTAGTGTTCTACATAGTACGTTTACTCATAGTTACTTCCCTTCTCCTACTATATTTTCTCCAATGTGTATTTGACATCTCTTCTTCATCTCCTGCCTCCTTTCTCTCACTGTCTGTCTCTGATGCACCCTATCGCCGCCATTTTGTGTAGTTTCAGAAGAGAGTAAAATGTAATAGTTGAGAACGTGAAAAGGGGGCAGGGTAGAGTGCCCCTGACCCCCTAGGCCTTCTCAGGGGGTCCCTAAAGGATCTCTTTCTGCTTTCCTGAGAGACTATGGTATGGGTTTAATATACCACAATAACTTGCGTTACAACATGCAAGATATCTACAGAGGAGACGGTGCACATTTCTCAGATGAGAGGAACAGAGTCTTTCTCTTGAATTTTAGACTCTGCATCGGTACCTACTTGTAGGTACTTAAATCACCCACATAACACAACAGCTCTTTTTAGAGCTACCCTACCTCTAAGCACTCCAAATTCTTATTTTACACTATTTTCTTTCACTGTTTTTCCCTGTGGTACGCTCAGGGTACGCGTACATGGGAACGCACCCAGCGCTTACCCTATGAAAATTTCAAAAAAAAGAAATTAGTTTTTTTGCCCTTCACGGTCCTTCTAGGCCCCCCTCAGAAAACCTAGGGGTCAGGGGGTGTCTACCCTGCCCCCTTTTAATCATTTCCCCCTTTTTTTTCACCTCTTGTGTCTCGATTCTACCGAGACACAAGATGGCAGACTCTCCGGACTGTTTGGAATATTGACAGACACCCGAGAGCCAATCAGCTTTCCGCTCGCGCACTTCCGTGGCGCGACGGGTGCGCTTACCGGTACGCGTACCCAAAGCGCTCGAAGCGCGCTTATAGATATATACATTTTTTTAAAGTTAATTTTCGTAAAAACCACCGGAGCAATTTTCACAAAATATAGAAAAGGCACTTCTGCGTACCAGTCCCTACAATTTTGCAAAGTTTGGTGTAATTCCATTCAGCGGTTCGGGTTGTAGCCGTGTCTGAACGTCCTATGGAAATTAACATGGGGAAAACACGTTTTGGGACCCCCCTTTTTCTTGGCCCCCGCATGACGAATCCCCCCAAAACTTCCAGGGAAGGAGCGGAGCGGAGCTGGCCTAAATTTTGGAAAATTACACGCAAATTCCTTAACCGGCGCCAAAGTTATTCCCAATAGAATGTTGCGGATTTCCTATGGAAACTAGGTCCTAACTATAACTACCTACTGGCGACCGCCAGTAGGTTATATATATATATATATATATATATATATATATATATATATATATATATATATGTCAGGAACTCCGAAAATTCAGCTAACACAGCATGCATGCCAAATAACGGAACGGACCCATTCGAATGATTTTAACGCTTTATTTTCTGTGCACCCTCTTGGTCGCCATGACGCGTTTCGGGCCCTGAAGCCCTTGATCACATATATATATATATATTACCTACTGGCGGTCGCCAGTAGGTATATATAGTTAGGATTTTTTCCCTATGGGATTTTTGAAAATTCTATGTCTAATAACTTTTTTCAGGAAAATGGCACATTTTGTTTCTGAGCAGCCCCTGAAAATTGGGCTGAGGTTCGTCCAGGGGGGGTTGAGAAAAAAGGGGGGTCCCAAAACGTGTTTTTAACATTGAGTTTTCCATAGGGCGGTTGGCCTCACTTTTAGCCCGAACGGCTGAATGGATTTGCACGAAACTTGGCAAAATTGTAGGGACTGGTAGCCCGATGTGCCTTTTGTAGGTCTCAATATATGTGCTCCAGTGGATTTTGAGAAATTAACGTTTAAAAAAAGATATATATCTGTAACAGCGGACCGGGCAGCGCCCCGGTTCGCGGACCTTACGCGTACCGGAACTTCGCGTAGCGAAGCTGATTGGCTCTCCGGTGTCTGTCAACATTCTAAACAGTCCGGAGCGGCCGCCATCTTGTCTCTCGGTAGGATTGAAAGACAAGAGGAGGCCAAAACAAAGGGGGAAATAACCATAAGGGGGCATAGTAGATCCTCCCTGACCCCCTAGGTTTAATGTGGAGGCTTTAAAAGGGCCCCGCGGGGCAAAAAACAAAAAAAAAATTTTTGTTTTTTTTGCGTGGGTAGCGCCCGGTCCGCGAACCGGGAAGCGTTCTGGGCAGCGTACTGCAATGAAAAATGAATGATAGACTTTTCAAATACTGTATGTTAATTGATTGTTGGTTTTGTTGATTATTTTTTAATTTTAATTTTTTCTGTAAACTACTTTCCCACCTTTTTTGATGGTGCGCTTCCCAGGGAGCGACCCGGTACGCGAACTGTTGAGCGCCCCGGTTCGCGAACCTTAAGCGTTATGGGAGTCCACCATTTTGTGTTTCAGTCGAATTAAGATACAAAATGGAGGGCAAATAATGTTCAGAATGGGTAGAAGGGGGCACGGTAGACTTATCTTGACCCCCTAGGTTTTGTGAGGGTGGCTGAGGAGGCTTATATGTGCGAAAAAAAAACATTTTTTTTAAAAATTTCGCGAGGTTAGCTCCCGGTTCGCGTACCGGGTAGCGCCCCGGGGAGCGTACTTTGTTGAAAATTAGTGAAAAAAGTTAGAGTAAAATAATAATTGTGAGTGATCAGATGTAGGGTAGCTCTGAGAAGAGCTTTTGGGTTTATGGTACATTTAGGTACTTATAAGTAGGTACCAATGCACAGTCTTAAATTCAGAGTGAAAATTCTGTTGCCCTCATCTGAGAAGTGAACTCCATCTCCTCTGTAGATATCTTGCATGTAGTAACGCAAGTTATTGTTGTACATGGAGCCCATTCCATGGTCTCTCATGTAAGCTGAAACAGATTTGTTTACATGCTTCCTCGACTTCTCAATTTGTGGACAAAATTGGTTTGACCACCTCCATTTCTGTCTTTGGCATATATTTGAATATACCAAGGCAGTCTGAGGAAAAAGTGCCATCAATTGCTCAAAGGTGTCCTTTAAAAGCATTTCCAGACCTACCCCAGTCAAAGTGCCCAAATCATTACCTCCACAGTGCACAATTAACAGGTCAGGTTTGGGCAAATGCATAAAGGTTTTCACCAATGGTATCAATTGGTGACATTTTAATCCTCTGTGGCCAAACCATTTAATTTCCACATCTTGTAAATTGAGGTTAGGTAAATTTCTGTTCTCAGCATACCTGTGAGCCCAGTGGATATAACTATGTCCAACAATCCAGACAGAAAACATGGTGAGAGAAGGTTCTGCTGCAGTCAGATGAAGTGTGGCAATGAAATGGCAGTTGAAAAAATGAGAGTTTAAAATGAAAAAAACTGTGGAGTTTCTGTGTTAATGAAGCAGTAACAGTGATTGGTGGATTTTGATTGCTGAAAACAGAAGGTTAGGGTGCATGGATGAGTTCTTTGAAAGATGTATTTTGAATGGTCAATAAATAATCATTAAATGAAAGATTGCAGTGGATACGCAGGTGCACTGAGAGTTCAGAGTTCAATTGCAACATTGTTGTGTGAACTTGCAAACACCAGAGGTCTTGCAAGAGGTGGTTGCTATGCAGAAAAGGCATGAAATGGCAGAGGGGGGAAGGGTTTTCATTTGAAAAAAAGTGAGGGTAGAGTTTTGATTGGGTGACATGAGAGATATGTGTGAAGAATTACAGCATTTCTGTGCTTTTGATAGCTGCAGACTCTGGAGTGCATACCTTTTGCTCTGCTGAAGACAAATTGGTGTGTTTCTGAGACTGTTTTCAAACTCAAAGTATTTGCTAAGGTGAGAAAATATTTCTTTAATTTAGATAGAGAATAGTGTGCTTTAAGGAGAAAATTATGAAGAAAGTTGTGTTTTTCAAATGTTGCTTTGTCTCAAGTGTTTTACAAATAGATTTTGTTTCTTTGAGAAAATGTAATTGGAGAAAATGTGAAGTATTAGTACTGACAGGGTGTTTTTCTGCATAGGAGCTGTGGAGTCTTTTCAAATTATGACTTGAGAATCGTTTTTGAGGAAGATGAATGGTTATAATATTTCTGACAAGGACATAATGGTGTATGCTTCTTTATAATGCAATTGAATGTCTCTGATGTTATTTTTCCCATTTTAATGTAAGACCTTTCTCTGTGGCGCAAATTGCTTGTAAATATGCTCCCACCTGTGCATGGTAAATTTAGATTTTGAATGTTTGTGTTACATAGCCATGTTAAAAGTGATACAAACATGCTGCAAAGGCAATCAAAAAACGCTTTTATGAGTCTTAAGGACATTTTAAGTAATTTTCCCATGTGCAGTGTTTTGAAATTATGATTTGAAAATCGTTTTTGGGGAAAAGGAATTGTTTTTAAATTTATGACAAGGACATAATGGTGTATGCTTTTTTATAAGGCAATTGACTGTCTATGATGTTATTTTTCCCATTTTAATGTAAGACCTTTCTCTGTGGCGCAAATTGCTTGTAAATATGCTCCCACCTGTGCATGGCAAATTTAGATTTTGAATGTTTGTGTTAAATAGCCATGTTAAAAGTGACCCAACCATGCTGGAAAGGCAATCAAAAAACACTTTCATGTGTCTTAAGGACATTTTAAGTCATTTCCTCATGTGCAGTGTTTTCAAATTATGATTTGAAAATCGTTTTTGGGGAAAAGGAATGGTTTGTAAATTTATGACAAGGATATAATGGTGTATGCTTCTTTATAAGGCATTTCTGTGTCTCTGATGTCATTTTTCCCATATTATATTAAAAGACCTTTCTCCGTGGGGCACATTCATTGTAAATATGGTCACACTTGTGCATGTTAATTTTGGTTTTTACTGTTTGAGTTACATAACCATGTTAAAAGTGACCCAAAAAAATTGCAAAGGCTTTCAAAAAACACTTTCATGTGTCTTAAGGACATTTTAAGTAATTTCCCTGTGGGCAGTGTTTTCAAATTATGAATTGAAAATCGTTTTTGAGGTAATGGAATGTTGTTAAAATTTATGTGCGCCATATGCCCCCAAATTTCTTTTTCAGGGGTGCAGCAGGGTGTTCTTGAGACACCCCTGCACCTTTGGAAAAATTCCTAATTTGCGATGAGCTAATTGGTAATCGCAAATTGCACCTTCATTCATATGGGCATCCTGGCCCATGGAAATGAATGGGTAATTTGCAATTAGCAATTTGCTCATCGCAAATTTGGAATGGTAAAGAATCGCTATTTATTCCTTAAAATTTGCTATTTTGGAAATGCGAAATAGTTATATGATACATATGCCGGTTGATGTCTAACAAGATAAGAAGCTTAGGGATACATTTATGATGACTGGCACAATGAAGTGGACATTACTTACTTCATTGGTAGAGCTTTACATGTATTATGTCCTCTGTATTCTTCATCAAGCGTAACTTTAATCTGCAATCCTGAGTAGGCCTCACCTTAAACAAACCTCTGGATAGGCCACACCTTATCGTCATCATGAATTAATCATTTAAAATGCTAAGGACAGATTTATGATAGGTGTATGCCTCTTTTGCGCCACTTACAAAACACTGTCCACGGGGAAATGACTTAAAATGTGCTTAAGACACATGAATGTGTTTTTTTAAAGCGTTTGCAATTTTTTTGGGTCACTTTTAACATGGCTATGTGACTCAAACAGTCAAAATCTAAATTCACCATGCACAGGTGGGAGCATATTTACAAGGAATGTGCTCCATGGGGAAAGGTCTTATAATGTAATATGGGAAAAATGACATCAGAGACAGTGAAATGCCTTATAGAGAAGCATACACCATTATGTCCTTGTCATAAATTTGCAAACCATTCCTTTTCCCCAAAAACGATTTTCAAATCATAATTTGAAAACACTGCACATGTGGAAATGACTTAAAATGTCCTTAATTCAAAATTTGCTATTCCTCATTTTGCGATTGCACTGAAGGATTTGCAAATTTTGCGATTTCTTAAATGCAATGTATCAAACAAAAAATATGTAAAAAATGACATTAAGGATTTGGAAACTACCACCAACTTCTAGTTTGTGGTAATTTGCGAATTCTTTTCAAAAAGCATTTTTTTCCAAAAAACAAAAGGTGCCATATGACGCCAATACATGTCCTTAGGGTATGTATGTGCGCCATATGCCCCCAAATTTCTTTTTCAGGGGTGCAGCAGGGTGTTCTTGAGACACCCATGCACCCTTGGAAAAATTCCTAATTTGCGATGAGCTAATTGCTAATCGCAAATTGCACCTTCATTCATATGGGCATCCTGGCCCATGGAAATGAATGGGTAATTTGCAATTAGCAATTTGCTCATTGCAAATTAGGAATGGTAAAGAATTGCTATTTATTCCTTAAAATTTGCTATTTTGGAAATGCAAAATAGTTTGATGGTACATATGCCGGTTGATGTCTAACAAGATAAGAAGCTTAGGGATACATTTATGATGACTGGCGCAATGAAGTGGACATTACTTACTTCATTGGTAGAGCTTTACATGTATTATGTCCTCTGTATTCTTCATCAAGCGTAACTTTAATCTGCAATCCTGAGTAGGCCTCACCTTAAACAAACCTCTGGATAGGCCACACCTTATCGTCATCATGAATTAATCATTTAAAATGCTAGGGACAGATTTATGATAGGTGTATGCCTCTTTTGCGCCACTTACAAAACACTGTCCACGGGGAAATGACTTAAAATGTGCTTAAGACACATGAATGTGTTTTTTTAAAGCGTTTGCACTTTTTTTGGGTCACTTTTAACATGGCTATGTGACTCAAACAGTCAAAATCTAAATTCACCATGCACAGGTGGGAGCATATTTACAAGGAATGTGCTCCATGGGGAAAGGTCTTATAATGTAATATGGGAAAAATGACATCAGAGACAGTGAAATGCCTTATAGAGAAGCATATACCATTATGTCCTTGTCATAAATTTGCAAACCATTCCTTTTCCCCAAAAACGATTTTCAAATCATAATTTGAAAACACTGCACATGTGGAAATGACTTAAAATGTCCTTAATTCAAAATTTGCTATTCCTTATTTTGCGATTGCACTGAAGGATTTGCAAATTTTGCGATTTCTTAAATGCAATGTATCAAACAAAAAATATGTAAAAAATGACATTAAGGATTTGGAAACTACCACCAACTTCTAGTTTGTGGTAATTTGCGAATTCTTTTCAAAAAACATTTTTTTCCAAAAAACAAAAGGTGCCATATGACGCCAATACATGTCCTTAGGGCATGTATGTGCGCCATATGCCCCCAAATTTCTTTTTCAGGGGTGCAGCAGTGTGTTCTTGAGATACCCCTGCACCCTTGAAAAAATTCCTAATTTGCGATGAGCTAATTGCTAATCGCAAATTGCACCTTCATTCCTATGAGCCTCCTAGCCCATGGAAATGAATGGGTAATTTGCAATTAGCAATTTGCTCATTGCAAATTAGGAATGGTAAAGAATTGCTATTTATTCCTTAAAATTCGCTATTTAGGAAATGCAAAATAGTTTGATGGTACATATGGCGGTTCATCTGTAACAAGATAAGAAGGTTAGGGATACATTTATGATGACTGGCGCAATAAAGTGGACATTACTTACTTCATTGGTAGGCCTTTACATGTATTATCTCCTCTGTATTCTTTATCAAGCGTAAATTTAATCTGCAATCCTGAGTAGGCCTCACCATAAACAAACCTCTGGATAGGCCACACCTTATCGTCATCCTGGATTAATCATTTAAAATGGTAGAGACAGATTTATGATAGGTGTATGTCTCTTTTGCGCCACTGTGCGTCACTTTTATGATGCAGTGGCGGTGCAAAAGATTTGCTATGAGGCGAGAAAATTACAAATTGATGCATTTAGGCAGATGTGTCATGGTGTAAAAAAAACGTGCCACATGAAACCGATGCAGCAGTGATGCAAAAGATGCACCATGTTGCAAGACAGGCCTCACTTGGGGTCATATGTATCAAGCTAATTACCATTCGCAAAGATCAAAATTCTGCAAATTTCAGCCTTTGCGAATGCTAATTAGACAAATGGTATGTATCAAACAAGTTTGATGCAAAATAAGGAATAGCAAAATTTGCTAATCCTTATTTTGCGATTGCACTGAAGGATTTGCAAATTTTGCGATTCCTTAAATGCAATGTATCAAACTAAAAATATGTAAAAAATGACATTAAGGATTTGGAAACTACCACCAACTTCTAGTTGGTGGTAATTTGCGAATTCTTTTCAAAAAGCATTTTTTTTAAAAAAACAAAAGGTGCCACATGACGCCAATACATGCCCTTAGGGCATGTATGTGCGCCATATGCCCCCAAATTTCTTTTTCAGGGGTGCAGCAGGGTGTTCTTGAGACACCCATGCACCCTTGGAAAAATTCCTAATTTGCGATGAGCTAATTGCTAATCGCAAATTGCACCTTCATTCCTATGAGCCTCCTAGCCCATGGAAATGAATGGGTAATTTGCAATTAGCAATTTGCTCATTGCAAATTAGGAATGGTAAAGAATTGCTATTTATTCCTTAAAATTCGCTATTTAGGAAATGCAAAATAGTTTGATGGTACATATGGCGGTTCATCTGTAACAAGATAAGAAGCTTAGGGATAGATTTATGATGACTGGCGCATCACCAGGGATGTGCCAGTCATCCTGCGCCGCTGTTCCGCCACCCATGGTGTGCTGCATTTACAATGCGGCGCAGCATGGGGCAAAAATGGCACAGATGCGTGACGTATCTGTGCTGTAAAGGTGGCGCATTGCTGGAGTTGTATCGCAAGTGCGATGCAGCTCAAGCAGGGCTCAGGGGTGCCCCATCTCCACAATGTTGTGTCAAGACCTATGCCTGCTTAAAGCAGGCGCAGGGTTTTGACGCAGCTTTCTCCTATCTGATTGTAAATACGGCACACCATGGGTGGCAGAGCAGCGGTGCATGTTAACTGGTGCATGCCTGGGGATGTGCCATTTAACATAAATCTGCCCCTTTACATTTAAGTATGTGCAGGGGACACAGAGTTGGTGAGGCTTATCCAAGGTTAAGAAGAGATGAGTCCTGTTCACTGAAAAATTAGACATAGGCTTCACCTGATCAGCATCGCTGGACATGGCTAAATAATAGCTGCAAAATGTTACTCTTGTTAAACAATTTTACTATTATAATCTCTGAGATTTGTCTCTTACTCTGCAACATCTCATTGTTGTTATCTTTCTTTAAAGATAAAGACAACATCAACATGAGCGACAATCTGCAATCAGTTGATTTTGACCTCATCATTGAACTTGTAATTGAAACATCAGTGGATGTTGATCCCTTGGATGATTTAAATCCTGAGGATGAAGAAGAGCGTGATGAGGATGCAGATTTGTCCGAATTATATGACATAGGGTGGGAAGCTGACCTGCTTGAGCCTATGGAACTATAAACATTTATTTTTAAAATTTATAATAAATAAAAAGTAAAAGTGTAAACCGTTTAATTTAAAAATAAAGACACCTTCAAAAACAGGTTATGTGTAGTGTCTTCAATAAAATATTAAAATATGCTCATAAAATTAGATCAGATTCACATATAAAATAGCACAGGTAACATGAATATAAATTCCATTTCTTTTCTGCTATTTCTGTATTGTAAATTTGCCAAGGACTAAAAAATCTTCTATTTAAAATGTCAAGTAGTGTGTTAAGTTTTTGATCACTGTTATTGATTTACTGTTTGGAAATAGTGGTTAATAAAAATTTTTAATATATTTTACCACAGATTCAACTGCAGATCATTTCAACATTTCACCATGCCAACGAAAGAAAGAGAGAGAAAGGCTGCAAAACGTCAAAGACAGCAGGCCAATCAAAAGAAGCAGCAGTCCTCTAACAAAAAGATTTGTCAAGTCACGAAGAAAGCACCGGGTAAGAGTACAAAAACATTCATAAGAAATATGTGTAGTAAAACAAATATTACTACAGAAAATGTTTCAGTCCATAAAAAGAGAAGCAATTCAAATGGAAAGGAAAGGCCAATCAAAAATGTTACTGCTAGAGCAAGAGATAACTCTGTGCATGATAGTAGAAGGAAACAACAGTTTAGGGACATTCGTAAACAAATGTTCCGCAACAGGATAATTGGCAATTTGTTAAAAAATATTAAGAAAGGTCAACAGAAAGTGGTATTTTATAAGAGAAAAAAAAAAGTTGAGAAAGTTAGTGATCAGGCATTTGAAATTAAACGTAAGTTATTTATTTTGATAATCAATAGAATTAGGAAGCTAAACAAGGCAATTTATGATTTCAAAAGAAATAGTAGATGGAAGAGAATAGTTAATCGTAGTAATTTTTGTGAAGTTTTTTCTGGAGAATGGATGCATAGTTCAAGCTCTGAGGCATTTTTTAATGAGGAGAGTTATTTCCAGGATAATGATTTGGTGCATGCAGTTGACACCAGTGGTCGTGCTTATGAAGTGAAAGATGGTTGTCCAGTTGAAAAAGAAAAACTTGTGACAACAGAGGCAGAAGAGGTGTTAGGTAATGAGGTTTTAGGAAGACGTGCTAAGGGTCCTGTGTACACCTGGAAGTGTAGTAGTATTTGTAGTGTGCGACAGGATTCCATCAATTTGCTTTGTGATTTTGTACGGTCATTTAATAAGAAAAGTTTGAAGCAGAAAATAAGGTTGTTGCAAGAATTAGATCCTTGCAGAGTGAGAGAAGTGACAGGTTTGCATGGTCATTCACTGGCTTGTCTTTCCAGGAGAGTATGCCAGAGTGTTTTTCATCATTTCAGGATGCTAGCAGTGCATCATAATAAAGTGAGGAAATTAGTTAGAATGTTGTATTATGCTAAGAGTCCAGCAATTATGCTTAAACAATTATGCGCTGCTCTTTTGCATGGTTCTGAAATAGATGTGAAGAATATATGTGAAGAAATTGAGTTTTGTTACTTTGGAAGTAAAGAGGAGAATGTTGAAATTGACCAAGAAGAAGCGGGTAATGTGGAAGATAGTGTACAGGTTTCCAGTACAGATAATTTCCAGAGGGAAATTGCGACGTTTCAGGTCAAATCAAGTGAGAGGCCAAATTTCACTTGTGTGTGTTGTCGACGCACTTATTATAAGAATCAGACTAAGTTAGTGGATTTATATGCAAAAAGTGAAAGGGAAAATAATAGTGAATGGAAGGATTTCACAACATACTTGATGGTAGAAAATTGTTTTGATTTGGGATTGGATCAACGTGTGTGTACTTATTGTTGTAACAAATTAAATCAAAACCAGATGCCTGCTAGAGCAGTTCATAATAATCTGGAATTGGTTGAGATTCCTTCTGAATTGAAGGATTTAAATACTTATGAATCTATTTTGATTCAAAGTATCCATCCCTTTCAGGCTATTGTAAGAATGGAGCCAAAGACAGGGAAATTGCCTCCATCAGATTTACAGAGAGGATTAAAGGGAAGAGTTGTTTATTTGCCTCTAGATTTGAAGAAAAACATTAACACAATTGGAGTAGAAAAAGTGGAAGAGGAACCTCTGGTTATCTTAGTTAATGGGGTTCCGACAAAGAATAAGAAAATATGGCAAGATTTAGTAGATGTTAGGAAAGTTAAAAAGGCAACATTGTATTTGAAAAAAAAAAAAATACTATAAGAATGTATATGTTGCAGAAGAGGAAGTAAGTGAGGAAGAGGATAGCGATTTGTGTGCTGGTCAAATTGAGAAAGTAGAACCCTCTACTAGTGAAGAAATATATGAACATTATAGTGTTCATCCTTTGCATTCCAAGGAAGTCATGGGGAATGCTATTGAGTTGTTTCAAATGAAACAAGCCAAAGGGAGTCCCATTAGTGTTTGGGAGGAAAGTTTGGAAGCTCGGTGTTTCCCACAGCTTTTTCCAACAGGTCAGGGAGGAAGATATGATGAGCGACCTCATCAAATTCCTGCTTCTGAATACCGGACTTTGCGATTGTATGCAGGAGATGCTAGGTTTCGACAATGCATTCCCTATTTGTTTCATCTCCTGTTTGAAAGTGATCTGTCTGGACTGTCATATGCAGTGAACCACATCTTGAAAAGTGGTATACACATGCAAAACATCTCGGCAAGTGACTTTATGGATAAAGTCAATGTCCAAGACAGTATTTTGGATTCTCACCTGATTAATCTCATGGCGTGTCAGCGTGGTACTAATGAGTACTGGTACCGTCGTCATGGTGATTTAAAATGTATGCTGAGGAACTTAGGTACTCCTACATGGTTCCTCACTCTGAGCTGTGCCGAGTATGGCTGGGAAGACTTACTTGAATTTCTACGAGAGGCAAATGCTAACGTAGATAACATTGAATTCAAGACACCCGGAGAACTGTGCTCTTTGGATCCAGTCAATGTATGTAGGTACTTCAATCATAGATTTGAAGCTATGATGTCTTTCATCATGAATAAGAAGAATCCACCTCTTGGAGAGGTGTTGGATTTCTTCTGGAGAAAGGAGTACCAAGCAAGAGGTGCTCCTCATATACATATGTTGCTGTGGATCAAGGATGCACCTAAATTTGGAACGGATCCAGAAGACTCAGTGATGAGTTTCATCCAACAGTATTCTACGTGTGCTGTTCCAAACGCAAAGGAGAAGAAAAGCCTAAGAGAAAAAGTTCTGCGTTTCCAAAGCCATCGATGTGGAAAGTACTGCCGTCGTAAATTCCGAAACAAGGACAAGTTCTACACCAAATGTCGTTTCGGCTTTCCACGACCGGTTATTTCTAAAGGAAGAGTAAACAGTTTGATGTCTTCGCTGTGACATAATGTGATGAAGAAATCACCTAAAAACACATACAATTTGAAGAGGAACGAAGAGTCCAAGTACATCAACGACTACAACCCGGTGATTTTGTCCATGTGGAATGCTAACATGGATATACAGTTTGTGGCTGATAACTGTATGGCTGTGGCTCGGTATGTGACATCTTACATCACCAAAACAGAGAAGACAGAATTGAAGGATATGTGGGAGGACATTTCCCATGAAAAGAGCCTCAGCAAGAAGTTGTACAGTTTCAGTCTGAAGATGTTGTCGCATCGAGAAATTGGAGCTTACGAATGCTCTGACCGGTTGTCTTCAGCAAGTCTCTATGCCAAGTCCAGGAGTATCGTTTGGGCGAGTCTTGGTCTTGCTGCAACGCGTAATCGAGTTCTAAAACCTGTGCGGGAAATTGAGTATTTGGCGGAAAAGGAGCCAAACAGTACCGACATTTTGAAGACCAACATGTTGGATACATATTATCCAAATAGAAGCAGTCACCTCGACAATGTTTGTCTGTATGAGGTTCTTCAAAATTACATATTCAAGAGGAACATCAAAGAAGATACTGAGAAAGGAGTGTATGCTGTAATAGGAAGTGAGGGATGTCTGGTCAAGCAAAGAAAATGCCACTTGGTAAACCATCGAAAATTGAGTGGCGAATCTCCTGAAAAAAAGGAGTTTTTCTATTTAGCACTTTTGCAACTTTTCAAGCCTTGGCGTGCAGAAGAGGAACTGCTTGGAGATTTCCTCTGTTACGAAGACTCTTTCAATGCTGCCAAGGAGACCATAGAATGTCCTGCTTTTCCCAAATATGTAGAAATGTTGAATGCGGAAATTGAGCAGGAAGCAACGATTGCAGCCGAGATTGCCAGAGACAGTTCTCAGGACAGTCAGAGTTCTGCTTCATTGAGTCAGGATCCACTAGGAGGACCAGTTATCGAAAATGAAGCTGCCACGGCTATGAATGAAGTGGAAAGAGCCATGGCACATGCTCAGGAGGATGCGGTTAACTTAGAAGAGTTGGAAAGACAACTCAACGTTGAGCAGAGGAAAATATATGACGAAGTTACCATGCAAATTGATCATGGATTAAGTCATGACAAGAAAGAGTGCTCATGTACGTCGTTGAAGCCTGTCCGACTGTACGTGAGTGGAGAAGCGGGAACTGGAAAAAGTTTCCTCATTAAAGCAATTTCATGCTATTTGCAGGAAAGGACAGAGTCATCGCTGTCTTGTGTTGTCACCGCTCCAACTGGACTGGCAGCACATAACATTAAAGGGATTACTTTACATCGTTTACTGATGCTGCCAGTGGAGCATGACAACAAATTACAATATCACAAGCTATCTGGAGATGCTTGTTTTGAAGTTTCAAGAATCTTGAGGAAAATGAAACTTCTTATCATTGACGAAGTAAGCATGGTTTCCAATGTCATGCTTGCCTTTGTGCATTTGAGAATGCAAGAAGTTCTCAAAACAGAGTATGATGTGTTATTTGGTGGCAAACACATCATTGTTTTCGGAGATCTTTTGCAGCTGACACCAGTGAAAGGGCAACCTGTGTTCAAAATGCTCACGCATGAAGATACCAGGAAGTGCCTAGGCAGCATTGGCAACGTCAATATATGGTTAAACTTCAATTATGCTGAACTGCATGAAAATATGCGTCAGGCGAAGGATGAAGTTTACAAGACTATTCTACAAGATGTTAGAATTGGAAAAGTGACCGAGCATGCGAAAGAAGCTTTACATGCACGATTACTGTCAAATTTATATCCAGAACAAGATGTTGTGCCTGAGAATATTTTTCAGAAAATTACTGATAAGAAATCTGGAATATGTTTGATGCCAACTCTTGCAGAATGTGCCAAATTCAACAACAAAATGTTGCATTTAGAAAAGCAAGAGATTGTGAAACTGGAAGCTATTGACAGAGTAGAGCATATGGGATCAACAATTATTTTGTCTGAGAATCTGAAAACAAAATTGGATTCATTAGAGAAGAGTATATCTAAAACTGCAGGTTTTGAAAAGACTCTGAATGTGTGCTTGAACTGCCGTATAATTTTAAGAAGGAATTTACATGTTGAAAGAGGTCTGGTAAATGGATCAATGGGTAATGTTGTTGATTTTGTAAAATACAGAAATAGAGATGGAATTGAATTTTTAAAAATTAAATTTGATGGCATTGAGGAAGTACAGCTAATTGGTCGTTGCTCTGCTAGATTTTTGCTTGTAAAAGACTTATATGTTCGCCGTAAGCAGTTTCCTGTTTGCTTGGCATATGCGGTGACAATCCATAAATCGCAAGGTTTAAGTGTAGACTGTGCATTGGTGAATATTGGCAGTTCTGTGTTCAAGGAGGGTATGGCATATGTGGCATTGTCACGAGTTAGAACTTTATCGGGATTGTACTTGATTGAGTGTGATGTCACAAACATTTGTGCGGATCTAGATTGTGTTAAGGAATACAATAGGTTAAGAAGAGAGTATGCGCCACATTTGCCTCAGTATCCTTTGTTTGAGAAACGTGTGGTAGGCCGGAAACGAAGAAATGTGACCAATACTGGGGAGGTTGTAGCAAAAAGACGAAAAGTCGATGAACCTGAAATTACAAGCAGAAACAAAAAGGATTCTGTTGAAGATGTTGTTGGTTTTCAATTTGAAAACAGTTCTGGTGTCAACTGCTATGCTAATGTAGTGGTTAATGTTTTGTTTTCTCTAGAAAATGTAAAAGAAGAGATTGTGGTCAATTCTGATCAAAGATTTTGCAGTTTGTTAAATTCTGTGTTAGAGAAATGTAGCACTGATAGAACAAACATAGAAAGTGTGTCTGAAATTCGAAATCTGTTAGACAGATGTTCAGGCCAAACACAATTCTCTCAAAATATTCAGCAAGATTGTCAGGAGTTTTTAATGTATATGCTTGATGTATTGCATGCTGAAGGTGTAGATGTAGATCAGCTGTTTGGGCTTTCTTATCAATGGCAGCATGACTGCGAGAACTGTATGGTATCAAGTACTACTAGTGTAGACTCAGAAAGATTTATATATTTAACTTTGCCAGACAGTAAATCAGTCTCCTTTAATAAGCTAGTAAAAGCAGCTGAGTAGCCAATGTAAATCTGAAATGATGTCCACATTATTTATACGAACATATGGCCAGTATGTCATTTTAATGTTCCAACGATGTAGGCCTGATGGAACAAAATTGACAACTTTAATTAAAAATTTTGTAGCTTCGCAGTTGTCAATATCAGGAAGGACTTTTGTAACTGCAGCAATTATATATCATGACGGCCCTTCAATAACATCAGGACATTACACAGCTTATTTAAAGTCTAGAAATGGCTGGTCATTCTGCAATGATTCTGTTTTAATTTTCAAAAAAAAATTGCCGTATGACCTTAAAAACTCTTACCTGGTGTTTTTAAAACCAAAATTTTAGGGAAATAATCTCGGGATGTGCTCTGTGGAATTTCAAGAAGTTCTAATGGCTCCTACACAATTTGGCCTTGAGGATAAGTGTAGTTCAGAGACATAACTTCTAACCATAAGACTGGACGTCATGGAGAAATAAGTGCACTTTGAATGAGTTCAGAAAAACTATTTCTTTTTATAAGCTAATTGAAGCAGCCAATCAAAACATAAAGTAGAGGGAATGTAAGTCTGCAATGCTGTCTACTGTTTTACATTGCTTTGTGATTAAAAGTGATGTAGAGAATTAAATAATTGTAGTACTCATAGAGGTAGTGTAAGTCTGCTTCATAGTAAGCAGTATCAATGTCATAGGAAATGTAGAACATGACTGAGCAAGAAGGGGAAGATATTACTATTCCAGGATTGTGAAAATGATCTTCAACATTTTAATTCTGAAAGTTGCAGAAATGCCAAATGACGGGATTGGCTTACAAGAAATCCAAGAGTTATAAATGGCTCTGACAAGATTTGGCCTTGTGGAAACTTGTGGTAGAGAGCAAGAAGTCATTTATTGCATGTAACATGTTTTTAAAAACGATGGAGATTTTCTTTCAGAAAGTGGCAGGCTGAAAGTAATAACAGCACAACAGAGTATAAGCTGTTCATAGGACATCCTTTGACGTCATGGAAAGTAAGTTAACTTTAAGGAGTTCTGAATTCTGATTTGTTATGTTGTATGGGTTTTTTAAACACAATCATTTTGATTGTGTTTTTTTTTCCCCGCTATTATATGATGAATACCTTCAAGTCACTGTTTTTAGTGAATTTTGATACATTCTGAGAACAGCAAAAATAAACCATTTAACATGTATAATTAATTCTGTACTGTTTGCATTTATGATGTATATGTAGAACTGTGTAGGAGGCATGGAGAAGGTGAGGCTTCTGTAAGTGTCAAAGTTGTTGCATGCAGTGCTGCACTTCTGCGTATTCTTTCATATGCTGGACTACATCTGCACAATGAGATACCTAAGCAAAGGAAACACAAGTGATGTGATTGTGAAATGAGTAAAATAAATTGCACGTATTTCATTTACATCACCTGTGTTTCCTATCATTACGAATCACATTGTGCAGATCAAGTTTAGGTCTGTCCAGGGAAACATAGGAGGTTTGGACTTTGTTCAAGAGTGCAGTGGACATGACTCACTTCATTGGTAGACCTTCACATGTATTATGTCCTCTGTTCTCTTCAACAACTCGAAATTTCATTTGGAACCCTGAGTAGGCCTCACCTCAAACAAACCTCTGGATAGGACACATCTTATTGGCATCCTGAAACAAACATTTAAAATGTTAGTGTCTTGCGACACTTTTGTGAGACAACAGCAGTGCAAAAGATGCACCATGTTTTAAGATAGGCCTCACTTCATCTGCATCAAGATACTGTTAGTTTAAAATGTATATCTTTAGGACTGTGTAGGGGGCCTGGAGAAGCAGAAGCTCTTGTCAGTGTCAAAGTTGTTGAAAAACTGTTTGTCCTTCAATCTTTTCCCTTGTCTTTTGTAATTTTTAAATACATGTTTTAATATTTTTCAAATGTTTGTTCTCTCTTTCACAGATTGAAAGTATAAAAACAAAAAGTGAGTAATTTAACGACAATTATAAGGTACATTTTTTGTATTCTTTTCGTTACATTTCTATCACATTCACCTACTATTAGTTCCACAGCTTCATTTCTTTAACCCTCAGTTTCCTGCCTTTGCTACTTTCCTCATTCCTTTCTCTATTACCTACTTACTCAACTCCTTCCACTCTTTTTCTCAGTCCCTCTCTTCTCATAGTTCCTCACTCTTGTTCACTCACTCCGTCTCTATTACTCTTAGTGTCTTTGACTGATCACTCTATCACTACTTGTTCATAATGCTTTCTCTGTGTAGTTGAAAAACACTAAGGGGCATATTATGAACACAGCCAATAAAAAAAAGCGGCTTTGGTGACATATTTCTGCCGATAAAAGCTGCAAAACTTTTATTGCCTATGTTGATGATATGGCTCTATGTTACTTACATTTCTTTGCTGTTTCAATTAATCTTTTTCTGTTATTTTTTGTTTTCTGTTTTCTATTTTTTCTCTCTGTTATTCCTCATGTTTTAATCTTATTTTGAACATTCACTCACATTCTCCAAGAAACTCTTCTTTGTTAATGTTATACTCTCTTTTTTTTTCTTTCACTTCGTTATCTATTTTGTTTTTCACAATTATACCCTCTTCCGTGTTTTCTTCGGTAAATAGATCTATTAAACAGTATCTCTTCTTTACTCCCTATAGCTGTCTTTCTTTTAACATCACTGTCTGTTTACTTTCCTTATACTTACTCTTTTTTTTTTTTTTTTTTTTTTTGGTTAGCTCCCGGTCCGCGTACCGGGAAGCTAACCGGGAAGCGAACCAAAAGAAATAGAGCTTGCCAGAGTGCTAAACATTCTAGCAATTTTTTTTGAAAGGGAAGGTAGTTCTGAAAAGAACTTTTTTTTAAATATTTTTGTTGTTTTATATATTTATTTATTTTTTGAACATTTTTTGTATTTTTTGAACGATTTTATATTTTTTTTGGGGGGGGAAACAACAAAAGACAGGCATTGAAAAGGGCTCAACAGGAGCAAAAAAAAAATTACTGGGGGCGGTTAGGGCAATTATGATGTTCATAAGCCAGGTTGATAGCATTTATACTCATATTGCCACATGCTATCAACGCACCACAGTGCATACAAGTGTGTTTCATGTGGCCAAAATTTTCTTGTATGTTTGGCACAGTTTCCCGTGCCTCTGCTGGTGTCAATGAAATTGTTGATCTTGATCTGGCCACAGGAGTTGATGTTGGATTTTCCTGCAAATCCCGTATTTCCGCCCGGCTGTAATTGAGTGGATGCTTCCTGGTCATATGCCTATGCATAGTATAGTTCCCATAACTATATTTCTTATCCGTCCCTCTGGATAATTTTTCTTTGCAGATGAGGCAGGTGACATACCTCGCATTCACTTTTTTTTGGCCAGGAGGGATTGAATAAAACTGCCAGATGAAACTGGCTTTCTTATGGGAAACCCGGGGCACCTCTTGAAAGAACTGTGGTTCTTCTCCTTCCTCTTCCTCCATTTCTTCCTCTTCCTCTTCTGTGTTGGTCATGACCTGGGGAGGTGGTCCTCTCTTCCCATGAGGAGGTGGAGGTGGTGGTGGGGGTGCACCAGCTGAAGCAACTACTGAAGCCATTTGTGAAGTAGTAATAAAGGTCTTCCTCTCACAATGATGAAAGTCAGAGTGAGGAAAGAAGGAGGGGTTTTCATCATTTGGGAAAAACAATAGTTCTCAACCATTGAAAAGTGTTATTTTTAGGTCACCTGACCTAGCCTTACATCATTATGAAACCAAAAGTGAAATGAACCAATGAAAAGTTTTATTAACAAGTCACATGACCTCTCACGCTCATGTTACGCGCTGCGGAACGCGCCCCGGTTAGCTTCCGGGTCGCTGCGCTTCGCGCCTCGGTCCGCGCCCCGGGGCACTTCCGGGTGCGCTAACGCGGTACGTCACAAGACGCATTACGCGGCAACGCGATACGTCGCGCTTTTGCGACGCGTCGCGGATCGCTTCCGGGGAGCTTCGTTTCGCGCCTCGGTCCGCGCCCCGGAGCACTTCCGGGTGCGCTAACGCGGTACGTCATAAGACGCATTACGCGGCAACGCGATACCGTCACGATGTTGATTTCTTACCGGTTCGCGGACCGGGTCGCGGCATCAATTTGAGCTAACGGAAAGCTTTCCGGTTCGTGGACCGGGAGCGAAACAACAAAATATTTAAAAAAAATTATTAATAAACATATAAAATATATTTTTGGATTTAAAGAAGAATACATTTTACAGCTATAGATATTAGCTTTTAAAAAACCAATGAAATTCACTGAAAAAACCATAGGTTATAGACCATATATAGTTAGGAATTAGCATTTACAAAACCTTGAAAATTCACTGAAAAAACCATAGGTTATACACCATATATAGTTAGGAATTAGCATTTAAAAAACCTTATTTTACTCACACAAAACCAATGAAATTCCATATATAGTTAGTTGTACTAACTATATATCGCGCACCCGCAATCCACTGCTGATCATGTCACATATTACATCATTCATGACATGGTCAGTGACATCACTGATGACATCACTGATGACATCTCAAATGACATCACTGATGACATCACTGATGACATCTCAAATGACATGACTGATGACATCACTGATGACATCTCATTTGACATTACTGATCACATCACTGATGACATCATTCATGTGATAATACGATGAACCTCTTCAGACTCTAATATAACCTTAGATACACTCAGTGTAAACAGACACTCACAGACTGTCACTCATCCATGGAGTTACTTACACACCTAGTCAGTCATGCAAAGAATCAATCACACCTCCATTTTCACAACTATACAGTTATACACACCTTACTTATTCAAACATATACTAAAACATATTTACTCACTTATACAATCCTGGATACAAGTTCACAATGATCCATACAGCCACTCACACATTCACTGGCTCTTATGCACAGTTATTTATATATGTCAACTCTCACATGTACTGTATTTTACATATGTACTTACTTTGACATGTGGCACTGAGATATCTATTCACTCACCAATACAGTCATGCACACAGTCAACCGCCCATACAGCTGTTTCCACATGCACTTTTGAACCCATACATCTATGCACAGAGTCATACACCTCCCAGCCACCCACACACACACTCAGTCTCCCATACAAATGCTTGGGCAACCAATCAATAACCCATATAGTTACTCATATAGCTACTGATCAACACATGCAGCAGTTTACAGAAGAACAGACATAATGATGCACAAATTAAGACAGTTTAGTCACTAACCCATGCACTCAGTGAGACACATTTAATCACTCACTCATACATTCAGTCATGCACCTACTAAATCCTTCATCCAGACACTTCTACATCCACTCATTCTTCAATATGTAAGACATATTTTAACTTTACAGAAAAATACAGTCACTGGATGTTGTCATCAGTGATGTCATCAGTGATGTCATTTGAGATGTCATCAGTGATGTCATCAGTGATGTCATTTGAGATGTCATCAGTGATGTCATCAGTGATGTCACTGACCATGTCATGAATGATGTAATATGTGACATGATCAGCAGTGGATTGCGGGTGCGCGATATATAGTTAGTACAACTAACTATATATGGAATTTCATTGGTTTTGTGTGAGTAAAATAAGGTTTTTTAAATGCTAATTCCTAACTATATATGGTGTATAACCTATGGTTTTTTCAGTGAATATATATATATATATATTCACTGAAAAAACCATAGGTTATAGACCATATATAGTTAGGAATTAGCATTTACAAAACCTTGAAAATTCACTGAAAAAACCATAGGTTATAGACCATATATAGTTAGGAATTAGCATTTAAAAAACCTTATTTTACTCACACAAAACCATTGAAATTCCATATATAGTTAGTTGCACTAACTATATATTGCGCACCCGCAATCCACTGCTGATGATGTCACATATTACATCATTCATGACATGGTCAGTGACATCACTGATGACATCACTGATGACATCTCAAATGACATCACTGATGACATCTCACTTGACATCAATGATCACATCACTGATGATATCATTCATGTGACAATACAATGCATCTCCTCACATTTTAATATAACCTCTGTTTCACCCAGTGTTAAAAACAGAGTATAATTTTTGAAACCATTGACACACCAATACTAGTTACTACATACGTACTCACTGATTCCTACGTCTACACACACATTCACTCATTCACCCATACAATCATTCATACATACAATCACTCATCTTTACAACACTATCATATGCACTCATACACCTATACAGACACTCACACTCTGCCACTCATCCATGGAGTTACTCACACACCTAGTCAGTCCTGTAAAGAATCAATCACACTTCCATTTTCTACTCTATACAGTTAGAGCACCTTACGTTTTCAACCATATACTAACACATACTTACTCTCTTATACAATCATTGATACAAGTACACATTGATCTGTACAGAGTCACACACCTCCCATCCAGCCACACACACACTCAGTCTCCCATGCAAATACTTGGGCAATCAATCAATAACCCATATAGTTACTCATATAGCTACTGATCAACACATGCAGCAGTTTACAGAACAACAGACATAATGATGCACAAATTAAGACTGTTTAGTCACTAACCCATGCACTCAGTGAGACACATTTAATCACTCACTCATACATTCAGTCATGCACCTACTAAATCCTTCGTCCAGACACTTATACATCCACTCATTCTTCAATATGTAAGACATATTTTAACTTTACAGAAACATAGTCACTGGATGTTGTCATCAGTGATGTCATCAGTGATGTCATTTGAGATGTCATCAGTGATGTCATCAGTGATGTCACTGACCATGTCATGAATGATGTAATATGTGACATCATCAGCAGTGGATTGCGGGTGCGCAATATATAGTTAGTGCAACTAACTATATATGGAATTTCAATGGTTTTGTGTGAGTAAAATAAGGTTTTTTAAATGCTAATTCCTAACTATATATGGTCTATAACCTATGGTTTTTTCAGTGAATTTTCAAGGTTTTGTAAATGCTAATTCCTAACTATATATGGTCTATAACCTATGGTTTTTTCAGTGAATTTCAATGGTTTTTTAATAGCAAATATCATAAGCTGTCGAATGTCAAGTACGTGGTAAGAATTTTTTTTTTCGTGTTTATGCACACTGATCTGCTTTGATTGCTGCCCCCCACCCCTCATTTCTATTAGGAGTACTCTCTCTTTGCAGATAGTGAAGGGTAGTTAACGCAGCCCTTTCCCCCTTTGTAATCCGTCGTGCCTGCTTCTCTCTCCATTTGATTGATTGTTCTCTTTGGTTCATTCTCTATTTACAAACAAGCACAGAGTCGCAATACTCTGTTTAGTCTTTGCAGATAGCGAAAAATCGTGTAAAAAAACAAAAGGAATCGAGCAAAATCAGTAGGCCACTAATGGGATCTCTTTTGACCTCGCTAAAATAGAAACATTAGGAACAACCTGTTGAAAATAGCAATGCGTATGTATATAAGCGGCGTTCATTTGTGTTCACAGTACCCCTTGTTGATTGTTTCAATCGAGCATTGAATTGTTCGAAGTTAATTCTCTTAACGATCTTCTCTACCTGCAAACGAGGAAGAATAGGAATATTCTATCTCCCTTTGCAGATAGTGAAGGGTAGGTAACGCAAGCCTTTAACACGTCGTACCTATTTCATTCCTCATTGATTGATTGATTGTCCGAACATTGACTGTTTGGGAATTAGTTCTTTTTGGAGGTATTCCCTGTTTGCAAATAAACGTAGGAAAATCTTTGCAAGTAGTGAAAGGGTACGTAATGCGGACCGTTCTCCCCCGTTGTAATCTGTCATGCCTATCTACTCCCCACTGATTGATGCACCTTTTTCACCCGGACCATTTACTAGAGATACGTCATCTGGCCCGACCAGAGAGCACCCCTAGTGAAAAGGACATATGCAATAATAACGAAGTGATCACTGTATCCTGTTAACAGAAACTTTACCATGAAACAACCTGGAAAGAAAAAAATAGGAAAACGAAAATCAGTAGGCCACTGATGAACATGAACTTTTATTAAACAACGAACAAAGAAACGATAACATAACGTAATGATAAAACCTATTAATGTCCTAGAAACAAGAAAACGTTAAAATATGCCAGTGGTGAGAGACCAGAAAAACAGTAAGAGAAACCAAATCACCCCTCGCTGTCCCACCGCCTGCCACGCCAAAAAAATCGATAGACTAGGGAAAATGCAAGTCAGTAGAACATCCACCCCCACTCTGGAAACTTCCAAGGTGGGGCAGGGTTCCGGCTACGCCCAGCCGGGAGCAGCCCATATAAGGCAGGTCCTGCTGCCACGCCTCGGCCAGGAGATCCTAACGTAGGGTGTAGCCGGAGGAGAGGCCGAGACCAGCGGGACCCGGCCAGGGGATTGCCTTTACAACGCTGAACAGTTGCAGGGGGGGGGAATGTCTCCTCGACCCTCCCCTCTCTCTCCCAGTCCGGCCGCGGTGGCCCTTGAGAGTTGCAGGTAGTCCCGCCACATGCTCTTCCGGTCCGACCACCAACGGTCGGGGGGCCGAGGCCGACGGGATCCGGCTGCAGCCGATAAACCAAGAAACCCGTTCATGGGGCCAGAGCCAGGGGCGTCCGGCCGACATCCACCGGAAGCCCGGCCCGAAGACGGACGGGACACTTCTTTCTTTTATAATGGCTGCGACAACACTGGAGGGGGATGTCTTGCACATGCCTCCGACCCCCCCCTCGTCCTCATCGCCTGGTCCGGCCATAACAAATCTCAAGCGAGACGCCGTGGGGTGCACTGGGAGGGAGAGACGGTGCGAACAGGCCTCTCCCGCCTCCCCAGGTGGAGGCTTCCCAGCTGCACCCTCAGCGTTCCAGGCGGTGGCATCCTAACAACTACAGTGCTGCACAGTTTCGGAACGACCTAGATAACGGTTCTTCCACTGTGGCCATGCTGCAACGTCTCGCCCGGCAGGGTGGAGCCCGTCCGCTCATGTGACCCCGCGATCGCCGGTAGCTGCCGAACTCTCAAAATGGCGGTCGACCTGGCAAGAGCGGGCCCAACATAAAGAAATGGCCCGGTCACTGGTTGACTCCACCACCGTAGTCCTCCACGACCTTGAAGATTCTAGAGGAGCCGCGGGAGTCTCCGACCCCCGATGGGGAATGACTGCCATGATCGCCCGTGGAGTGACGAAACTGTATCCGCGGGACGTCGGCGCTCCCATGCTGGCGCCAGCCTCACTTTGAATTACTACAATCCTGCAGACCTTACTTCCGGTGAAAGCACAGTGTGACCCGGTAGGAAAAATTATTGCACCCCCTCCCCTTTTTGACTGATAGTTCAAACCACCGATCCTTTCCTTTGCCCTTTTAACGGAACTTTGGACTGCCTCCCCCTCTTTTACATTTTCTAGAGAAAACAAAACATTAACCACTACATTAGCATAGCAGTTGACACCAGAACTGTTTTCAAATTGAAAACCAACAACATCTTCAACAGAATCCTTTTTGTTTCTGCTGTGACCCTGCTACAGCACAGGCATTGTCCCCAGCAGTAATTCTGCAATGCCGGTAAGAATAGCTGTGGTGCCTACTGGACTCACTCACCCCCGCGGCGCCCCACGCCGTTTTTTGCTGGGCGGCAACTTACTAGACATCACTTTCGTGCCATCTAGATTTCAGCGCGTTCTGCTGCCTTGGAACTATTCGCACAACAGACCGCTACTGACAAGAATATTTCATTATTGGTGCTGTCAATTTCAATAAATCTATTGGATAATTAAAAAGAAATTGCCACGGTCTCTTCGTTGTTTAAATGTTTTTACTGTTTTTGTTTTGTTGTATATATTTATATGTTATTAAAGTTTTATATTCCTACTACTTTGTTGGAGTGCTATATATTTTTAATGTGACACATAATTGTAAAAACTTTGATGTACAAAGAGTCATTCCTGGAATCTTCCGCTTCAGGCTCGGTCCTCTCCCCAATCACAATACAGGATGGTTTTCAGATAGTAGGAACGCGTGTGCTGTGACGGATCACATCGGGTGTGGGCCTTGATCTACTATAACTCCTTTGAAGAGGGGTGATTCTTTACAGCTGGGGCCATAAACTACATCTGCAGGGCTAGCTGATAGCCTAGGACCGGCCTGGACATTCGGACACAGAGGAAGAGGAGTGTCAGAGGGTGCGGTAGTGAATAGGGCGAAAGGGAGGTGTCGGGCGGGCACAGAGTGTGATTCTCAGGGAAGAGCAGCGCAGATGGGGGAAGGTTTATTGCCCATGCATAAGACAGAGAGCGGTGGTGACCAGTGCCTGGGGGAGATGCTTACGAGGGTGAGGAGCCATGCTACGAATCGACAGCGTGCAGAGAGTGGGTCTGGTCAAGACATCTAAAATGGCTGCCGTGCACGACAAAAGTGTGGCATTTCAAAAAAGGCAAGATGGCGCAGACAATGTTTTTCAACACTTCCTCATTTCCTTCGAATCGAACGTTAACAGACGTTGGGGCATATTACCAAAGTTAAGCGATATTTATCGCTAACGATGCTTACCAACCAATTTTTTACCACTAAGCATCGTCAGAAATTATCGAAGATAAACCTTACTATTATCAAGGTTTATCGCAAATGCGATAATAAACGGCCGCAATGCATGAATATCGCTAAAAAGTCAGCGATATTCATGCATTACCGAGCTAATACTCTTAGCCATGTTATCCACCTCCCATTGGATAACATGGCTAAGAACTGCTCAGGGCAGGTGTTACTTTTTGGAGATATTCGCGCTTAGCGCGAATATCTCCAAAAGTTGGTAATAGGAGATAGATATCTTGCATGTTGTAATGCAAGTTATTGTGGTATATGGAACTCATACCATAATCTCTCAGGAAAGCAGAAACTGATCCTTTTGGGACCGCCTAAAAAGGCCTAGGGGGTGAGGAGTACTCTACTTTGCCCCCTTTTCACGTTCCGAACTATTTTATTTTACTCTCTTCTGTAATTACACAAAATACCAGCGATAAGATGCATCGGAGACACACAGTGAGAGAAAGGAGGCCGGAGATGAAGAAGACATGTCAAATACACATTGGAGATAATATAGTGGCAGAAGGGAAGTAAATATGAGTAAACTTACCATGTAACATAAAAATGTTGCACTCTATACTATAAGTCTCATTTTATACTACAATCACTTCGCTACAACCTCATAAATTAAAAATAAAAATAAATAATGTCTCAAACAATTTTTGATTTCTAAATATAAATTTATTCTTCAGAATTTTCTAAATTTGAAACAACTAGTAACATGTCCTCATCAGTAATTTCCTCTTCAATCATCTCATCTGGAATCTCCTCATTAAAAGTCTGCAATGATGATTCTTGTAACTCTATGGTCTCCAAACACTCGATAAATTCGCCATCAAGAGATTGATCAAAAAAATCATTCAAGTCATCTCCTCCTTCTGACAATATTTCATTATTGGTGCTGTCCATTTCAATCAATGTAGTGGAATCATTCAAGTCATCTCCTCGTGACAATATTTCATTATTGGTGCTCTCAATTTCAATCAATGTAGTGGAATCATTCAAGTCATCTCCTCCTTGTGACAATATTTCATTATTGGTGCTGTCCATTTCAATCAATCTAATGGAATCATACAAGCCATCTCCTCCTTGTGACAATATTTCATTATTGGTGCTCTCAATTTCAATCAATGTAGTGGAATCATTCAAGTCATCTCCTTGTGACAATATTTCATTCTTGGTGCTGTCCATTTCAATCAATCTAATGGAATCATACAAGTCATGTCCTCCTTGTGACAATATTTCATTATTGGTGCTCTCAATTTCAATCAATGTAGTGGACAATTCAAAAGAAATTGCCACGGTCTCTTCATTGTGAGCCATTTTATTTTGAAATTGCTTGCTGTAAATTGCAGAAAAAAATAATCACTTTCATTTATCGTTTTTAGTAATACATAATATAAAACTAACTTCATCAAGTATTTAGTATAACAGAAGGACTGCAAATAAATAACAGAAAACATTTTTCAAATTATCTTCAAGTGTACAACATAGTTCCCCTTACAAATTAACAACTCACCTTTTTAAAAGTAGCAGAAGTGTTAGTACTGTGTAAATCAAACACCAGAAATTCACCACCAAAAATTCCTCACAAATGTACCTCAGACAGTAGTATCACAAAATGGCTGTGGTTTCCTCTCATTTGACATATATACATAACCAATTAACTTTCATCACACACAAATACAAAACCAAAGTAACATTTTAATTGGTTCTAAATTTCAACACTTTCAAATGTGTTTTCCCCATGCAATTTTCCATAGGACATTTACATACGTCTACAGCCTGAATGGCTGAACGGAATTACACCAAACTTGGCAAAATGGTACATCAAACCTAAGAGGTCAGGAATGATCTACTATGCCCCCTTATGGTCATTTCCCCCTTCGCTTTGGCCTCCTCTTGTCTCTCAATCCTACCGAGGGACAAGATGGCGGCCGCTACGGACTGTTTGGAATGTTGACAGACGCCGGAGAACCAATCAGCTTCGCAAAGCTCCGTAACGCGAAAAGTACGCGAAGCGGAGCGCTGTTACAGATATATATCTTTTTTTCAACGTTAATTTCTCAAAATCCACTGGAGCACATATATTGAGACCTAGCAAAGGCACATCGGGCTACCAGTCCCTAATATTTTGCCAAGTTTCGTGCAAATCCATTCAGCCGTTCGATTATTATTATTTTGGTTTTTTTTTGCCCCGCGGGGCCCTTTTAAAACCTCCACATCAAACCTAGGGGGTCAGCGAGGATCTACTATGCCCCCTTATAGTTATTTCCCCCTTTGTTTTGACCTCCTCTTGTCTCTCGATCCTACCGAGAGACAAGATGGCGGCCGCTACGGACTGTTTGGAATGTTGACAGACGCCGGAGAACCAATCAGCTTCGCTTCACAAAGCTCCGTTGCGCGAAAAGTCCGCGAACCAGAGCGCTAACCGGTCCGCTGTTACAGATATATATCTTTTTTTAAACGTTAATTTCTCAAAATCCACTGGAGCACATATATTGAGACCTACAAAAGGCACATCGGGCTACCAGTCCCTACAATTTTGCCAAGTTTCGTGCAAATCCATTCAGCCGTTCGGGCTAAAAGTGAGGCCAACCGCCCTATGGAAAACTCAATGTTAAAAACACGTTTTGGGACCCCCCTTTTTTCTCGGCCCCCACTGGACGAACCCCCCCCAAATTTTCAAGGGCTGCTCAGAAACAAAATGTGCCATTTTCCTGAAAATTTCAGCCGATTCCGTCCACAAACGCCAAAGTTATTAGACATAGAATTTTCAAAAAACCCATAGAGAAAAAATCCTAACTATATATACCTACTGGCGACCGCCAGTAGGTAATATATATATATATATATATATATATATACATATATATATATTTACGAGCAAATGTCTCAGGCGGGGGGAGCGGCTTGTTAGCTGGTGCTGGCGGCGAGGGCTGGGACAGCCTCGCGTTTAATGTTTTCGCAAGAAGGCTTCAGTAAAGAAGACGCCGCACACCACTTGAAGATGATTACTTTTTATTTATTTATTTTCCTGTAGGTTCCCCACCTACGCGTTTCGGACCTGCACGGTCCCTGGTCACGATTAACAAACATTTGTCCATTATCAATTTTCATTATTTATACACAAGTCTCCATTTAGCTAATTAGGATGCATTGTGGGCTTTGTAGTGAAAAGGTCTTAGCTCAATTCTGAGCTTATCTTTGTGTTATGGATTACCGGTGTCCAGCAGTCTACAATCTCACGGGGGATATATCTGATGATTTTTGAATTAATAAGCGTGGTGTAAGCACATGATCTCGGGTGATCAATGATATGATTCGCCCTTGCGCAATAGTTGCGTTTAATTGATCCATGTGGGTTTTAATCCAGACTAAGTGTCACTGAGTCCATATTGGCTAAGTGCCAGTTTGTGACTCTACCCCCCAGGTATTGTTTATGTCGGACTCTCAGTTCTCCAACACTCAGATAACAAATAAAGGGTTAAAAATGCAGTTCACATATCTCTCTCATTTAGTTTGTTCTTGTAACTATACTTTTTTACTCATTGTATCTATATTTGTAATGAAAACTTTTCAATACGAAAACTCAGAATGAAGATTCAAGCATTTCAGATTATTAACTGAGTCCTTAGTAGGTTCATGACAAACTTTACAAATGCACATACATTTCCTCGTCCCCGTTCAATCCCTACGGGCTCCGGGTTTTAAACCGGATTATTAACTTCGATTCGAGTCGTCTTAGTTTTTTAATACGATTTCCACCTCTTTCATTCTCCTTCACCATGGCTATGCCTGAGTATTTGATGTCTTTCCAGGTTTTGTCTGGATGAGTTTTCAGATGTTTGGAGATGGCATAACTATAGTCATTGTTTTGGATTGATCCTATCTGCTCCAATATTCTCTTTTTAAGAGGACACACCGTTGAGCCAATGCATTTCTTGCCACAGTAACATTGTATCTGATAGACCACAAACTGGGATTCACATGTTATTTTGTCCCGTTTCTCAAAGTTTCTACCTTTTTGATCCCTGATGGATTTGAGATTCTGTCCGACCTTACAGGCTTTGCATGTTAGGCATTTTGTGAAGCCATGTTGTCGCTTCTGTAGCCATGTTGCTGGTTTGTCCATCTTGAAGTGGCTGTTGACTAGAGTGTCTTGAATTGATGGAGCCTTTCGAAATGATATGAGTGGTCTGTCTCCTATCAGGGTGCCAATTTCCGAGTCCTTTTTTAATACACTCCAATATTTTGTTAGGATTTGTCGTATTTTGAAACTCTCTTTTGAATAAGTTAAAATCAGTCGCGGTTTGTCATCATCTGGTTTGATTTCTGTTTTATTTTTTACTATTAACGTCTCTGCACGTGTTTTGGTTCTTGCTCTCAGTTCACCACGAGCAATGTCTGTGTACTTGTAACCACGTTTGGTGAAGCGAGATTTAGTTTCCGCAAATTTGCTTTCCATTTCTGTTTCTTCTGAGCAGTTGCGTTTTATTCGCAAAATGTCACCGTATGGTATACTTTGTTTTAATGATGCCGGGTGAAAGCTTGTACCATGCAGTACACTATTGGTTGATGTTTTCTTCCTAAAGACAGTTGTTTCCAATTTGTTATTCTTGATGCATTCTTTGGTGTCAAGAAAATCTTTTTCTTGTTTTTGGATATTGAAGGTAAATTTCAAACCTACTTCATTCTGATTTAATATTTCTATGTATTCGATAAGTTTCTGTTTGGGACCTTTCAATAGAAGGAAGAGGTCGTCTATGAATCTGAGCCATAACACCAAATCCGTGGTGTATGGTTCATTTTCTTCTCTACAAGCTATGTTTTTCTCCCACCAATCCATGGTGAGATTAGCATAGCTTGGAGAGAAGGAAACGCCCATGGCACATCCGCATGTTTGTGCATACATATTTCTGTTGAACAGGAACACGTTATTTAGTAAACAGAAAGTTATCATGTCCAACAACATGTTCGTATGTTGTTGCTCCAATAGTGGGAAACCTACAGGAAAATAAATAACTAAAGTAATCATCTTCAAGTGGTGTGCGGCGTCTTCTTTACTGAAGCCTTCTTTTGCGAAAACATATATATAAATATATATATACTGTTCAACAAATGCCCAAAAGCTTGAGAATGCACTTGACAGCCAGTGAGTACCATCCGGTATAAAATCAATTTTGGGAACCAGCATCTGTGTTCCAGATTAAAAGTCTTTATTTGCCAATGCGATTCGAGGCTCCAGCGTCTTCGTCACAGGCAGATTTGATCTAAAGCACAAAGGTTCCAATTAGTTGCATGCTTCATTTATATGTATGCCCCCAGTGGGCTACGCTTAGTGCAATTAATTTCTAAAGCATGCTGGGACATGTGGTCCACATTGGATCAGTAACTCTCAGTGAATGTATATATATATATATATATATATATTACCTACTGGCGGTCGCCAGTAGGTAGATATAAAGTTAGGACCTATTTTCCATAGGATATCCGCAACATTCTATTTGGAATAACTTTGACGCGGTTGCCGAATCTTCGCGAATTATTCAAAACTGGTGGGGCGCTCCAGTCTGCTCCTATCCTGAAAGTCTCGGGATGATTCATGTAGCTGGAGCCGAGAAAAAAGGGGGTCCCAAAACGTGTTTTCCCCATGCAGTTTCCCATAGGAATTTTAGCCACAGCTACAGCCCGAACTGCTGAACGAAATTACGCCAAATTTGGCGAAGATGTAGTCCTCAGTTCAGACTTGTGCCTTTTGCTTAAATGGTGTAAGTCCATTCATTAGATCCTGAGAAAATGACATTTAAAAGTATATATATATATATATGCGCGGTGGATCCTCGGACCCTTCCGAGCACGAGCTGTATTCTAATTGGCTGTCAACACTCCAAATCAGTGTTGGCAGCCATCTCGTGCCTCGGTAGAACCGAGGCACAAAAAACCTATAAAAAAAACACGCAAAATGCGAAAAGAGGGCAGGCTAGAAACACCCTGACCCCTAGGCCTGCTCAGGGGTCCCACAAGGACCCCCAGGGCCCAAAAAAAATCGTTTTTTCTTTTTAAAATCAGCAAAATCCGCATAAGGTGCACGGATCTTGCCAATGGAAAAAAAAGGAACGCGGGCTCCCGCGCTATATTCGTTATTAGCCCCCGGGGGGGTCAAATCCCGGGGCAATGAGCTAATATGGATGGGGGGCCCAAAGGGACTCCCCAGCCCCGGGGACTGCCACCCACAGGGCTTTATTATAACTTGTGCGGGGGGCTCATAGTCTCCCAGCCCCGGGGACCACCACCCCGGGGGCTTTAATCAGAAGTGGGTGGGGGGGCTCAAAGGCCCCCCACCCCTGGGGCTTTTTGCTAATGTATGCAGGGGGCTCATAGCCCCCTCACAGCCCCGGGGACCACCACCCCCAGCATTGCCGGCTGCTGCAGTAGGCGTTGAGACGGCTGGGCCGTGGGGGGATTGGGGACCCCCACGGTCTCCAACGGAGTTGGCCAGCCCTGGGTGTTAAACCTTTACTCACCTGAAATCCAGGCTGTTCAACTTGAGAGATTAGATGCTCTTTCTCCTCTGCCCCTGCAAACCTATGCCCGTCCGACCGAACTTTTACAATGCAGTCTGACAAGAATAGATCTCCAGGGGAAGGGCGAAAAACATGGGACAAAATAATAAAAGAAAAGAAACACTCCACTGTCGCCAGCTTCTCTTGACGCCACTCTTTTCTTGCGTCTGTGATCAGCTTTCTATTGTACAAGATAAAACACAAATAAACTATATTAAGTCTTCTCCTGACGCTATACTCTGTTCAGCCTATCTATTAAACAATATCATTGAAGAAATACCTTTCTATTCATGAGATTATTTTCATCAAACAGTGTTTGGATAAGAATATAGCTTAAATTATCTTTTGGCTATTATCTGCAAATATACGTAAAAAAACATAATCGTTATAAAAGTTAAAACATATCTTTCACTGTATGTATTTTCTTTTTTGCTCAGGACCACATGGGTTGCTGGTAACAAACCTACTCATAATATAATGTATTGTCTTTTAAACAATATTCAACATGCGTCTCTCTAAGTCTCAATAAATGTTCTCTTATTCTTTCATAGGTATGCTTCTACCCTTAGTTGCACAAAAGTTCGTGAAAGTACTTCAGGGTCAAAAGTGCACAGTCATCTTCAAATTTAAATGCCCGATAACCTTACTTGACTTTCTTTTCTTTTCTGTGTTTCAGGTCGGGACAAATAGAGCCAGGGACCGGAAAGATGATTCACTGCTTCTGCGTTGCCATGGAGATCAGATCAGAGTGAAATCACTCAGGAAGAAATCTTATTGCTTCAGAAGGATGGATCGAAAGGGAAGACTCTGGAGTCAGGTGAGGAGGCAAGAAATAACGAGCGCAAGCGCATGCAGTGGCTTGCCCAGGGTTTTTATAGGAGACTCGAGGGGTGGGGTTCTTTGGCTGGAGGGAGAGGAAAACGTGGCTCACATCTTTAAACAGCTGAAGTAGACTCGTGCAGGATCTGGAAATGAGTTCTGCTTTGCCAGGATGAGCTTTCAACACCTGCAGCCAGTTTTTTGACAACATGAATTTGTAAAACACATGCAGCCTGCATTTTGTAGACATGAACCACTAAATACATATAGCCTGATTCTTATTTAAGGAATAAGCACTGGCAAGTGCAACAAGTATAACAAGACTGCAATGTTTATGATGAGGGCAACATGTAAGTAGATGCGGACAAGTGCTATGATTTACTAAGATCTCTGTACCAACAGGACTCTGCATGTCAATAAAAGAACGCAGGCAAACTTAACAAGTATTTCCACAATCAATATCAACACATTCTTATAATGCAGCATGAGGTTGAGCTATAGTTCTAGTACAAATCCTAACACTGGGGTATGGGGTCTCCGGAACTATTAGCGGCCCGGGAGGGGGGCCACACGGGCCCCCTCCCCAAAATGATTTTTTTTTTCTTAAAAAGGGCCGGCCCCAGGCGATGGGGTCCCGGGGGTCATAAGTGGCCACAGGAGGGGGGCAAGGCAGCCCTCCTCCAAATAATTCTTTTTTTTTTTTCTTAAAGGGCCCAGGCCCCGGGGGATGGGGTCCCCGGGGCAGATTATAGCCTCAGGAGGGGGGCCAAGCGGCCCCCTTCCCAATGTTTTATTTACAAAAAAAAAATTGGGGGAAGGCCCGGGGGGATGGGGTCCCCAAGGCCAAAAAATTTGAAAAAGAAGGGGGGCTAAACAGCCCCCTTCTAAAAAAAAAAATGGGATTGGGGCCGGAGGCCTCGCCCCCTCATTGGGGGAACAAATTCCCCTTGAATACTGGGGATCCCTAGGGGCCAGCTAGCCCACCAGGTACTTCCAGTATGCGCCAGGGAGCTGCATTGCAGAGATTCGTTCTGAGGCCACGCCCCTTTTTACACCTCTCTGCAACGCAGCTCTGTGGCGCTTACTAGAGGTAGCTGGTGGGCTAGTTGCACCCCAGGGACCCTCAGTATTCAAGGGGAGTTAATCCCCCAACTTAAAACACGCCACGGGACGCTTTTGCACAGTGGTGAAGGGAGGGGGCGGGGCCTGAGTTCACATGTGTGCAAATACGCCCTGTGGTGCGGTTTAAGTTGGGGAATTAATTCCTTGTCAATACTGAGGGTCCCTGGGGGCCAACTAGCCCACCAGGTACCTCCAGTAAGCGCCACGGAGCTGTGTTGCAGAGTGTTGTAAAAAGGGGTGTGGCCTCTGAGCACCTCTCTGCAACGCAGCCTCCTGGTGCATACTGGAGGTACCTGGTGAGCTAGTTGGCCCCCAGGGACCGACAGGATTGAGTAGGAATTAATTATCTAACTTGAAACATTCCACAGGGCGTGTTTGCACACATATCACCTGAGGCCACGCCCCCTTCCTTCACCACTGTGCAAACGCGTGTGTGGCGCGTTTTAAGTTGGGTATTTAATTCTCTTTCAATACTGAGGCTCCCTGAGGGCCAAATAGCCCAACAGGTATCTGCAGAATGTTCCAGGGAGCTGCGATGCAGACAGGTGTTCAGGTGTGCAGACAAGATGCAGCACTGAGGTCTCTCCTGATAACAGGTGAGTACATCGGAATTCGAAGTACATCCAATTAGCACAACAGAGCTGCGTAGCAGAGAAATGTAAAAAGGGGCACGTCCTGCACCACCTCTCTGCAATGCAGCTCTGTGGCGCTTACTGGAGGTACCTAGTGGGCTTGTTTGACCGTAGGGACCCTTAGGATTGAAGGGGACTTAATCTCTCAACTTAGAACGGTGACAGGGCACATTTACACAGTGATGAAGGGAGGGGACAGGGCCTGACATGATGTGTGCAAACACGCCCTGTGGCGCGCTTTAAGTTGGGGAACAAATTCCACTTCCAACCTAAGGGACCATGGGGGTCAAGTAGCCCACCAGGTGCTTCCAGGAAGCGCCACTGCGCTGCGTTGCAGAGAGGTGGTGCAGGACGTGCCCCTTTTTACATTTCTCTGCTACGCAGCTCTGTTGTGCTAATTGGATGTACTTCGAATTCCGATGTACTCACCTGTTATCAGGAGAGACCTCAGTGCTGCATCTTTCAGCCCAGTACTGATCCTGAAAAGTAATTCTAACCATACTTACCAGTAACTTGAATTTTCTTCCATAGGCTAACATTGACTGGTTTCACTTGAAAATTCTTCTAAGTGTGGCGTTTTGGAACTTTAAAATATTCACCTAAAATCATCCGAACAACGAATTCCGATTTACTCACCCGTTATCAGAAGAGAACCCAGTGATGCATCTTTTAGCGCAGCGCTGAACCTGAAAAGTAATTCTAAGCATACTTACCAGTAACTTGTATTTCCTTCCATAGGAATCCATTGTCTGGTTTTCACCTGAAAAGTTTCTGTGTCTATTTTCACAAACAAAAATATTCCTAAATAATCGCCTGTATGACTTAAACGCATTATTTCAACTGTTTACAGGAGATGCACCATTGCTGGATCCAGGATCCACCACTGAGTAAGAAAAGGTAACGATAACACTACTTACCTGCTAAGTGAATTTCCTTCCATAGGGTAACATTGACTGGTTTCATTTTGAAATTCTTTTCAGTGTGGAGTTTTGGAACTTTAAAATATTCCTATAAAATCAGTAGAATTACGAATTCTGATTTACTCACCTGTTATCAGGAGAGACCTCAGTGCTCCATCTTTGAGCCTAGTACCAATCATGAAAAGTAATTCTAACCATACTTACCAGTAACTTGAATTTCCTTCCATAGGCTAACATTGACTGGTTTCACTTGAAAATTCTTCTAAGTGTGGAGTTTTGGAGCTTTAAAATATTCACCTAAAATCATACGAACAATGAATTCCGATTTACTCACCTGTTATCAGGAGAGAACCCAGTGCTGCATCTTTTAGCCCAGTACTGACCCTGAAAAGTAATTCTAAGCATACTTACCAGTAACTTGTATTTCCTTCAATAGGAGTCCATTGTCTGGTTTTCACCAGAAAAGTTTCTAAGTGTCTATTTTCACAAACTAAAAATATTCTCTGTATGACTTAAACGCATTCTTTCAACTGTTTACATGAGATGCACCAGTGTTGGATCCAGGATCCACCACTGAGTAAGAAAAAGTGACGATAGCACTACTTAGCTGCTAAGTGAATTTCCTGCCATAGGATAACATTGGTGATTCTATGTGAAAAAATGTCTGTCAACTTTTAAAATACAATATTATTCCTTAAAAATCACTACTGTAACCAAAACGCTTTTACTCAACTGTTTACAGTAGACATCCAAGGACAGAATCTAGGATCCAGTCATGTGTTTAGAAAAGTAATCCACAAAGTAATTAATTGTATTTAACTAGAAATTTACTTTGAGGTCAATGTTGCATTGTGTTTGAAATTGTGTTGCCCATTGTAACAACTGTAACTACTGTACTTAAAAGTCTATTGCCTATTTGGAAAGTATTTAAACTAAAGTAATTCATTCTGAGAAAATATATTTTGTAATGTAATGTATAATGTAATTTAAAAAATAAAATATCTAAAAATAAATAGTTTAAAATATGTAGTAAATCAGTATCAAAAAAATAAATATAACAATTAATACATTCAAAAATTGTCATTTACAAAACCTTCGAAATTCACTGAAAAAACCATAGGCTTCAGGCCTGATATAGTTAGGAATTATCATTTAAAAAAACCTCTGAAATTCACTGAAAAAACATAGGTTTCAGGGGTGTTATAGTGAGCTGGACATTTCACTCGTACAAAACCATTGAAATTCTTCCGATATAGTTAGTTGTACTCACTAAATCTTGTGCACCCGCAATCCACTGCTGATGATGTCACATAATACATCATTCATGACATGGTCAGTGACATCACTGATGACATCTCAAATTACATCACTGATGACATCACTGATGACATCATCCACGTGACAATCAGATACACCTCATCATACACTAGTATAACCTTTCATTTCTCACTGTAAAATACAGAGTACTATATTTGAATCCACTGACACACCAATACAAGTTTCTAAAAACCCACTCAGTGATTCCTAGATCTATACAGACATCTAAGCACTTACCTTTAGATTCACTCATACATGCTGTCAGTGATCAATAGAACATTATCAAATATACTTATACACCTATATCGACATTAGCACACATCCTATTCACTTATGAAGTCATCCTACTCACTTATGTAAACATTGGATCATAATTACATTTACTTACCTACACACTTATACAAGCACCACTTCACCTATTCATATAGATAGCTTGTTTTCAGAAACAGACAGATTACAACAAACATTGCTCCTTTTCTGGCTCCTTTGAGCTCATATACTGTGACTTTGTATATTATAATATTGACACTGTACTTGACCTCAGAGGTGTTGGTGACCCATCGGCACAAACCCGAAAAATTTACAATTAACGTCACCACCTTCTGTTATTTTCCCATGATTTGTACACCCCACAGCAATTATATAAATGGCCCTTAAAATATATAAAAAACTATTTTTACCTTCACAATTCCTGTCCACCACCTTGTGACCAATGTACAGAGTTAATTGTGTTCCTACCCTACGCTCTACCACTTTGTTTTCCCGTACTCCTTTGGAAGTGCATCACAAAATGACTGACAACAGTGAACCGATCCCACCCAATAAGGAGCAAACTTGTGCTCGTAACACTTTAGCTAATAAAATGTCCATGTTGTTCCGCATAGGAGGAGGGAATGGCTGTCAACACTTCTACTTTTAATGCTTCACAGACAATGTACATTAAGCTTTGGAAGGTCCCGCTTGGAACACGTTACTCAATGAAATATCCCTAATACTCCGCGGAGTGGGAAGGAATCGCTGACAACACTTCTACTTTCAATGGTTTACAGCCAATCAACATTAAGCTTGGGAAGCTCCTCCTTCGAACACGTCAGCCAATCAGTTGTCCCTCCTACTCTGCAGAGAGCCAGTGAATGGCTGCCAACACTTCTAATTTCAATAGTTCGCAACCAACCAACATGAAACTCTGGAAGCTCCTCCTTAGAACATGTCAGCCAATCAGATGTCCCTCCTACTCCGCGGAGGAGAAGGGAATACCTAGCAACACTTCTACTTTCAATAGTACGAGACCAATCAACATTAGGCTCAGGAAGGTCCTCCTTACAACATGTGAGCCAATAAGATGTCCTTGCTACTCTACGGAGGAGAAGTTGATGGCAGGAAACACTTCTACTTTCGATGGTTCACACCCAATGAACATTAAGCTTGTTGTTGGAACACCTCAGCCAATTAAATGTTAATTTTGTTCTGCGCACACATACAGAACACTCCCTCCCACATATTAATACATTTCCTGTAAGAAAGTGACTCTATCCATAACAAAAGTGAACACTGCATAATAAATAAACATTATTTCACATTATATTAAAGAAAGGCTGCAATACGGCGCATTGTTGTTTTCCTGATATACTTTCCACAGCATACTGCAGCCCCTCCCAGCATGAGTGAAGCCCTGGGACTGCGAGGGCCCCAGCAAGCCACTGCTATTATTTCTTTTCACAAATATCCCCGGGACCTATTTTCACAGCCTATTGACCCCCCCCTCCCAACATGAGTGAAGCCCCGGGACTGCGGGGTCCCCAGCGAGCCCCCGCTATTATTTTTTTAACAAATGCCCCTGAGACCTTGCCCACCCAGGGGTCTCATTAAAATAAAATGCAGGAACCTGCGACCCCTGCGCCAATTGCGCCGATTCTTTTTTTTAATTCTTCTTTCTGGGACCCCTTGAGCAGGCTAGGGGGTCAGGGTGTTTCTACCCTGCCCCCTTCTCTTGTTTTATACCTTTGTTTCTCAGTTTTCTGGTGACTTGCTTCTACCGAGCCACAAGTTGGCTGCCAACACTTCCTGGTTTGGAGTGCTGGCAGCCAATCACAGTGAAGCTCGCCCACGCGACTTAGGCTCCGCCCAGATATCAAAACCTTTATTTCTCTAATTTCTCAGCAGCTACTGAATGTATTTACACCATTTTTAAAAAGGTTGCTTTCTGACCGATGCACTACCTCTCCGTTCAGTAGTTTTGTCTGACTCCTTGCACAAAGTTTCCTATGGGAAAGTTATTTTTTCACTCTTATTTTTTGAATTTCTCAAAAATTACTGAACGGATTTACACCAGTTAGAAAAAAGGTCACTTTCTTAACCAAGCTCTACATATCTGCCAAATTTGTGGTAATTCCGTTCAGAAGTTCGGGCTGTAGCTCGTCACAAAATGTCCTATGGAAATGAACAGGAGAAAATGAGTTTTGGGACCCCCTTTTTTCTCAGCCCCTATGTGACATATCACCCCCAAACGTTCAGGGTAGGAGCTGACCTGGGTAGACGAGTTTTTGGGAGAATTTCAGAAAGATTTGTCAAACGGCGCCAAAGTTATTAGCAAATCAAGAAATGCTTTTCCAATGGAAACTAGGTTCTAACTATAACTACCTATTGGCGACCGCCAGTAGGTAATATATCTATTTATCTATCTATCGAAACGCGTCGGGGACAAGAAATTGACTCGGAGTGCTAGGCTGTTTGGCAAATAAAATTCAGTGAATTGATCCCCAGGAGTGGCGTCCTTAAGCTCAGGGCATTGCTGGCTAAACTATAACAACACGGGAGCCTAACCGTGGAGGATTGCACCGCCCACGTAAAGGAAGTGTGGGTCTGCGAAGCTGGGATTATCCGAGCAGAGTCTGCAGCATGGGAGATTGCGTAAATCAAACTACCTTTCACTCTGGGACCCACTGTAGGGTTGAAATGAATTTATAAAATAAGTGACATTGAGCCACAACTCGTACCCCACTGGAGGGAATTAATTGAGCAGCACTACATTTCCCAGCAGGCGTGAAACTACTGAGCTCAAATGCGAGCAGCATGCTGGGTTTAAAAGAAGGTGTGGCGCATAACGAGAACTGGCAAAATTTCCCTATGAAGAAGCGGCAGGAGCCGCGAAACGCGTCAGGGACAAGAAATTGACTCGGAGTGCTAGGCTGTTTGGCAAATAAAGTTCAGTGAATTGATCCCCAGGAGTGGCGTCCTTAAGCTCAGGGCATTGCTGGTTAAAATATCTATCTATCTATCTATCTATCTATATATATATATATATATATATATATATATATATATATATATATATATATATATATATATATATATATATATTCACTGAAAAAAACATAGGTTATAGACCATATATAGTTAGGAATTAGCATTTAAAAAACCTTATTTTACTCACACAAAACCATTGAAATTCCATATATAGTTAGTTGCACTGACTATATATCGCGCACCCGCAATCCACTGCTGATGATGTCACATATTACATCATTCATGACATGGTCAGTGACATCACTGATGACATCACTGATGACATCTCAAATGACATCACTGATGACATCACTGATGACATCTCATTTGACATCATTCTTGTGCTAATACGATAAACCTCTTCAGACTCTAATATAACCTTAGATACACTCAGTGTATACAGACACTCACACACTGACATCTCAAATGACATCACTGATGACATCACTGATGACATCTCAAATGACATCACTGATAACATCTCAAATGACATCACTGATGACATCACTGATGACATCTCAAATGACATCACTGATGACATCACTGATGACATCATCCAGTGACTGTGTGTTTCTGTAAAGTTTAAATATGTTTGATTTATTGAAGAATGAGTGGATGTATAAGTGTCTGGATGAAGGATTTAGTAGGTGCGTGACTGACTGTATGAGTGAGTGAATAAATGTGTCGTACTAAATGCATGGGTTAGTGACTAAACTGTCTGAATATGTGCATCAGTATGTCTGTTGTGATGTAAACTGCTGCATGTGTTGATCATTAGCTATACGAGAGGTTATATGTGTTATTGATTGGTTGCCCAAGTATTTGTATGGGAGATTGAGTTTGTGTGGGGGTGGCTGGGAGGTGTGTGACTCTGTGCATAGATGTGTGAGCAGTTGATTCACTAGGTGTATGAGTTCAAGAGTGCATGTGGAAACAGCTACATGGGCGGTTGACTGTGTGCATGAGTGTATTGATGAGTGAATGGATATCTCAATGCTACATGTCATAGTAAGTACATATGTAAAACACAGTACATGTGAGAGTTGGCATATATAAATATCTGTGCATGAGAGCCACTGAATGTGTGAGTGGCTGTATGGATCATTGTGAACTTGTATCAGGGATTGTATAAGAGAGTAAATATGTGTTAGTATATGTTTGAATAAGTAAGGTGTGTATAACTGTATAGTTGAGGAAATGGAGGTGAGATTGTTTCTTTGCATGACTGACTAGGTGTGTGAGTAACTCCATGGATGAGTGACAGTGTGTGAGTGTCTGTATACACTGAGTGTATCTAAGGTTATATTAGAGTCTGAAGAGGTTTATCGTATTAGCACAAGAATGATGTCAAATGAGATGTCATCAGTGATGTCATCAGTGATGTAATTTGAGATGTCATCAGTGATGTCATCAGTGATGTCACTGACCATGTCATGAATGATGTAATATGTGACATCATCAGCAGTGGATTGCGGGTGCGCGATATATAGTTAGTGCAACTAACTATATATGGAATTTCAATGGTTTTGTGTGAGTAAAATAAGGTTTTTTAAATGCTAATTCCTAACTATATATGGTCTATAACCTATGGTTTTTTCAGTGAATTTTCAAGGTTTTTTAAATGCTAATTCCTAACTATATATGGTCTCTAACCTATGTTTTTTTTCAGTGAATTTCAATGGTTTTTTAATAGCAAATATCATAAGCTGTCGAATGTCAAGTACATGGTAAGTAAAAACATTTTCGTGTTTATGCACACTGATCTGCTTTGAATGCTGCCCCCCCCTCCCCCTCCTTTCTATTAGGAGTACTCTCTCTTTGCAGATAGTGAAGGGTAGTTAACGCAGGCCTTTGCCCCCGTTGTAATCCGTCGTGCCTGCTTCTCTCTCCATTTGATTGATTGTTATCCAAGCATTTACTGTTTTAGAATTGGTTCTCTTTGGTTCATTCTCTATTTACAAACAAGCACAGAGTCGCAATACTCTGTTTAGTCTTTGCAGATAGTGAAAAATCGTGTAAAAAAACAAAAGGAATCGAGCAAAATCAGTAGGCCACTAATGGGATCTCTTTTTGACCTCGCTAAAATAGAAACATTAGGAACAACCCCTCATGAGAAATACGAAACTAGTGAGATGAACTGAGCTCCACACCACGATGGCTGCAAGACAGCTCGGCTCCGCCACCCACCCCGCCCAAAATAACGATAAACTCTATGCAAATATTACAAATACATACAACACACCAGCAAAGTAACAGGGTAAAACATTTTATTAAATAACTATTTACATAACTATTTTATACTTTTTGTTGCCCGATCTGGCTAGCTCAATCGATCGAGCATGAAACTCATGCACTCTGATAGTTCAAAGTTTTGAGGAGTGCTTGTAACACTGTCTGAAGCTTATTTGCACTTGTTACAGCTTCACTATTCTCAATGTAAGTGGGGGCTGTTTGAGGACGTGACTGCATTTGAAAACAATGTGATGCGTGCCACCCTGAACCGCTTGACGGAGGCCCCCGAGGGACGGTGTGATGGCGCGGACTCGGAGGGGGCGCTTGGCTCCGGCCCCCTCCCCAAGTCGTTTTGCCCTGGTGTGGCCTGAGATCGCCCCCGACATAGGTGGCCGGCTCCCGGGGTGAAGCGGAACTTTTTGCCTTTTAGTGACTCTTCCATTCTTGACCTTGTCCCACAATCCGTTTCACCTAAAGACACGCTGTAGTGGGGCGCCCCTTTACCGTTTCAGTTGCCATTCCGCCCGCTTTTGCTACACTGTGCCTCTTCCGCTATTCAGCTGTTTACCGCCCGCTCTTTCGACTACAGCGTCTCGCTCACCATGTAGTTGAGTTGCTCCCGCTCTTGCGGTGCAGCGATAGGCGGCTGCCACAGGACTCTCAAAATGGCGGCCGGCTCTTCAGATTTGGGCGTGGTCCACTAAAATGGCCCTGCGACATCTTGGAACTCAGACGCTTGTCTGCTAGAGCTTTGGCTCCATTCTCGAAAGCGTCCCCTCAGCCTTGAAGATTCTACAAAAGTCTTGGGGGCCCCCGACTCCCGCAGGCTTCTGGTGGGGAGCGGCTGCCATGATTGCTCGTGGAATGGCCACGACGGAGCTACGAGATGGTGGTGCTCTCATGCTGACGCCAGCTTCAGTCTGAAACATCCAGAAACACTGTAGACTACCAATTCGATCAGTTCCGGTAGCGCCCCAACGTGACCCGGTAGAGAAGAACTTGCCCTCCCCTCTTTGACTGATGGTTCTTGTTGCCTGTCCCTTCTGTTGTCATTTAACAGAACTATTTAGCCTGCTGAAAGGGGTTGTGTTCCGACCGCTGGTTGGTGGAGACATTTTGACTATATTCTGGACCTGCGTTGTCGCGTAATGCGTCATATGACGCGCCGCGTTAGCGCATCCGGAAGTGCTCCGGTGCGCGAAGCGCAGCTTCCCGGAAGCGATCCGGGGCGCGGCGCGCAGCGCGTAACGTAAGCATAACAGGTCATGTGACTTGTTAATAAAACTTTTCACTGGTTCATTTTACTTTTCTTATTCTAATGATGAAAGGCTTGGTCATATGACCTAAAAATTACGCTTTTTATTACTTTCGAACATTATTTTTTTTTAAACATATGTTATAATGTTCCAGGCTAATGTACTTTCCCGGAAAATTTACAACTGTCCTGCAAGTAAAATATATTCCTTTTTCGAGAAAAAGGGCGTTTCTTCGTCCCATGACGGAGCCGTTGAGCAAAAGAGGCTCGGCCTGCTGTCTTATTCGCCGATACGCCTGAATATCAGATTCTTATCGATCACTTTATGTTGCAGGAGTAGAAAACACAACAGCCCTTGACCATTTATCTTTACTGCGTTCCTGCGTATTATACCTTTTACCCTTCATGTAATTGGACTGCTTTATTTCACTTGCCTTTTACTGACTCTAAAACAGTGACTATTATTAAAAACTTTACCAATGTAAATACTACTACCATGTTTTCTTTTAAAAACCTTTATTGTGAAAATGTCAGTATACAAATACGGGCCTATAACCACGTGGGCCGGCCACGGAGCAAACTGTAATCGTATATGATGAGTAGACATTTACACTGTAGAGGAACGTAACGGGCGGGCCATTAGGTTGCAAGAACTAAGGTGTCTAACAGTTGCGTAATCGATGGACGTACATTTTATAATTAAAATACGACAGGGCCAGTTACAATAAAATTATCTAGATATACATTTGCGGGCAAGTACCATGGGTGACGTTAATTCGAACTTTCAATAGTACAGTAATCAATAACACATCAGAACTTAATATGGATGTCGAAATATTCAATCAATTCTCGTCCCCGCCCGCCATGTGCTTCAAAACTGCATACGTATCTCGTGATATCAAGGTTGTGCAACCAGTACACAACAAGGAGTTACGAGTCCCATTTATTCCGGCGCCATTTTGGGCGAGGACGGGCAGGTCCAGGATATAGTCAAAATGTCTCCACCAACCATCGACTATGATGATGTTCATATGCTGTATTTATTAGAGTAACACTCATCTGTCCACATGGAAATAATTTGCCACAATCTAAACATGTCATTTTAATCTTTCCAAAGTTCTTCTAAATATTTGGGACCGTTTCCCTTGCCTCTGATGCTGTCAGTGCCACTTCTTTGGTGAATGTACTGGCAAGTCGGGGGTTCTCCTCCAAATCTCTCTTTTGTGCAGCACTAAAATTAATCGGTGCCACCTCTCCATATGACGATGCATGGTATAGTTACCATAACTATATTTTTTTTCGGTTCCTCTGGAGAGTACATCGTGGCAGATGAGGCAGGTAACGTACCGGGCATTTACCTTTTTTGCATGTAGAGGAAAGGAAAAAAAATTCGAGCGTCCGAGTTCTAAGGTGTCCCAGGGCCATTTTAGTGGACCAGGCCCAAATCCAAAGAACAGGCCGCCATTTTGAGAGTCCTGTTGCAGCCGCCTGTCGCTGTAGCATCAAGAGCGGCCGAAACTCAGCTGAATGGCAACTGAAACGGTAAAGGGGCGCCCCACTACAGCAGACGAGCCTCCACCTGGGGGGGCCCGTTCACGCCGCCTCCCCCCCCCCTTCGGGCACCCCACGCCGTTATTCGGGGCAGCATTGTAGGATGGCCACACCAGTGCGGCAACTTGCTAGACACCACCTCGGTGCCAACCGAATCTCAGCGCCTTGTGGTGTCTTCTATTCCGAAAATATTGTTGTGCTGCCTTCGGCCTATTCGCCGCAAGTGCGCACGCAACTCAGCTGCATAGCGAGTGAAACACCAAGGGGCGTCCCACTGCAGCCGAGGAACCTTCATCTTGGGGGCGACGCACAGCATCACATTGCTTTCCAATGCAGTCAGATCCTCAAACAACCCTCACTGACTGACGCGAACTCACAGGCCAACGGAGTGCCCCACGCCGACTTTCGGCGCAGCATTGTAGGATGGCCACACCAGTGCGGCAACTTGCTGGACACCACCTCGGTGCCATCCGGATCTTGGCGCGTTGTGCTGCCTTCGGCCTATTCGCACATCGGTCCGCTACTGACGCCGCCTCACAGGCCAACGGGGCGCCCCACGCCGACTTTCGGCGCAGCATTGTAGGATGGCCACACCAGTGCGGCAACTTGCTGGACACCACCTCGGTGCCATCCGGATCTTGGCGCGTTGTGCTGCCTTCGGCCTATTCGCACATCGGTCCGCTACTGACGCCGCCTCACAGGCCAACGGGGCACCCCACGCCGACTTTCGGCGCAGCATTGTAGGATGGCCACACCAGTGCGGCAACTTGCTGGACCCCACCTAGGTGCCATCCGGATCTTGGCGCGTTGTGCTGCCTTCGGCCTATTCGCACATCGGTCCGCTACTGACGCCGCCTCACGTGCCAACGGATTTTCTACGCTTTTTATACCCTATGCCGCATAACAGGTCATGTGACTTGTTTATAAAACTTTTCATTGGTTCATTTTACTTTTGGTTTCCTAATGATGGAAGGCTTGATCATATGACCTAAAAATAACACTTTTCATTGGATGAAAACTTTTTTTTTTCCCAAACGATGAAAGCCCCACCTTGTTTCTGGATGTTTCAGACTGAAGCTGGCGTCAGCATGAAAGCACCACCATCTCATGGCTCCGTCGTGGTCATTCCGCGAGCAATCATGGCAGCCGCTCCCCACCGGAGGAGTCGGGGGCCCCCAAGACTTTTGTAGAATCTTCAAGGCTGAGGGGACGCTTTCGAGAATGGGGTCCAAGACCTAGCAGACAAGCATCCGATTTCCAAGGTGTCCCAGGGCCATTTCAGTGGACCAGGCCCAAAAGGGAAAGAGCCTGCCGCCATTTTGAGAGTCCTGTGGCAGCCGCCTATCGCTGCACCGCAAGAGTGGGCGCAACGCAGCTGAATGGCGGATTTTGGCACAGTGTACCGAAAGCGAGCGGAATGGCAACTGAAACGGTAAAGGGGCGCCCCACTACAGCAGACGAGCCTCCACCTGGGGAGGCCCGTTCACGCCGCCTCACCCCCCCCCCCCGGGCGCCCCACGCCGTTATTCGGAGCAGCATTGTAGGATACCAAAACCAGTGCGGCAACTTGCTTGACATCACCTGGGTGCCATCCACATCTCAGCGCGTTCTGCTGCCTTGGGACTATTCGCACAACAGACCGCTACTGACGAGCCACCCCCCGGGACGCCCCACGCCGTTATTCGGAGCAGCATTGTAGGATACCAAAACCAGTGCGGCAACTTACTGGACATCACCTGGGTGCCATCCACATCTCAGCGCGTTCTGCTGCCTTGGGACTATTCGCACAACAGACCGCTACTGACGAGGCCACCCCCCGGTACGCCCCACGCCGTTTTTCGGAGCTGCATTGTAGGATACCCAAAACCAGTGCGGCACCCAGGCAACATCACCTGGGTGCCGTCCAGAACTCAGCACGTTGTGCTGCCTTGGGACTATTCGCACAAAACACAGCTACTGACCATTGTTGCTTCTTTTTTCCTAAAAATGTTTAAATGTTTTTACTGTTTTTGTTGCGTTGTATATATTTATAAGTTATTAAAGTTTTATAATCCTACTACTTTGTTGGAGTGCTATATATTTTTAATGTGACACATAATTGTAAAAACTTTGATGTACAAAGAGGCATCCCTGGAATCTTCCGCTTCAGGCTCGGTCCCCTCCCCAATCACAATACAGGATGGTGTTCAGATAGTAGGAACGCGTGTGGTGTGACGGATCTCATCGGGTGGGGACCTTGATCTACTGTAACTCCTTTGAAGAGGGGTGATTCTTTACAGCTGGGGCCATAAACTACATCTGCAGGGCTAGCTGATAGCCTGGGACCGGCCTGGACAATCGGACACAGAGGAAGAGGAGTGTCAGAGGGTGCGGTAGTGAATAGGGCGAAAGGGAGGTGTCGGGCGGGCACAGGGTGTGATTCTCAGGGAAGAGCAGCGCAGATGGGGGGAGGTTTATTGCCCATGCATAAGACAGAGAGCGGGGGTGACCAGTGCCTGGGGGAGATGCTTGCGAGGGTGGGGAGCCATGCTAAGGATCGACAGCGTGCAGAGAGTGGGTCTGGTCAAGGCATCTAAAATGGCGGCCGTGCACGACAAAAGTGTGGCATTTGAAAAAAGGCAAGATGGCGCAGACAATGTTTATCAACACTTCCTGATTTCCTTCGAATCGAACGTTAACAGACGTTATCTCTCCCACACTACCGGTCCCCCTGGGCTTAAACGCCGAGATGGTAGGGACTGCATCCCGTGGAGATAGGCCGAGACGTCACTCAGCAGAAAAAAAAGAAAAAAAAAGTCTATAAACATACAATAAGTTAAAAGTCATTCATTCTTGTTTCCTTGTAGTACGCTCCCCAGTCCGCTTCCCGTTACGCGAACCGGGCGCACCCCACCAAAAAAAACCGACCGCGGAGCCCTTTTAAAGCCTCCACATCAAACCTAGGGGGTCAGGGAGGATCTACTATGCCCCCTTATGGTCATTTCCCCCTTCGCTTTGGCCTCCTCTTGTCTCTCGATCCTACCGAGAGACAAGATGGCGGCCGCTCCGTACTGTTTGGAATGTTTACAGACACCGGAGAGCCAATCAGCTTCGCTTCGCAAAGCTCCGTAACGCGAAAAGTACGCGAAACGGAGCGCTACCCGGGACGCTGTCACAGATATATATCTTTTTTTGAACGTTAATTTCTCAAAATCCACTGGAGCACATATATTGAGACCCAGCAAAGGCACATCGGGCTACCGGACCCTACAATTTTGCCAAGTTTCATGCAAATCCATTCAGCCGTTCGATTTATTCTTTTTTTGCCCCGCGGGGCCCTTTTAAAACCTCCACATCAAACCTAGGGGGTCAGGGAGGATCTACTATGCCCCCTTATGGTCATTTGCCCCTTCGCTTTGGCCTCCTCTTGGCTCTCGATCCTACAGAGAGACAAGATGGCGGCTGGTACGGACTGTTTGGAATGTTTACAGACGCCAGAGAACCAATCAGCTTCGCTTCGCAAAGCTCCGTAACGCGAAAAGTACGCGAAGCGGAGCGCTGCCCGGAGCGCTGTTACAGATATATATCTTTTTTTGAACGTTAATTTCTCAAAATCCACTGGAGCACATATATTGAGACCTAGCAAAGGCACATCGGGCTACCAGTCCCTACAATTTTGCCAAGTTTCGTGCAAATCCATTCAGCCGTTCGGGCTAAAAGTGAGGCCAACCGCCCTATGGAAATTAACATGGGAAAAACGCGTTTTGGGACCCCCTTTTTTCTCGGCCCCCCCTTGACGAACCCCCCCAAATTTTCAGGGGCTGCTCAGAAACAAAATGTTCCATTTTCCTGAAAATTTCAGCCAATTCCGTCCACAAACGGCAAAGTTATTAGACATAGAATTTTCAAAAATCCCATAGAGAAAAAATCCTAACTAGATATACCTACTGGCGACCGCCAGTAGGTAATGTATATATATGTATATATGTATATCCATACTAATATTATAGAGAGAGATCCCAAACCTTTGAGGCGGGTAATCTCAGTAACCACAGCACCAATCACAACACCCAATGCAGCGTTGGAAAGGGCAGTTGCAGCAGAAGGACATAGGCTATGCAGACGGCCACCATATTTGTTTTTTTTTTGCAGAGTTTTATATAGCGCGAACTTGACCCGAACTGAATCAGGTATCAGAGCGCTTTACATAGCACCAGTTATGTTACATGAGGACACACATTCATTTTTGGTAGGCACTGGGAGATTATCCGCTATATGTATCAAGCTATTTAGCATTCGCAAAGGCCGAAATTCTGCGAATTTCGGCCTTTGCGAATGCTAAATAGACAAATGGAATGTATCAAACTAGTTTGATGCAAAATAAGGAATAGCAAAATTTGCTAATCCTTATTTTGCGATTGCACTTAAGGAATTGCAAATTTTGCGATTCCTTAAATGCAATGTATCAAACAAATAAAATGCAAAAAATGCCATTAAGGATTAGCAAATTACCACCAACTTCTAGTTGGTGGTAATTTGCGAATTCTTATCAAAAATCTTTTTTGATAATAACCAAAGGTGCCATATGACGCCCATACATGCCCTTAGGGCATGTATGTGCGCCATATGCCCCCAAATGTCTTTTTCAGGGGTGCAGCAGGGTGTTCTTGAGACACCCCTGCACCCTTGGAAACATCCCTAATTTGCGATCAGCAAATTGCTAATTGCAAATTGCACTTTCATTCCTATGGGCCTCCTGGCCCATGGAAATGAAGGGGTAATTTGCGATTGACAATTTGCTAATCTCAAATTAAGGAATGCTAAGGAATCGCTATTGGAAAGCGATTTTGTACATACATACCGTTTTGCATTTCCTAAATAGCGATTCCTTAAAATTCGCTATTTAGGAAATGCAAAATGGTTTGTTGATACATATAGCGGTAAGTGATTTGCCCAGAATCACAGGATGTTTGGCGTCATTACCAAGACTCGAACCCAGATCCCCAGGTCCGAGGTCGAGCGCCTTAGCCATTAGGCCAACTCCTCTATACATTTAAAAGGTAAAAGAACAGTGCCAGCAAAGTAATCCCTTGTGGGCGTGTCTGCGTTGTGCTGTGGGCGTGGGCTGGGGGCATTACTAACGCTGGGGGCGTGTGATATGGCCATCACATCGTGGGCTGTGGGTGTGTGCTGGGGGCGTGACAAATGCTGGGGGCATGACAAACGCTGGGGGCATGTGTCCGTCCTTCATGCCATGTGAGTCGTACATACAAGCGCCAATTACGTTACTGCGCAGCATCAAGGGGCACGCTGGGGGCGTGAGAAATGCTGGGGGCGTGTGTCCGACCTTCATGCCCTGTGAACGCAATTGCGCCTCATCAAGGGGCACGCTGGGGGCGTGAGAAATGCTGGGGGCATGTGCTACGTTCCGCCCTTCATGCCATGTGGGTCGTACATTAATCAGAAGATCGTCTACTGTGGCCGTGTGCTGGGGGTGTGACAAACGCGTTCACCTGGAGGCCTGGTAAGTAACGTTACTGCAGCCTCTCCTGCGCGCTGTTACTGAACTCTCTCATTCAACGAAATTACACGCGCCTGCTACCATCAACCAGGGCTCTAGCCGGGCTCAGGCGGAAGATCAGTACACTAATTACACGCGCCTGATAACATCAACCAGGGCTGCAGCTGGGCCTCAAGCGGGGGAACACGCGCCTGCTATCATCAAACAGGCCTGCATCTGGGCCTCAAGCGGGGGAACACGCAAATGAGCGTGTCTGCGGGGACAATTACTGCAGCGTCTCCTACTCGCTGTCACTCAACTCTCTCATTAAACGGATTCACCCGCGGCTGATAACTCTCTCATTCAATGACATTACACGCGCCTGCTAACATCAACCAGGGTTGTAGCCGGGCTCAGGCGGTGGATCACTACACCAATTACACGTGCCTGCTAACATCAACCAGGGCTGCAGCTGGGCCTTCTCCGCCCCTATTCTAATGAAACAAAAAATGTTGTCTACCGCGAGATTTTAAAATAAATTGCCCTTGCCAAATACACACATTACACACATTCTATTTCATACCCGGACAACGTCGGGACAGGCTGCTAGTATATATATACATATATATATATTTATATCACCAAAAGGCCACTTCCTGGAAAGCAAACCACAAGGACACAGCGGAACAATCTTCGGGAAGCTCTTTATTCATCAGCTGCAGTAATGGCACAATGCATTTCGGCGTGACCGCCTTCCTCAGGTGCTGCTGCAAAACCATTCAATCACCTCCTTCATCCTTAGAGTCTCCTATTGCGCTCCCATTGGTGGGAGGTCAGCTGATCCTGCTGCGATAGGGATGTAGTCATATGTGAGACTACCATTCCCATCATGCATGAGACAGACTTATTCCGGCAGCTGGATCCGCTGTTTCACTCAAATGAGTGCCGCTGTTTGCCGAGTCAAGGGGGGGCCGTGTGGCTGCTCATGATTGTTTATATTACTGATGCTCAGAGCTCCCTCGGGTCCCCAACGTCCAGCCCTGACATCATAGACAAACCGGGCCGTGAGTTGAGCTGCAATCATGCTCTTCTCCCCATGTAATCACGGGCTGCCAATGGCAGCAGCCTCAGGCGTGCTTCGTTGTAAAGGCGGTCCTGGATATATTAATACCTTGCTCACCAACAGTCCAAATGCCAATTATCGCCAGGCCACTTTGTAGGCGGGTCCATTTTTTCGTGGTATTGGCAACCGCGACATATATCACCAAAAGGCCACTTCCTGGAAAGCAAACCACAAGGACACAGCGGGGCGATCTTCGGGAAGCTCTTTATTCATCGGCTGCAGTAATGGCACAATGCATATCGGGGGGACCACCTTCCTCAGGCGCTGCTGCAAAACCATTCAATCACGTCCTCCCTCCTTAGAGTCTCCTATGGTGCTCCCATTGGTGGGAGGTGAGCTGGTCCTTCTGCGATAGGGACGTAGTCATATGCGAAACTACCATTCACATCATGCATCAGACAGGGTAAACATCGTTTACAACGCAACTTTTACCACGCACTACCTTTACCATGCAACTTTTACAACGCAATTCGTTACAACAAATTGCGCTGGGGGGCGCTGTAGGATAGGTAATAGTTTAATTTACTATCCAACATCTTCCCTACTATCCACGGGGACTGGAGTTGGAATAATAAATTAAACTATTCACTATCCAGCGCCCCCCAACGCAAGTCGTTGTAGCGACTTGCGTTGAAAAACCTGCGTTGTAAAGGCATGCGTGGAAAAAGCATACGTTGTAAAGACCTACATCCATCAGACAGACTTATTCCGGCAGCTGGATCCCTCGGGTCCCCAACGTCCAGCCCTGACATCGTAGACAAACCGGGCCGTGAGTTGAGCTGCAATCATGCTCTCCTCCCCATGTAATCACGGGCTGCCAATGGCAGCAGCCTCAGGCGTGCTTCATTGTAAAGGCGGTCCTGGATATATTGCCAAAGTTATTAGCAAATCAAAAAGTGCTTTTCCAATGGAAACTAGGTTCTAACTATAACTACCTACTGGCGACCGCCAGTAGGTAATATATATGTGTGTGTGTATATTACCTACTGGCGGTCGCCAGTAGGTATATATAGTTAGGATTTTTTCTCTATGGGTTTTTTGAAAATTCTATGTCTAATAACTTTGGCGTTTGTGGACGGAATTGGCTGAAATTTTCAGGAAAATGGCACATTTTGTTTCTGAGCAGCCCTTGAAAATTTGGGGGGGTTCGTCCAGTGGGGGCCGAGAAAAAAGGGGGGTCCCAAAACGTGTTTTTAACATTGAGTTTTCCATAGGGCGGTTGGCCTCACTTTTAGCCCGAACGGCTGAATGGATTTGCACGAAACTTGGCAAAATTGTAGGGACTGGTAGCCCGATGTGCCTTTTGTAGGTCTCAATATATGTGCTCCAGTGGATTTTGAGAAATTAACGTTTAAAAAAAGATATATATCTGTAACAGCGGACCGGTTAGCGCTCTGGTTCGCGGACTTTTCGCGCAACGGAGCTTTGTGAAGCGAAGCTGATTGGTTCTCCGGCGTCTGTCAACATTCCAAACAGTCCGTAGCGGCCGCCATCTTGTCTCTCGGTACGATCGAGAGACAAGAGGAGGTCAAAACAAAGGGGGAAATAACTATAAGGGGGCATAGTAGATCCTCGCTGACCCCCTAGGTTTGATGTGGAGGTTTTAAAAGGGCCCCGCGGGGCAAAAAAAAAAAATAATAATAATAATTGAACGGCTGAATGGATTTGCACGAAACTTGGCAAAATATTAGGGACTGGTAGCCCGATGTGCCTTTGCTAGGTCTCAATATATGTGCTCCAGTGGATTTTGAGAAATTAACGTTCAAAAAAAGATATATATCTGTAACAGCGCTCCGCTTCGCGTAACGGAGGTTTGCGAAGCTGATTGGTCATTCTGTCACTGGGCTATAGTTGGGCTACATCTGGCTGATATTTGGGCTACATTTGTTTTTTTGTGTGTCTGGCGGCCATCTTTGGGCTACATTGGGCTACATTGGGCTTCATTGGGCTACATTCGGCTAATTAGCAAATAGCTCATCGCAAACTAGGAATGGTAAAGAATCGCTATTTATTCCTTAAAGTTCGCTATTTAGGAAATGCAAAAAACTTTGATGATATATATGGCGGTTCATCTCTAACAAGATAAGAAGCATAGGGATACATTTATGATGACTGGCGCATCACCAGGGATGTGTTAGTCATTCTGTGCCGCTGTTCCGTCACCTATGGTGTGCTGCATTTACAATGCGGCGCATCATGGGGCAAAAACAGCACAGATGCGTGATGTATCTGTGCCGTAAAGGTGGCGCATTGCTGGAGTTGTATCGCAAGTGTGATGAAGCTCCAGCAAGGGTCGGGGGTGCCCCTGTCGCAGGGTTTCTGTTCTCACACAGAACTGTGGACAGAGGATTGGAACCTCGGCGAATGCATTGCTGGAGTTGTATCGCAAGTGTGATGAAGCTCCAGCAAGGGTCGGGGGTGCCCCTGTCGCAGGGTTTCTGTTGTCACACAGAACTGTGGACAGAGGATTGGAACCTCGGCGAATTAGGGTGTCCCAAAACTCACGTTAGTAATCAAAAACTCCTTAGCAAGCTAGGTACAGTGTCACATTGGATATAACAAACTCTCAATGTTTAGACAATCCAGAATATGAACTTATAGTACCTCAGGATACGTGGAACTCATGAACAGTCGGTCGTTATAGATTTCTTAGAAACCAGAACATGGAGTTAAGAAGAACAGATGTGTATTTGAAATGTTTATTTACTAATGCCGTCTTCTCAGGCGTAGTACCTTAGATAATAAAAGTACACATATTATCAGTAGCAAAATTACCAGCATAGTTACTAGTACATAAAAAGTGAATGGTGATAGTATGTTAACATGCTGTAAATGAATAAGAGTTAGCAACACTTATAAGCAGCCGCGGGCCGTGGAGGGAGTTACGGTGAGGCAGGGAGGCGGGGAGGGGGAGAAGCAGGGTGGAGAATACAAGTACACATATTATCAGTAGCAAAATTACCAGCATAGTTACTAGTACATAAAAAGCGAATGGTGACAGTATGTTAACATGCTGTAAATGAATAAGAGTTAGCAACACTTATAAGCAGCCGCGGGCCGTGGAGGGAGTTACGGTGGGGCAGGGAGGCGGGGAGGGGGAGGGGCAAGGTAGAGAGGGCTCCACCCTGCTTCTCCCCCTCCCCGCCTCCCTGCCCCATCGTAACTCCCTCCACGGCCCGCGGCTGCTTATATCTCACCCTCCCTAATACACATATTATATTATTTGCTAAGAAGGTCTCTTTGTGTTGGTTTAGGGCGTGCCCATACTTTAGTGTCTTAGATTTGAAGGAATCACATCACCATACACCAGCTCTCTCTTCATGTGAACCGCATCAACTGTTGTGTATGTGTGTTCGGCAAAGCAATATAAAACCCGCCTCATGCCCAGAATTGGCAGAAGTTGCACTTATGTTATGAGTATGAAGTCGTGGAGATCAGACCTCATAACAATTCTGTATCGTGTTGTTCTTGAAACTTTAGCACTCGCTGTACAGATATAGTTTAACAAGTAAAGAAGATAGTAGACCAATAACATATTATTCTCATGTAAACCACGATGAACTACTAGGTGGAAAGCTAAAGCAACAACTAAGTGTCGTGTGCAGAAGTTGCAAAAAAGGAAAAATGGCGTTTAAACCGGTAATGAGCCCATGCTAACTTAACACGGTGTAAAGATATCCAGGACCTAGATGACACCTCCTCATGATCCGGAAACGAACTGAATAAGATAATTGAAGTGCCATCTCATGAGAGCAGATTGCAAGTTTATATGTGGACGGTCCGCAAGGTAAAGCATTAAAAACTAGGAAAATTTAATGCTAAAGAAAAATAAAACAGCCAAGTACTTTATCGAGTCTTAAGCCAATAGGCAAGGTAAATAATAAAAACTTGACAAATAAGTCAATGAATTGTCAATGAAATGCTAGTACTCAGCATATCAAACATGAAAAAGGTCTATGACATAACTGTGTATGCAAAATAAGCTGCAACAGCCTCCAATAGGAAGTCACCGTCTTCATCCGAAAACAGTTCAGCCATCCAATTTAAAAGCGGAAAAGAACATACGTGCTCTCCCAGCACCGGATCCTCTATCACCATCAGAGGACAGCTCGGTGGGTTTTCAAGAAAGCTCTCTTCCAAGAAAGACTGTGCTGCCGCCAGTAAATTCCAGGGACCAAGTAGTCCATGCATCAATGCCACAGCCATAATCCTTTCGCCAGGACAAACCAACTCGTGAGTAATGATAGGAGTCATCAGCTGATTAAAGTCGACGTCAGGAGAAACCGGTCCGCAGAGACACAAATCAATGGCCCAATCGAAATCACAGGTCAGGCAGTGAAATACAGGCTGGACACAGGTGAAGTAGGAGAACCGAAAAGATAATCCATATGCCGTGCTTAATATCGCCAACGGCATTGTGCCATAATATTCTAGCATGCGATTGCGGAACAGTGTCAGCAGCTGCAGGGTCGGAGGTTGCATAGGAGGGACATCCATATTTAAAAATGTAAAAAAGCACAAGAGCGTCCGCTGGTAATGCAAGTAAAAATGCCAATCCACGAACCAGAGTGCAGAAAATACAATGAAAGGAAGCAGGGATGACTCCAAAGATTTTCTCAAATGAAGTCACGAGACCACTGGTAACAACTTTAAAAAAGTGTGTCAGGGACTTTGTGGAGGATGCGTTAAAGATAGTCGGAAACATGTTGCTGAAATTGAAAGGCAAATCTTAATTGAAAAGGGTGTGCACCTGTGTACGGGTGTTCGCTATGTGAAGTACGAAAGTTTCACGGGCCGAACTCAAGGCCACCTCTCTCTGAGACAAAAGAGCTCTTATTCTTGCCATGCCGTTGAAACGTGTCCCAAGGTTGGTATTTGTGGCCAGATTGAAAACTCCCTATGTTCATGTGTGGGAGGAAATAGAACATTTCTGCAGCAAATAACCCGTTCACTTACTGTTACGATAAAAGGAATACTTTTAATTAACTCAGAACAATCTTCATTATTGAGCATCAAATAACTACCATTTTCCAACAACTTGAACGTGGGGATGATAGCAGGAACTGGCGTGCCTTGCAACACGCAAGCCATATTTGGTCGGTGTTTGTTGCATGAACCGTGTAACTGTATGTGCCTACACATTAGTGAATGATCTGGCGTCTCAGTGCATTCCTCTCCATTCAGATAAACTTCTTGATCATCTTTGAAACATCTGTATGTGTATGGAAGCGACCAGACCTCATGAAGAAAAGCACTACCTAAAGGTTCATAACGACCTATTGGTATATATTTCATACAATTTGAAAACTTATATAAAGCAAAAGGCAGCGTTATTAAACCGTGGATAAGGCATGTTGTCAAAAAACCCGCAATCCTCTGCTGATGATGTCACTGAGCATGTCATGAATGATGTAATATGTGACATCATCAGCAGTGGATTACGGGTAATAGTATCTCTAGTTTACTCCCCTATAGCTGTCTTTATTTTAACATAAGTGTGTGTTTCCCTCCCTTATACTTACTGTTTTTGGTTCGCTTCCAGTTCGCGTACCGGCGAGCGAACTAGGAAGCGAACTAAGAGAAATAGAGGTTGGCACAGTTCCAAATATTGTACCAATTTTTTAATAACGGGGAGGTAGTTCTGAAAAGAACTTTTTTTTTTATTTTTCTGAACATTTTTTTACTGTTTTTGAATATTTCGGAACAGTTTTATATTTTTTTGGGTTTTTCTTGGAGGGGGCAATGAAAACGATTCATTGTAAAGGGCTCAACAGGAGCAACAAAACAAAAAAAAGAAGTATTTATTATTTTGGGCGTTTCGGACAAACTTGCATATGATAGTCAATAGCTCTGTTGATCAGAGTGATGCTTCTTTCTCCGTAGGAAATGAATCCATCGCAAAATACGCAGGTGTGTTTTACTTCACCAAATCTCATTTGTATATTTGGCACCATCTCCCTGCCCTCTGGTCCCGTTACTTCCGGTACAACAGATCTTCTGGCCATAATAGGGAGATTATCTAGGTCGTTCCGAAACTGTGCAGCACTGTAGTTGTTAGGATGCCACCTAGTCATATGGCGATGCATTGTGTAGTTTCCGAAACTGTATTTTTTGTCGGTCCCTCTGGACAGTCTATCTTGACATATAAGGCAAGTTACGTATCTTGCATTTACTTTTTTCTGACCTTTGGGAATTTTAAAAAATTGCCAAATGAAGTTTTCTTTCCGGTGAGACGTCCTGGGCTGCTCAGGCAAAAACTGCCTCTCTTCGTGCTCGTCCTCCTGTTCCTCTTCTTCTTCTTCTTGTTGAATTATAACTTGAGCAGGTGGTCCACTCTTCCTTGGATGTGGTGGAGGTGGTGGGGAAGCACCAGCTGAAGCTACTAAAGAAGCCATTGCTCAGTGATCACAAAGGGTCTTTCTCTCACAATGATGAAAGTCAGAGTGAGGAAAGAAGGAGGGATTTTCATCATTTGGGAAAAACAAGAGTTCTCAACCAATCAAAAGTGTTCATTTTAGATTATATGACCTAGTCTTACATCATTAGGAAACCAAAAGTGAAATGAACCAATGAAAAGTGTTATTACCAAGTCACATGACTTGCTGTGTTTACGTTAAGCGCTTTGCAGGGCCTCCCGGTTTGCTTCCAGAAACCTGCGCTTTGCGACTCGCTTCGCGTACCAGTTCGCTAACGTAGTACGTCATATGACGTATCACGCGACAACGTGAAACGTCATGCGGACGGGAGGCGTCACGATGTTGTTTTGTAACGCGGCACTTGCGGTAAAGAAACGTTTACCGGCTCGCGGTCTATTTCGCGGCATCAAGGTCAGCTAACGGGAAGCTTCCCGATTTGCGAAGCGGGAACGAAGAAAAAAAAATATTTAAAACAAAAATTATTCATAAACATATAAAATATATTTTTGGATTTAAAGAAGAATACATTTTACAGCTACAGATATTAGCTGTTAAAAAACCAATGAAATTCACAGAAAAAACCATAGGTTATGGACCATATATAGTTAGGAATTAGCATTTACAAAACCTTGAAAATTCACTGAAAAAACCATAGGTTATAGACCATATATAGTTAGGAATTAGCATTTACAAAACCTTGAAAATTCACTGAAAAAACCATAGGTTATAGACCATATATAGTTAGGAATTAGCATTTAAAAAACCTTATTTTACTCACACAAAACCATTGAAATTCCATATATAGTTAGTTGCACTAACTATATATCGCGCACCCGCAATCCACTGCTGATCATGTCACATATTACATCATTCATGACATGGTCAGTGACATCACTGATGACATCACTGATGACATCTCAAATGACATCACTGATGACATCTCACTTGACATCAATGATCACATCACTGATGATATCATTCATGTGATAATACAATGCATCTCCTCACACTCTAATATAACCTCCGTTACACCCAGTGTTAAATAGAGAGTATCATTTTTGAAACCATTGACACACCAATACTAGTTACTACATACGCACTCACTGATTCCTATGTCTACACACACATTCACTCATACAATCATTCATACATACAATCACTCATCTTTACAACACTATCATATGCACTCATACACCTATACAGACACTCACACTCTGCCACTCATCCATGGAGTTACTCACACACCTAGTCAGTCCTGAAAAGAATCAATCACACTTCTATTTTCTCATCTATACAGTTAAACACAGAACACCTTACATTTTTGAAACATATACTAACACATAGTTACTCTCTTATAGAATCACTGATACAAGTACACATTGATCTGCACAGAGTCACACACCTCCCAGCCAGCCATACACACACTCAGTCTCCCATACAAATACTTGTGCAACCAATCAATAACCCATATAGCTACTTATATAGCTACTGATCAACACGTGCAGCAGCTTGCACAACAACAGACATACTGATGCACACTTTTAGACAGTTTAGTCACTAACCCGTGCATTCAGTAAGACGCATTTAATCACTCACTCATACAGTCAATCACGCACCTACTAAAACCTTCATTCAGACACTTATACATCCACTCATTCTTCAATATGTAAAACATATTTAAACTTTACAGAAACACATAATCACTGGATGTTGTCATCAGTGATGTCACTGACCATGTCATGAATGATGTAATATGTGACATGATCAGCAGTGGATTGCGGGTGCGCGATATATAGTTAGTGCAACTAACTATATATGGAATTTCAATGGTTTTGTGTGAGTAAAATAAGGTTTTTTAAATGCTAATTCCTAACTATATATGGTCTATAACCTATGGTTTTTTCAGTGAATTTTCAAGGTTTTGTAAATGCTAATTCCTAACTATATATGGTCTATAACCTATGGTTTTTTCAGTGAATATATATATATATATATATTCACTGAAAAAACCATAGGTTTCAGGCCTTATATAGTTAGGAATTAACATATAAAAAACCATTGAAATTGCTCCTATATAGTTAGTTGGACTAACTTTATTTGGCGCACCCGCAATCCACTGCTGATGATGTCACATATTACATCATTCATGACATGGTCAGTGACATCACTGATGACATCACTGATGACATCTCAAATGACATCACTGATGACATCACTGATGACATCTCATTTGACATCACTGATGACATCATCCAGTGACTGTGTTTTTCTGTAAAGTTTAAATATGTTTTACCTATTGAAGAATGAGTGGATGTATAAGTGTCTGGATGAAGGATTTAGTAGGTGCTTAACTGACTGTATGAGTGAGTGATTAAATGTGTCTTACTGAAAGCATAGATTAGTGACTAAACTGTGTGAATGTGTGCATCAGTATGTCTGTTGTTGTGTAAGCTGCTGCATGCGTTGATCAGTAGCTATATGAGTGGCTTTATGGGTTATTGATTGGTTGCCCAAGTATTTGTATGGGAGACTGAGTGTGTGTGTGGCTGGCTGGGAGGTGTGTGACTCTGTGCAGATCAATGTGTACTTCTATCAGTGATTGTATAAGAGAGTAAGTATGTGTTAGTATATGTTTGAATAAGTAAGGTGTTGTGTGTATAACTATATAGATGAGGAAATGGAAGTGTGATTGATTCTTTCATGACTCACTAGGTGTGTGAGTAACTCCATGGATAAGTGGCAGTGTGTGAGTGTCTGCATAGGTGTATGAGTGCATATGATAGTGTTGCATTGATGAGTGACTGTATGTATGAGTGATTGTATGGGTGAATGAGTGGATGTGTGAGTAGACCTAGGAATCAGTGAGTGCCTATGTAGTAACTGGTATTGGTGTGTCAATAGTTTCAAGAATGGTAGTCGGTATTTAACACTGGGTGTATCAAAGGTTATATTAGAGTGTGAGGAGGTGCATCGTATTATCACATGAATGATGTAATCAGTGATGTCATCAGTGATGCCATTTGAGATGTCATCAGTGATGTCATCAGTGATGTCACTGACCATGTCATGAATGATGTAATATGTGACATCATCAGCAGTGGATTGTGGGTGCGCCAAATATAGTTAGTCCAACTAACTATATAGGAGCAATTTCAATGGTTTTTTATATGTTAATTCCTAACTATATAAGGCCTGAAACTTATGCTTTTTCAGTGAATTTCAATGGTTTTTTATATGTTAATTCCTAACTATATAAGGCCTGAAACCTATGGTTTTTTCAGTGAATTTCAATGGTTTTTTATATGTTAATTCCTAACTATATAAGGCCTAAAACCTATGGTTTTTTCAGTGAATTTCAAAGGTTTCTAAAATGCTAATTCCTACCTGAATAAGGCCTGAAACCTATGTTTTTTTCAGTGAATTTGCAAGGTTTTGAAAATGCTAATTCTATTAGCGGATAACGTTTAAATATGTTAATATCCTTGTGGGACCGCCTGAGCAGCCCTAGGGATCCGATTTTTGGACCGGAGCAAGATGCTCTCTGATTGTGCCATATTTCTTGCCTTCTGCCCCCCTGATTGTGCCGTATTTCTTGCTTCTGCAACCGGTATGTGCTTAATAATGGTTTTAATATTTTCTGTGCATCTTTATAATAAGCACTATGGTGCTCCTTTTAACATATTTTTCTATCTCTTATGATTATTTTTTATAATCGAATAAAGATTAATATCAATCAATAAATGTGTAAGTGAAAAGTTAAGGACTGGAACCCTGACGCAGAAGGTTCACGTACACGGTCCTGCTTCCTGTAATCATTGCTTTAGCATCCCTGTGCATCGTGTGAAGTGTTATCACCTCCTTCCTTGTAGTGTGTGTCGTTTTAGTCTTTTCCACTATGTCAGTGTTGTGACATTCAGTGAAATAACTTTATTGGGGGGCGGGGGTGGGGTTGCACTGTTTCGTCGTCCATGTCTGTAAAATAATTTTGCATTGGACATCTTTTCACAATTAATAGATGCATTTTTAAAGTGTGATGTGCACATGTTTTTCTGTTTTTTTTCTGTTAGTCTGCCATCCAGAATTTCACGCTTCATATACCCGGCATGCTCCTTTCTTACGTGTTTGCTTTGTGCTGCACTGCACTTATGTGGTGTGTGCACTTACTGAGTACATCACCTCTGCTTTTACGTGAACCTTAGCCACATTGCCATAACACTTGCAGCCCTCGGGTACCACCTTTTATGCATTGTCTTTGTTTTAAGATGCGTCTCTTTAATTGAATGTTTTATATACTCAAAGCATAACGTTTCTTACAGTCAAAGGTTATACTGTGTGGCAAATTAAACTATTGCCCCTTATGGGGCGTAGATTGAGCTGAGAACTGAAACAGTCATTTTAACATTGTTTTTCATGACGCTGGATGCATATTGGTGTCACTGTAACGTGTTATATATTTATACACTTTTCTATTGGTTTAGGCCTTTGTGCTGGGACAATTGTAGTGCCTCACAGCCACTTCATAGCGCTGCAGACGTGAAGAAAGAGGTGGCGCAATTCAACCTGACTAGAGTATTTCTTACATTTGTTTACGTAAATGTGAAGTCTAGAGTATTCATATTACATGTGATCTCAATGTGTGTTTTTAGATCCACAGATATATATATTCATGCGCCGGCCGTCCGGGCTCAGCCAATGAACAAGGCCAGTGAAATCTAAGTCATGACGTCACTTAGAAAGAGCTATAAAAAGATCCCACTTGCTAAGATTTTAATCTGCGGCTCTCACATTTCTATGGGTTTTACCTGTAGATTCCTGGACGGTGTGGGCGTGTCCCTAAGTAGCCAATGACTTCAGGCACAGGCTTTCTCTCAGTTTAGTGTCCAGACTGCACCCTTAGGAGACAGGCAAGGTCAGCGTGGGATTCATGTATGTGATGCTGAATAAATAGCTGTTCCTTCACCTCACAGCTCACCCTCAGAGCCCCTACGTAGAGCTGCAGTCTGGTGCCCCTGTGGCGCCGATTGAGCACTTTGGAAAACGGTCTGTGAAATGGCAGCTGGACCGCTCCAAAGTCCATTCGTCCTCAGTGAATGAGTGACTTCACGAATTCGGGGCAGTGTCTTCTACTGCGTGTGTCTCCTCCAGGAGAGTGGCTGCCCTTTCTGGATGTCTTTTCGAACCCAAAGGGATTCCTTCTTGAGGTGTCTGCAGAGATCCCCACTTCCTTCTGCGAGGGCCTCTTTGCTCCGGGGGCCTGAGTGTCCTTCTGGGGGTCTGCACAGACCCCGGACACTCTCCCTTCCCTCCTGCTGTGTCAGTGGACCGGGGGTGCTCCCACGCCAGTGTGTGTGTGGGCTCAGCCCACACTTTGCTGCTCTCGGGAAGAGGGCACTGTGTGCACCCACATAGGTGAGCGGAGTCTTTTGATAGAAGTCTGTGCCCAGGGGAACGACGGGAAAACGAGCAGCACGTGCGCTAATTGCTCCAGATCCTTAAGGAATAAGGCTAATGACAGTAGGTGCTAATTACTCAAGTGCACACTCCATAGTGGCTTATGACCTACAACACGGATCATGTTTAAAAATGTTTCAATTCATTCTTTTATTGGCCTAATCTGAATGTATATATTTTTAATATGGAGCACCCCATTTAAAAAATAAATAAATAAATAACTACCGCATTAAGGGAACACGTAAAATAAAACTCAACATCCGGTCTCCCCCTCGGCACGGGAGACCGGGCGGGCACATTGAAGGCTTCCCCCAGGCAGGGGGAAGCGGAAACCACGTCTTCCCGGCCCCGCCCACAACCAGGCGGCGGCCATCTTGAGGCGGCTCGGGCCGCGGCGGTGATCTCGGGAGTAAAACGAGGGGTGGGCACCCTCGAGATTAAAATAAAAACATTAAAATAAAAGAGAGAAGCCCCCCAAGGCCCCCCCCCCAATTTTTTTTTCCGAAAAATCACGGGGTGTGCGCACGGTGCGCGCTTACAGATATATCATTTTTTTCTCTTTTAATTTTCTCAGGAACCACTGGAGGGATTTACACTATTTAACCAAAAGCGTGATCTGCGTACAAGACTCTTCCATTTTGACAAGTTTGGTGTAATTCAGTTCAGCGGTTCAAGCTGTAGCCGTGTCTAAAGGTCCTATGGAAATTAACATGGGGAAAACACATTTTGGGACCCCCTTTTTTTCTCAGCCCCCACTTGACTAATCCCCCCAAAACTTTCAGGGAAGGAGAGGAGCGGAGCGGGCCATCTTCTTTGAGAAATTTGCTAAGATTCATCAACCAGCGCCAAAGTTATTCCCAATAGAATGTTGCGGATTTCCTATGGAAACTAGGTCCTAACTATATATACCTACTGACGACCGTCAGTAGGTAATATATATATATATATATATATATATATATATATATATCATACACAAAAAGGTTGCCCTTGATAGTCACCACACAAGGAGGGGTATAAACACAAATTGCCACAGGTAGCAGGGTTGATCAGCATGCCACAAGCCTTCCAAACATGCCATACGCGTTTCGAGCATCTGCATGCTCTTGTTCACTGGCTGTAATAAAGAGGAAAAATGGGCTGATGGAAACAACTGTTTTTAATTAATAATAAGCCCCGCCCTGGTGGGCGTCACGAACCTAAGCATTGTGGTCAAAGTAGTTCGTTTAAGCTCACTCCATCAATCCCAGTAGGCACCGCTACCTCTATCATCATTAAAATGCCAAACCCGGTTGGGTCACCCAGCCGCTGCTTGGGCGGATCCTGTGTGTTCGCTATACGGACACCAATGGGAACGGAGGGGGCCTCAGCCACAGGTATATATTGGAAAGATGGCAGCAGAGCGGACAATGCTTTTCACCCAACCGGGTTTGACATTTTAATGATGATGGAGGTAGCGGTGACACAGAAGAAGGGAATTACCGAAACGCGTCTGTCAGTGAAATAAAGAACACTGCTTTGTCAAGCATCCCGCGAGTGCTGTCTCTTTTTCCTGGCAAATGGGAGAAACTTTAAAGCTTTAATATATATATATATATATTCACTGAAAAAACCATAGGTTATAGACCATATATAGTTAGGAATTAGCATTTAAAAAACCTTATTTTACTCACACAAAACCATTGAAATTCCATATATAGTTAGTTGTACTAACTATATATCGCGCACCCGCAATCCACTGCTGATCATGTCACATATTATATCATTCATGACATGGTCAGTGACATCACTGATGACATCACTGATGACATCTCAAATGACATCACTGATGACATCACCGATGACATCTCAAATGACATCACTGATGACATCACTGATGACATCATCCAGTGAGTGTGTGTTTCTGTAAAGTTTAAATATGTTTTACATATTGAAGAATGAGTAGATGTAGAAGTGTCTGGATGAAGGATTTAGTAGGTGCGTGACTGACTGTATGAGTGAGTGATTAAATGTGTCTCACTGAATGCATGGGTTAGTGACTAAACTGTCTTAATTTGTGCATCATTATGTCTGTTGTTCTGTAAACTGCTGCATGTGTTGATCAGTAGCTATATGAGTAACTATATGGGTTATTGATTGGTTGCCCAAGCATTTGTATGGGAGACTGAGTGTGTGTGTGGGTGGCTGGGAGGTGTATGACTCTGTGCATATATGTGTGAGCAGTTGATTCACTAGATGTATGGGTTCAAAAGTGCATGTGGAAACAGCTGTATGGGTGGTTGACTGTGTGCATGAGTGTATTGGTGAGTGAATGGATATCTCAGTGCTACATGTCAAAGTAAGTACATATGTAAAATACAGTACATGTGAGAGTTGACATATATAAATAACTGTGCATAGGAGCCAGTGAATGTGTGAGTGGCTGTATGCATCATTGTGAACTTGTATCCAGGATTGTATAAGAGAGTAAATATGTTTTAGTATATGTTTGAATAAGTAAGGTGTGTATAACTGTATAGTTGAGAAAATGGAGGTGTGATTGATTCTTTGCATGACTGACTAGGTGTCTGAGTAACTCCATGGATGAGTGACAGTCTGTGAGTGTATGTTTACACTGAGTGTATCTAAGGTTATATTAGAGTCTGAAGAGGTTCATTGTATTATCACATGAATGATGTCATCAGTGATGTGATCAGTAATGTCAAATGAGATGTCATCAGTGATGTCATCAGTGATGTCATTTGAGATGTCATCAGTGATGTCATTTGAGATGTCATCAGTGATGTCATCAGTGATGTCATTTGAGATGTCATCAGTGATGTCATCAGTGATGTCACTGACCATGTCATGAATGATATAATATGTGACATGATCAGCAGTGGATTGCGGGTGCGCGATATATAGTTAGTACAACTAACTATATATGGAATTTCAATGGTTTTGTGTGAGTAAAATAAGGTTTTTTAAATGCTAATTCCTAACTATATATGGTCTATAACCTATGTTTTTTTCAGTGAATTTCAATGGTTTTTTAATAGCAAATATCATAAACTGTCGAATGTCAAGTACGTGGTAAGTAAAAACATTTTCGTGTTTATGCACACTGATCTGCTTTGAATGCTGCCCCCCACCCCTCATTTCTATTAGGAGTACTCTCTCTTTGCAGATAGTGAAGGGTAGTTAACGCAGGCCTTTGCCCCCGTTGTAATCCATCGTGCCTGCTTCTCTCTCCATTTGATTGATTGTTCTCTTTGGTTCATTCTCTATTTACAAACAAGCACAGAGTCGCAATACTCTGTTTAGTCTTTGCAGATAGCGAAAAATCGTGTAAAAAAACAAAAGGAATCGAGCAAAATCAGTAGGCCACTAATGGGATCTCTTTTTGACCTCGCTAAAATAGAAACATTAGGAACAACCTGTTGAAAATAGCAATGTGTATGTACATAAGCGGCGTTCATTTGTGTTCACAGTACCCCTTGTTGATTGTTTGAATCGAGCATTGAATTGTTCGAAGTTGGTTCTCTTAAGGATCTTCTCTGCCTGCAAACGAGGAAGAATAGGAATATTCTCTCTCCCTTTGCAGATAGTGAACGCAAGCCTTTAACTCGTCGTACCTATTTCATTCCTCATTGATTGATTGATTGTCCGAACATTGACTGTTTGGGAATTAGTTCTTTTTGGAGGTATTCCCTGTTTGCAAATAAACGTAGGAAAATCTTTGCAAGTAGTGAAAGGGTACGTAATGCGGACCTTTCTCCCCCGTTGTAATCTGTCATGCCTATCTACTCCCCACTGATTGATGCACCTGTTTCACCCGGACCATTTACTAGAGGTAGGTCATCTGGCCCGACCAGAGAGCACCCCTAGTGAAAAGGACATATGCAATAATAACGAAGTGATCACTGTATCCTGTTAACAGAAACTTTAGCATGAAACAACCTGGAAAGAAAAGAATAGGAAAACGAAAATCAGTAGGCCACTGATGAACTTTTTATTAAATAACAAACAAAGAAACGATAACAATACGTAATGATAAAACCTATTATTGTCCTAGAAACAAGAAACGTTAGAAGTAAGCCCGTAATAAGAAACCTGAAAACATCGCCCCTCACTGCCCCAAAACGTGTCTGTCCCACCGCCTGCCACGGCCAAATAACGGCAAACTGGGAAAGACAGAAGTCAGCAGACATCCGCCCCATTCTAGAAACTTCCAAAGGGCAACAGGTTTTCGGCTACGCCCAGCCGGAAGCAACACATATAAGGCGGGTCCTGCTGCCACGCCTCGGCCAGGAGATCATCACGTAGGGTGTAGCCGGAGGAGAGGCCGAGGCCAGCGGGACCTGGCCAGGGGGATTCACAACACTGGAGAGTTTCAGGGGGGGGAATGTCCGTGTCCTCGACCCTCCCCTCTCTCTCCCAGTCCGGCCGCGGTGGCCCTTGAGAGTTGCAGGTTGTCCCTCCACACTCTCTCTCGGTCCGGCCACCAACGGCCGGGGGCTGGGGCCGACGGGATCCGGCTGCAGCCGATGAGCCAAGGAACCCGTTCATGGGGCCAGAGCAAAGGGCGTCCGGCCGCCATCCACCGGAGGTGCGGCCCAAAGACGGACGGGACATTTCTTCTTTCTTTTATAATGGCTGCGACAACACTGGGGGGGGATGTCTTGCACATGCCTCCGACCCCCCCCCCTCATCCTCATCGCCTGGTCCGGCCATAACAAATGTCAAGCGAGACGCCGTGGGGTGCACTGGGAGGGAGAGACGCTGCGAACAGGCCTCTCCCGCCTCCCCAGGTGGAGGCTTCCCAGCTGCACCCTCAGCGCTCCAGGCGCCCGGAAAAGGGTTCTTCCACTGTGGCAATGCTGCAATGTCTCGCCCGGCAGGGTGGAGCCCGTCCGCTCATTTGACCCCGCGATCGCCAGTAGCTACCGAACTCTCAAAATGGCGGTCGACCTGGCAAGAGCGGGCCCAGCATAAAGAAATGGCCCGGTCACTGGTTGACTCCACCACCGTAGTCCTCCACGACCTTGAAGATTCTAGAGGAGCCGCGGGAGTCTCCGACCCCCGCAGACACCCCCGATGGGGAATGACTGCCATGATCGCCCGTGGAGTGACAAAACTGTATCCGCGGGACGTCGGCGCTCCCATGCTGCCGCCAGCCTCAGTTTGAATGACTAGAATCCTGCAGACCTCAGTTCCGGTGAAAGCACAGTGTGACCCGGTAGGAAAAATTGTTGCACCCCCTCCCCTTTTTGACTGATAGTTCAAACCACCGATCCTTTCCTTTGCCCTTTTACCGGAACTTTGGACTGCCTCCCCCTCTTTTACATTTTCTAGAGAAAACAAAACATTAACCACTACATTAGCATAGCAGTTGACACCAGAACTGTTTTCAAATTGAAAACCAACAACATCTTCAACAGAATCCTTTTTGTTTCTGCTGTGACCCTGCTACAGCACAGGCATTGTCCCCAGCAGTAATTCTGCAATGCCGGTAAGTATAGCTGTGGTGCCTACTGGACTCACTCACCCCCGCGGCGCCCCACGCCGTTATTTGCTGGGCGGCAACTTACTAGACATCACCTTCGTGACATCCAGATTTCAGCGCTTTCTGCTGCCTTGGAACTATTCGCACAACAGACCGCTACTGACAATCCACCCCCCGGGACGCCCCACGCCGGATACCCAAATCAGTGCGGCACCCAGGCAACATCTTCTGAATTTTCATAATTTGAAAGAACTAGTAACATGTCCTCATCAGGAATTTCCTCATGAAAAGTCTGCAATGATGATTCTTGTAACTCTATGGTCTCCAAACATTCGATAAATTCGCCATCAAGAGATTGATCAAAAAAATCATTCAACTCATCTCCTCCTTGTGAGAATATTTCATTATTGGTGCTGTCAATTTCAATAAATGTATTGGATAATTCAAAAGAAATTGCCACGGTCTCTTCGTTGTTTAAATGTTTTTACTGTTTTTGTTTTGTTGTATATATTTATAAGTTATTAAAGTTTTATAATCCTACTACTTTGTTGGAGTGCTATATATTTTTAATATGACACATAATTGTAAAAACTTTGATGTACAAAGAGTCATCCCTGGAATCTTCCGCTTCAGGCTCGGTCCCCTCCCCAATCACAATACAGGATGGTTTTCAGATAGTAGGAACACGTGTGGTGTGACGGATCTCATCGGGTGTGGGCCTTGATCTACTATAACTCCTTTGAAGAGGGGTGATTCTTTACAGCTGGGGCCATAAACTACATCTGCAGGGCTAGCTGATAGCCTGGACAATCGGACACAGAGGAAGAGGAGTGTCAGAGGGTGCGGTAGTGAATAGGGCGAAAGGGAGGTGTCGGGCGGGCACAGAGTGTGATTCTCAGGGAAGAGCAGCGCAGATGGGGGGAGGTTTATTGCCCATGCATAAGACAGAGAGCGGGGGTGACCAGTGCCTGGGGAAGATGCTTGCGAGGGTGGGGAGCCATGCTACGAATCGACAGCGTGCAGAGAGTGGGTCTGGTCAAGGCATCTAAAATGGCTGCCGTGCACGACAAAAGTGTGGCATTTCAAAAATGGCAAGATGGCGCAGACAATGTTTTTCAACACTTCCTCATTTCCTTCGAATCGAACGTTAACAGACGTTGGTGCATATTACCAAAGTTAAGCGCTATTTATCGCTAACGATGCTTAGCAACAAATTTTTTACCGCTAAGCATCGTCAGAAATTATCGAAGATAAACCTTGCTATTATCAAGGTTTATCGCAAATGCGATAAAAAACGGCCGCAATGCATGAATATCGCTAAAAAGTCAGCGATATTCCTGCATTACGGAGCTAATGCTCTTAGCCATGTTATCCACCTCCCATTGGATAACATGGCTAAGAACTGCTCAGGGCAGGTGTTAGTTTTTGGAGATATTCGCGCTTAGCGCGAATATCTCCAAAAGTTGGTAATAGGAGATAGATATCTTGCATGTTGTAATGCAAGTTATTGTGGTATATGGAACTCATACCATAATCTCTCAGGAAAGCAGAAACTGATCCTTTTGGGACCGCCTGAGAAGGCCTAGGAGGTGAGGGGTACTCTACTTTGCCCCCTTTTCACGTTCCGAACTATTTTTTTTTACTCTCTTCTGTAATTACACAAAAAATGGCGATAAGATGCATCAGAGACAGACAGTGAAAGAAAGGAGGCCGGAGATGAAGAAGAGATGTCAAATACACATTGGAGATAATATAGTGGGAGAAGGGAAGTAAATATGAGTAAACTTACCATGTAACATAAAAATGTTGCACTCTATACTATAAGTCTCATTTTATACTACAATCACTTCGCTACAACCTCATGAATTAAAAATAAAAATGAATAATGTCTCAAACTATTTTTGATTTCTAAATATAAATTTATTCTTCTGAATTTTCAAAATTTGAAAGAACTAGTAACATGTCCTCATCAGGAATTTCCTCTTCAATCATCTCATCTGGAATCTCCTCATGAAAAGTCTGCAATGATGATTCTTGTAACTCTATGGTCTCCAAACATTCGATAAATTCGCCATCAACAGATTGATCAAAAAAATCATTCAAGTCATCTCCTCCTTGTGACAATATTTCATTATTGGTGCTCTCAATTTCAATAAATGTAGTGGATAGTTCAAAAGAAATTGCCACGGTCTCTTAATTGTGAGCCATTTTATTTTGAAATTGCTTGCTGTAAATTGCAGAAAAAAATAATCACTTTCATTTATCGTTTTTAGTAATACATAATATAAAACTAACTTTATCAAGTATTTAGTATAACAGAAGGACTGTAAATAAATAACAGAAAACATTTTTCAAATTATCTTCAAGTGTACAACATAGTTCCCCTTACAAATTAACAACTCACCTTTTTAAAAGTAGGAGAAGTGTTAGTACTGTGTAAATCAAACACCAGCAATTGACCACCAAAAATTCCTCACAAATGTACCTCAGACAGTAGTATCACAAAATGGCTGTGGTTTCCTCTCATTTTAGATATATACATAACCAATTAACTTTCATCACACACAAATACAAAACCAAAGTAACATTTTAATTGGTTCTAAATTTCAACACTTTCAAATGTGTTTTCCCCATGCAATTTTCCATAGGACATTTAGATACGTCTACAGCCTGAATGGCTGAACGGAATTATACCAAACTTGGCAAAATGGTACATAAAACCTAAGAGGTCAGGGAGGATCTACTATGCCCCCTTATGGTCATTTGCCCCTTCGCTTTGGCCTCCTCTTGTCTCTCGATCCTACCGAGAGACAAGATGGCGGCCGCTACGGACTGTTTGGAATGTTTACAGACGCCGGAGAACCAATCAGCTTCGCAAAGCTCCGTAACGCGAAAAGTACGCAAAGCGGAGCGCTGTTACAGATATATATCTTTTTTTGAACGTTAATTTCTCAAAATCCACTGGAGCACATATATTGAGACCTAGCAAAGGCACATCGGGCTACCAGTCCCTACAATTTTGCCAAGTTTCGTGCAAATCCATTCAGCCGTTCGATTATGATTATTATTTTTTTTTTTTGCCCCGTGGGGCCCTTTTAAAACCTTCACATCAAACCTAGGGGGTCAGGGAGGATCTACTATGCCCCCTTATGGTCATTTTCCCCTTCGCTTTGGCCTCCTCTTGTCTCTCGATCCTACCGAGAGACAAGATGGCGGCCGCTACGGACTGTTTGGAATGTTTACAGACGCCGGAGAACCAATCAGCTTCGCTTCACAAAGCTCCGTAACGCGAAAAGTACGCGAACTGGAGCGCTGCCTGGTCCGCTGTTACAGATATATATCTTTTTTTGAACGTTAATTTCTCAAAATCCACTGGAGCACATATATTGAGACCTAGCAAAGGCACATCGGGCTACCAGTCCCTACAATTTTGCCAAGTTTCGTGCAAATCCATTCAGCCGTTCGGGCTAAAAGTGAGGCCAACCGCCCTATGGAAAACTCAATGTTAAAAACACGTTTTGGGACCCCCCTTTTTTCTCGGCCCCCCCCTTAACAAACCCCCCCCATATTTTCAGGGGCTGCTCAGAAACAAAATGTGCCATTTTCCTGAAAATTTCAGCCAATTCCGTCCACAAACGCCAAAGTTATTAGACATAGAATTTTCAAAAATCCCATAGAGAAAAAATCCTAACTATATATACCTACTGGCGACCGCCAGTAGGTAATATATATATAAAAATCACTATACAGGAAGGGGCCATTACCACCAATCTATATCAAAAGCCAACTGCTGGCAACACGCTTCTACATGCGACAAGTTTTCATCCGCGCCATACAATAGATAGTCTGCCCTATGGCGAATTCTTAAGAATCAAACGCGCATGTAGTACTGAGCAGGCTTGGATAGAGTCACGAGAAATTGCTAGAAATAGACTGTTAGCCAGGGGCTACAAAAAACATAATCTGGAGGTAGCAATATCCAAAGTCAACACAATAGACAGAATAAGTTTGCTACAACCAAAGATTCCGGTTGCAAGTGAACAGACTGTCAGGATATTGGACACACCTGTGTCAACGGACAGTCTCCCACCAGTAGCCTCCTGTAGATTCATCACTACTTACAGCAAACAGTCACAAGCAATCAGAAGAATTCTGAATTCCCAATGGCCCATAGCTCTAACTGATGGTGTATTGAGAAGTACTCTACCCGTTAAACCTGACATCACATATCGCAAAGCTTATTCAATGAGATGTGATTTAGTTCACAATAGCCCAGAGGTTATGAACAAAGAGTACTGGGTGTCCTCCAAGTATGGTTTCTTCAAATGCAGCAGCTGCAGAGCCTGCAAGTTTGGTGTTAACACCAAAACATACCGAGGTGCCTTTGATGATCAGGAAATAAGAATCAAAGGCAACTTTAATTGCAAGACAGAGTTCGCAGTCTATGTTTTATCCTGTACATGCGGACTCCGGTATGTTGGTAGTACGAAGTTACCAGTTCAGGCTCGGATACTCCAACACCTCAGAGCGACTGTCAATTCTGACCAGTCATATCCAGTGGCAAGACATGTGAAGTCAGCACATGGGGGCAATTTAAATGTCTTGTCTTATTTTGTAATTGACAGTGTGCCGATAAACAGAAGGGGTGGTGATAGGGACAAGTCCCTTAGAAGGTTGGAGTCCAAATATATATTGGAGTTAGACACTAAGAGCCCGAATGGCCTTAATATTTGCGAAGATCTGTACCATTACCTGTGAGACTATTTGTGTAATCCATGATATGATCTGTTTTGAAAGCTTTGCATTTTATGAAATACTTATGTATATACATGAAATGAATTTTATACAGGTACACTTTGATAACATCAGAAAATTGGGATTTTTTGCTGTTGGTAGAGCATGGGGAGATCTGATGTTATCGTGACTCCTTTTTTAGGGTTATGCTTCTATCGGATCTCACCAGGCACTCATCAGCAACCTTGATATATCGTACTGTGTATTGAGATATTGGTTTTATTGTGTATATATATAGATGTAGATATGTATTTCGTCAAAATTACTATTATGCATTTTGATCTTAAGGATCAAACGTGATGTCAGGTTGCGGATAAGCATTAGCCACTTTAGTACGTTGAATCATGAAATGATGAATATATAAGCTTTGATGGTTATGCTGTCCCGTATTGCTGCTAGTTCTGTCCCGTATTAGACTCCCCGGCTGGGGATTCTATTGTATTTTAGATTTGCACTTTACACTTTGCACTTTTTGACACTTTAGCACTTTTTGGATGTTTTAACCAGTGACAATGTGTATATATAATCCTTTTTTTTAAAATATGTAGATGGACTGTTATTTAGTGTATATAGCTCAGAGAAGCCACGATTTCCATGACTGTATTTATGGAGTATTTGTACGGATAAAATGTATATTGTTGCAATATCGTCACAGTATACAAAAGTCGGAATCGGTTGGTATATCTATGAGAGAAACAATATGAGCATATACTAAACTGTATTTGAACAGTAAGAATGTGTGGCCTGCAGCACTATGCTGAGAGGTCGAAAACACCACGTTTTAAAATTAGTCTGTCTACTATGTTTATCAAACATACAATATGGTCACATGGTATAGAATTCAGTGCTTCAATTGGTGAATTGCCATTTTTTAAACTTGTGTTGTGTGTAATGGCAAACACTCGTTATTTCCGGTGAACAAGGCGACAGGGTCGCCGAAACGCGTCCGGTCTAGGGCACTACTGCTGCACTTTATGCAAAACAAATAAAGAAAAAAAGATATCAATCTGCTACCTGAGGCTGTTGTCCGTTCTTTCTCCGTAAGGGTGCGGCATCTGCGGTGTCCTTTGGAGCGGTGGATTATATATATATATATATATATATATGTATATATATATAAACACCCAGTTCTACTCCAATTAAAGAAGGCACACACTCAGAGTGTAAAGATACGGCATTATTTATTTTCTTGGGTCTCCCTTGACCCTGCGACCAGAAAGACGAGTTTCAGCTTCAAGGAAGCCTTTGTCAATCATATATATATTTTACCTACTGGCGGTCGCCAGTAGGTAGTTATAGTTAGGATTGTTTTCCATAGGGAAATCGCAACATTCTATTGGGAATAACTTTGGCGCCGGTTGAGGAATCTTCCTGAAATTTTCCTTATCTTTGCCTCGCGGCGCTCCGGTCCTTCCCTGAAAGTTTGGGGGGATCTGTCAAGCGGGGGCCGAGATAAAAGGGGGGTCCCAAAACGTGTTTTCCCCATGTTAATTTCCATAGGGCGGTTGGACTCACTTTTAGCTCGAACGGCTGAATGTATTTTCACCAAACTTGGCAAAATTGTAGGGACTGGTAGCCCGATGTGCCTTTGCTATGTCTCAAGATATGTGCTCCAGAGGATTTTGAGTAATTTGGGTTTAAAAAAAATATATATCTATAGCCGCGCCCCGGTACGCGCACCGGGGAGCGCACCGGGCGTGCTACGCGACTTGCGCACGGAAAGCTGATTGGCTCTCGGGTGTCTGTAAACATTCGAAACAGTCCGCAGCTGTCACCATCTTGTGTGTCGGTAGGATCGAGACACTAGAGGTGGCAAAATACAAAGGGGGAAATGACCAAAAGGGGGCAGGGTACACCCCCCCTGACCCCCTAGGTTTGATGTGGGGGCCATAAAAGGGTCCCGCGGGACAAAAAAAAAAGCGTACCACGGGGAAAACCCAGTGAAATAGGAAAATAATAATTTAAAGTGATTAGAGGTAGGGTAGCTCTGCATACAGTTGTTGTGTTGTTTGGGTGTTTTAAGTACCAATTTGTAGGTACCAATGCTGAGTCTTAAATTTAATGTACACCGTTTCCTCTGTAGATATCTTGCATGTTGTTACAGAAGTTATTGTGGTATATGGAATCCATATCATAGTCTGTCAGGAAAGCAGAAAGAACATGGAGGCAGGAGATGAAAAAGAGATGTCAAATACACATTGGAGATAATAAAGTGGGAAAAAGGAAGTAACTATGAGCAAAATTACTATGTAACACAAATAATTTGCACAGTATACTATAAGTCTGACTTTATATTATAATCAATTTGGTACTAGTTTATGAATTACATATAAAAATGAATAATGTCTCGAACAATTTTTGATTATTAAATATAAATTTATTTTTGTGATTGTTTTTCAAAATTTAATAGAACTTCTAACAACACTTTGTCGGACATGTCCTCATTTTCAATCAGTGAATCTACTGCTTCTACACACTGAACTAATTCATGGTCCAGTGACTCATCCATAAAATCAAAGTCATCATTGTCTTCAATAATTTTTTCAGCGTTGTTCTCCAGAACAATTTTGAAGGAAATATTCTGCTCTCCTTCCATTTTCTTGCTGTAAATTGCATAAAAAATAAATATATCAGTAGATATAGGGCACTGTTGGGTTTAAGTTCAGACAGGTAGTTTTGATTTTTTAACAGTGAAGTTATCTTTGGGCAGTGTATGGTATCAGGCTGGAAGTAGAAATATAAAAAAGTGTATGTCATAAAGCCTAAGTAAATTCATAATTATACAAGACAAGCCTAACTCCATCCATAACTATAACAGAGAAGCCTATCTCAATCTATAACTATTACAGAGGGATAGTATATAACTATCAGAAAATGTTTTTTCAAATTAACTTAAAGTGCACAACATACTTCAGTTTTCAAAATAACATCTTACCTTTGAAAAAGCAGTTTAAGTTCTCAGTGAAAATCCTTTTGAAATGTACTTCAGGAAGTAGTAGTCAAAATGGCTGTGTTTCCATCTCTTTCTTTATATATATTCATGTACATAACCAATCAAATGTCATGAAATAATAGTAGAAAATGAAAGTAACATTTTAATTGGTTGTAAATTCTAACACTTCAGATGTGTTTTTGTCATCTAATTAGTAGAGGGGCTACAGGCCAAATGGCTCAATGGAATTCCACCAAATTTGGGAAATTGGTAGGGACTGGTATGTAGTATGGCCTATTCTATATTTGGTGAAAGTGTCTCCAGTGGTTTTTATGTAAATTAACTTTAAAAATTAACTTTAAAAAAATTTTGGGAGCACTTCCCGGTGCGCGCTCTGGTACGCGTACCGGCAGCGCTACGGGAGCCCTCCATTTTGTGTTTCTGTAGATTTGAGACAGAAAATGGAGGACAAACAACGTTGGGAATGGGTATAAGGGGGCACGATAGCCACTCCCTGATCCCCTAGGTTTTCTGAGGGGGTCTTAGGAGGCCCATATAGGCGAAAAAATAAAAAAATTAAATTATTTTTCGCGGGGTGAGCGCCCGGTACGCGCACCGGGAAAGCGTACCGGGGAGCGTACTTTGGTGAAAAATAGTGAAAAAAGTTCGAAAAAGATAATCATTTGGAGTGATCAGAGGTAGGGTAGCCCTGAAAAAAGCTTTTGGGTTCTGTGGCTGATTTAGGTACCTACAAGTAGGTACCAATGCACAGTCTTAAATTCAGGAGGAATATTCTATTCCCCTCATCTGAGAAGTGCACACCATCTTCTCTGTAAATATCTTGCATGTTGTAACGCAAGTTATTGTTGTATATTAAACCCATTCCATAGTCTCTCATGTAAGCAGAAACAGATTTATTCACATGTTTCCGTGCTTTCTCAAATTGTGGACAAAATTGGTTGGACCACTTCCATTTCTGTCTTTGGCATATATTGGAATATACCAAGGCAGTTTGTGAAAAAAGTGTCATCAATTGCCCAAAGGTGTCCTTTAAAACCATTTCCAGACCTACCCCAGTCAAAGTGCCTAGGTCATTTCCACCACAGTGCAAAATTATGAGGTCAGGGTGTGGCAGATGGTGAAAGGTTTTCACCAATGCTATCAATTGATGACATCTCAATCCTCTTTGGCCAATCCATTTAATGTGCACATTTGGTAAATCAAGGTTGTGAAAATTTCTGAGAGCTGCATACCTTTGAGCCCAGTGGATATAGCTATGTCCAATAATCCAGACAGAATACATGGTGAGAGGAGGTTCTGGTGCAGTCAGATGAAGTGTAGGAATAAAATGGCAGTTGGAACAGTAGGAGTTTGCAAAAAAAAAACTGTGGAGTTTCAGTGCTCTTGAATCATAAGCAATGATTGGTGGATTCAGATAGTTGAAAACTGGAAGTTAGGGTGCATGGTTCTGTTCTGTGAAAGAAGTAATTTGAATGGTTAAGAAAAAGTCATTTAAAGAAAGATTACAGCGGATAAGCTGGTGTATTGAGAGGTCAAACATCCTTGCTGAGTTCATTTGCAAAATTGTAGAATAAACTTTTAACCTTGAGAGCTCAGTGAGGAGAGAGTTGCTATGGTAACAGGTAGAAAAGGCTGAGGGGGGAAGGGTGTTGGTTTGAAAATAGAGAGGGAAGAGTTTTGATTGGTTACCATGAGCAATATGTGTGTAGAATTAGAGGTTTTCTGTGCCATTAATGGTTGCAGTGCCTGGAGAACATACCTTTTGCTCTGCTAAAGAAATATTGGTGTGTGAAGGAATAAATAGTGTGTGCCTGATTACAAAAAAATATTTGAACCTTTCTCAATGATGTCACCTGTGTTACCTCAGATTAGGAAGTAGACTGAGTTTCTTTGCTGTTGGTTTGTTTCATTTTTTGGGTAATGCTTGGTAGGAATGTTTGCAAGAGATAGGAAATGTATTTTGTAAAATAGTGACTTTTCAGTACTGAAATGGAATGCTTGTATATAGGACCTGCACTGTGTTTCTAAAATGTTATTGAAAAATCGATTTGGGGGCAAATTAATAGCTTTTACATTTTTGAGAAAGAATAAATAGTGTGTGCATGATTACATAAAAAAATTGAAGCTTTCACAATCATGTCACCTGTGTTACCTCAGATTAGGAAGCACACTGAGGGCCTTATTTATGAAAACAGCGATGCGTCACTTTTCACTGTGCACTCCTTGTAACACCAATGATGCGTTATATTTAATGTATGACGCATCATGTTTCTAGGACTTACAGATAAGTCAGTATTTCTGATGTATCTGTAAACGCAAAAGTGACGAATTGCTGGAGTGTGTCACAAAAGTGACGCAACTCCAGCAATGTGTCCTTTCACATGGGGCAAGCATGATTAAATACATATATTTCATCCTTTGACAATAATGTCACTTGTGTTACCTCAGATTAGGAAGTAGATTGTGCAGATGAGGTGAGGCATGTCCAGAGGGACAGAGGAGGTGAGACCTGTGTTCAAGACTGTAGTAGGAGAGAGGCCTTTCCTGGAGAGCGTAGGTGGTGAGGCCTGTGTCTAAGAGTGCAGTGGACTAGGCTTCATGAAGCCTATCCTCCACTGCACTCTTAGACACAGGTCTCATCTTCTTTTCAGCCGTGGACCGACCTCTCTTCCAGTACACTCTTCAATACAGGCCATACCTCTTCTGCACCCCTAGACAATCCTCACCTCATCTGCAACCCTGAATAGACTTCAACTAATCTGCATGCTTAGACAGGCCTCAGCTTATTTAGACCCTTAGACATGCGTCACCTCATCTGCACCCAGTTACCATCAATTATACTCAATACATTGACGCCTGTTCAGAGGACAGAGATGAGGTAAGGCTTGTCCAAGGGAGAGAGTAGGTTAGTCCTATCCACTGTAGTCATGGACACTGAATGCTTGTACATAGGACCTGCACTGTGTGTCTAAAATGTTATTTAAAAAACGATTTTTGTGAAAATGAATGACTTTTAGTTTTTACAGAAGGAATAAATAGTGTCTGCATGATTAAATACATATATTTCATCCTTTCACAATAATGTCACCTGTGTTTCCTCAGATTAGGAAGTAGATTGTGTAGATGAGGTGCGGCATGTCCAGAGGTACAGAGGAGATGAGGCCTATGTTCAAGACTGTAGTGGGAGAGAGGCCTTTCCTGGGAAGAATAGGTGGTGAAGTCTGTGTGTAAGAGTACAGTGGACTAGACTTCATGAAGCCTATCTCCTACTGCACTCTTAGACACAGGTCTCACTTTCTTTGTACCTGTGGATATACCTCTCTTCCACTACACTCTTCAATAGAGGTCTCACCTCTTCTGCACCCCTGGAGAATCCTCACCTGATCTGTAACCCTGAATAGACCGTTTGCTTTTTGTCATTGCTTTGTTGTTTGATAATAGTGGTCTATAATGTGCTATTTGTTTCTTTAACACAGATTGAAATCAAGATTTCAAGAGTAAGGAAAGATGCCCTCAAGGCAAAGAAGAAGGAAAAATGATAAGCGGAAAAAAACAAAAACAGCATCGGAATTACAGCACTCCTTCACAACAAAGACTTCAAAAAACAGGAAAGAAGATCCTGGTAAGATAACTAAGTCTTTCTTACGGAACATATGTAGATAAAAAAAAATGTTGGACAGCATGTAGAAAAAGAGAAGGAGAGAGTAAATTTGAAAAGGAAGGAGAGGCCATCAAAAAATCCTATTACTGAAGCAGGAGAGAATAATATGTATCGGAATAGAAGGCAGAATCAGTTTAGAGACATTCGTAAATGAATGTTTCGCAATAGGGTGGTTTTAAATTTGTTACAAAACATTAGGAAAGGAAAACAGAGAGCTGCTTTTTATAAGAAAAAGAAAAACGTAGAGAAGATTGTTGATCAGGCTTTTGAAGTTAAGAAAAAATTATTTATTTTAATAATCAATAGAATTAGGACACTAAACAAGACAATTGATGTTTTTAAATCAAACAGTAGATGGAAAAGAGTAATTAATCAGACTCATTTTTGTAAAGTTTTTTCAGGAGAATGGATGCACAGTTCAAGTTGTGAGCCATTTTTTAATGAGGAGAGTTACTTCCAGGAGAATGATTTAGTGCATGCAGTTGACACCAGTGGTCGAGCATATGAGGTGAAAGATGGTTGTCCGATTGAAAAAGAGAAACTTGTGCCTAGAGAACCAGAAGAGGTGTTAACTGATGAAGTTTTAGGGAGACGTACTAAGGGTCCAGTGTACACTTGGAAGTGTAGTAGTATTTGTACTGTGCGACAGGAATCAATTGATTTGTTTTGTAATTTCTTACGTACATATAGTAAGAAAAGTCTAAAACAAAAAATGAAGTTATTCCAAGACTTAGATCCTTGCAGAGTGAGAGAAAACACAGGTTTGCATGGGCATTCACTGGCTTGTCTTTCTAGAAAAGTCTGTCAGATTGTTTTTCATCATTTTAGGATGTTAGCAGTGCATCATACCAAAATGAGGAAATTAGTGAGAATGTTGTATTATGCAAGAAGTCCAGCACTTAAGCTTAAACAATTAAACAGTGCTCTTTTGCATGGAACTGAATTAGATGTGAAGAAGATTTGTGAAGAAATTGAGATTTCTTATTTTGGTGAAAAAGAGGACAGTGTAGAAATTGACACAGAAATTCAAGGTAATGTGGAAGACAATTTACAGATTTCAAGTACAGAAAAGTTTGACCAGGAAATTACCAGGTTTAAGGTGAAATCAAGTGAAAGGCCGAATTTTACTTGTGTGTGTTGTCGACGAACTCATTATAAGCATCAAACTAGATTAGTTGATGTATACGTAAAAAGTGAAAAGATAAATAATTATGAGTGGAAGGATTTTGCAACTTATTTGTGGGTAGAGAATTGTTTTGATTTGAGTTCTGATCAGCGTATTTGTAAATATTGTTATGATAAATTAAATCAAAACAGAATGCCTGCTAGAGCTGTTGATAATAATCTGGAGTTGGTAGACATTCCTCCTGAATTGATGGATTTAAATACATATGAGTCTATTTTGATTCAATGTGTCCATCCTTTTCAGGCTATTGTTTGCATGGAGCCTAAGATAGGGAAATTGCCTCCTTCAGATTTACAGAGAGGATTAAAGGGAAGAGTTGTTTATTTGCCTCTAGATTTCAAGAAAAATATTGATACCATTGGTGTAGAGAAAGTGGAAGAGGAACCTCTGGTTATTCTAGTTAATGGGGTTCCGACAAAGAGTAAGAAAATCTGGCAAGATTTAGTGGATGTTAGGAAAGTCAAAAAGGCAACGTTGTATTTAGTGAAAAACAATGAGTACTACAAACATGTATGTGTTGAAGCAGAGGAAACAGCTGCAGATGAAGACAGTGATTGTTCAGCTGGCCAAATTGAAAAAGTTGATGTATCAAGAAGTGAAGAAATATATGAACATTATACTGTTCATCCTTTGCATTCCAAAGAAGTGATGGGGAATGCAATTGACTTGTTTCAAATGAAAGCAGCAAAAGGAAGTCCCATTAGTATATGGGAAGAAAGTTTGGAAGCTCGTTGTTTTCCACATTTATTTCCAACAGGTCGAGGTGGACGATATGACGATCGACCACTTCAAATTCCTGCATCTGAATATCGAACTTTAAGATTATATGCTGAAGATCCAAGGTTTCGTCAATGCATTCCCTATTTGTTTCATCTACTGTATGAAAGTGACTTGTCTGGGCTTTCTTATGCAGTAAACCATACACTGAAAAGTGGAGCACATCTGCAAAATGTTTCGGCGAGGGACTTTATGGAGAAAGTGAATCTGCAAGATAATATTTTGGAATCTCATTTAATCAATCTCATGGCATGTCAGCGTGGTACAAACGAGTATTGGTACCGTCGTCATGGGGAATTGAAATGTATGCTAAGAAACTTAGGAACTCCTACATGGTTCCTCACTCTTAGCTGTGCCGAGTATGCATGGGACGACTTACTTCAATTTCTACGAGAGGCAAATGCAAATATACAAAATATAGAATTCAAAACACCTGGAGAACTGTGTTCTTTGGATCCAGTGAATGTATGCAGATATTTCAATCATAGATTTGAAGCTATGATGTCTTTTATTACCAACAAAAAAAATCCTCCCCTTGGAGAGGTTTTGGATTTCTTTTGGAGAAAAGAGTATCAAGCGAGAGGTGCTCCTCATATACATATGTTGTTGTGGATTAAAGATGCACCCAAATTTGGAACAGATTCGGATGAGACAGTGATGAGCTTCATTGAAGAGTATTCAACATGTGCTGTTCCGAAAACTACAGAAGAAAACAGTTTAGGGCAACAAGTTTTACGCTTTCAATCCCATCGTTGTGGAAAGTACTGTCGTCGAAAATTCAGAAACAAGGACAAGTTCTACACAAAATGTCGTTTTGGCTTTCCACGACCAGTGATTTCTAAAGGAAGAGTAAATAATTTGATGTCTTCTCTGCGACATACTGTGACGACAAAATCACCAAAAAATACATACAATTTAAAAAGAAACGAAGAGTCCAAGTACATCAACGACTACAACCCAGTGATTTTGTCCATGTGGAATGCTAACATGGATATTCAATTCGTTGCTGACAACTCTATTGCTGTGGCTCGATATGTGACATCTTACATCACAAAAAAAGAAAAGACAGAACTGAAGGAAATGTGGGAGGACATTTCACATGAAAAGAGTCTAAGCAAGAAATTATACAGTTACAGTCTGAAGATGTTGTCGCATCGAGAAATTGGAGCATATGAATGTTCTGATCGATTGTCATCAGCAAGTCTCTATACCAAATCTAGAACCATCATTTGGATAAGTCTAGGTCTTGCTGCAACACGAAACCGAGTTTTGAAATCTGTACAAGAGATAGAGTATTTGGCGGAGAAAGAACCAGAAAGTACAGATATTTTGAAGACAAACATGTTGGATACATACTATCCAAATAGAAGTCCTCACCTTGAGAACGCTTGTCTCTATGAAGTTCTTCAAAGCTATATTTATAAGAGGAACATCAGAGAAGATATCAATAATGGAATATATGCTGTCATTGGATGTGAAGGATGTCTAGTGAAACAGAGAAAAGGTCATTTGATTAATCATCGAAAATTGAGTTGTGAAAATCCAGACAAAAGAGAATTTTACTATTTGGCTCTTTTGCAACTCTTTAAACCATGGCGTACAGAAGAGGAACTACTTGTAGATTGTCTCTGTTATGAAGACTCTTTTAATGCAACGAAGGATACCATAGAATGTCATGTTTTTCCAAATTATCTGCAAATGTTGAATGAAGAAATAGAGCAAGAAGCAGCAATTGCTGCAGAGATTGCGAGAGACAGTTCTCAAGACATTCAGAGTTCTGCTTCATTGAGTCAGGATCCACTAGGAGGACCAATTATCCAAAATGAAGCTGCCACTGCCATGGATGAGGTGGAAAGAGCTATGGAGCAAGCTCAAGAGGATGTAATTAATTTAGAAGATTTGGTGAAACAATTAAACCTTGAGCAGAAACAGATATATGACGAAGTCACAGAACAGGTTGAACATGGATTGAGTCATGAGAAGAAAGAGTGCTCATGTACATCATTTAAGCCTGTCCGACTGTACGTGAGTAGAGAAGCGGGAACTGGAAAAAGTTTTCTGATTAAAGCAATTGCAACTTATCTGCAGAAAAGGACTTAATCACCACTGTCTTGTGTTGTTACCGCTCCAACTGGGCTGGCAGCACATAATATTAAAGGGATTACTTTACATCGTTTACTGATGCTGCCAGTGGAGCATGATAACAAATTGCAATACCACAAGCTATCTGGAGATGCGTGTTCTGAAGTTTCCAGAGTCCTGAAGAAAATAAAACTTCTTATCATTGATAAAGTAAGCATGGTCTCAAATGTAATGCTTGCTTTTGTGCATTTGAGAATGCAAGAAATTCTTAGAACAGACTATGATGTCTTATTTGGAGGAAAACACATTATTGTTTTTGGAGCTCTACTGCAGTTGACTCCAGTGAAAGGTCAACCAGTGTTTAAAATGGTCACGCATGAAGATACCAGGAAGTGCCTAGGAAGCATTGGAAACGTTAATATATGGTTAAATTTCAAATATGCAGAACTACTCCAAAATATGCGGCAGGCAAAGGATGAAGATTATAAAAATATTCTACAAGATGTAAGAATCGGAAAAATAAGTCAGCATGGGAAAGAAGCTTTACATGGACGATTAATTTCAAATTTGTACCCAAATGAAAACATTCTTCCAGAGAATATTTTTAAGAAAATTAACGAGAAGAAATCTGGCATATGTTTGATGCCTACTCTGAAAGAATGTTCCATGTTCAACAACAAAATGTTAAAGTTAGAAAATGAAGAGATAGTGAAACTGGAAGCTATAGATAAAATAGAGCATATGGGAGCAACAATTATTTTGTCAGAAAATTTGAAATCCAAATTGGATTCATTAGAGAAGACTATATCTAAAACTGCTGGTTTTGAAAAGACTCTGAATGTGTGTTTAAATTGTCGTATCATTTTGAGAAGGAATTTAAATGTTGAAAGAGGTCTGGTAAATGGAGCAATGGGTCATGTTGTTGGTTTTGTGAATTACAAAAATAGAGATGGAATTGAAATTTAAAAAATTAAATTTGATGGCATTAATGAAATAGAACAAATTTGTCGTTGTTCAGCTAGATTTTTGCTTGTGAAAGACGTATATGTTCGCCGAAAACAGTTTCCTGTTTGTTTGGCATATGCAGTGACACTTCATAAATCTCAAGGTTTAAGTGTAGATAGTGCTTTGGTGAACATTGGAAGTTCTGTGTTTAAAGAGGGTATGGCATATGTGGCATTATCACGAGTCAGAACTTTATCAGGATTGTACTTGATTGAGTGTGATGAAACAAAGATTTGTGCTGATCTAGATTGTGTTAAAGAATACAATAGGTTAAGAAGAGAGTATGCTCCACATTTGCCTCAATATCCTCTGTTTGAAAAACGTGTGGTAGGCCGAAAAAGAAGAAATGAGAATAATTGCAGTGAGGTACTAGCAAAAAGACAAAAAGTAGATGAAACTGTAATTGTAAGCAGAAAGAAAAAGAATTCTGTTGAAGATGTTGTTGGATTTCAGTTTGAAAACAGTTCTGGTGTCAACTGCTATGCTAATGTAGTAGTTAATGTTGTTTTTTTTCTTCAAAATTTACAAGAACAGATTGTTGAAAATCGGGATCAAACATTCTGCTGTTTATTGAATTATGTGTTTGAGAAATGTAGCAGTGATAGAGCAAAAATAGAAAGTGTTTCAGAAATTAGAAATCTTCTAGACATATGTTCTGGTCAAAATCAATTTTCACAGATAATTCAGCAGGATTGTCAGGAATTTTTAATGTATATGTTTGATGTATTGGAAGATGAAGGAGTAGATATAAAAAATCTTTTTAACCTTTCTTATCAATGGCAGCATGACTGTGATAACTGTACTTTATCAAGTAGTACTAGAATAAACACTGAAAGATTTATATATTTGAGTTTACCAGACTGCAAATCAGTGCCTTTTAATAATCTCGTTAAAGCAGATGATCACAATATGGTGTGTACCCAATGTAAGTCTGCAATGCTGTCCACATTATTTCTACAAAGTTATGGTCACTAAGTCATTTTAATGTTCCAACGATGTAGACCTGATGGAACGAAACTGACAACTTCTATTAAAAATTTTGTGGCTTCTCAGTTATCAATTTCAGGAAGAACGTTTGCAACTGTAGCTATTATTTATCATGACGGTCCTTCAACAACATCAGGGCATTACACATGCTATTTAAAAAGTTGTAAAGGTTGGACCCTTTGTAATGACACTCATTTGACTTTAAAACAACGTTTGCCTTTTGACTTAAAAAATTCATATCTAGTGTTTTTACAACCAAAAATTAAGTAAAGGTAATTGGCCTATGAAGACGGGAGCAGTTAATAAAGGTTAGTTTGCTGTTTAAAATTATATTCTGAGTAAAAGTGATCAAGATAATATAAAAAATTGAGTTGTCATATAGGTACTGTAAGTGGATCTCATAGTAAGTGATATCAGTATTATAGGAAATGATGAACATGAGTGAGTCAGAGATAGAATTACGAAAATTTAAATATTGTGAAAATGTTGTTTGAGCCTTTCTTTCAGAACGTCGGAAAAACGGTAATGTTAGAGTTTGTTTTAAGTAATTTGAAAATATATTGATACATCTGACACTATTTGGCCTTAAGGAATGGTGAAGGAATGAGTAAAGAGTCATGACTGAAAAAAGGAGTATATGAAAATAATGAAAATATTTCAGATGTTCTTGGAGCTTTTCTTCTAGAAAGTCGATGAAATGGATTTTTTAGTGAACAGCAGAGTACTTTCCAACGAGAAAAGGACCTTCATGATATACTATTTGGCCTAAAGGAAAAGTAAGTGAATCAAAGATTAGTGTACATTTGTCATTTGTCAGTATCTAAGGGTTTTTTTTAAAACACAATCTTTCAGATTGTGTTTTTTTTTTCCCGCTGTCATATGATGAGTAATTTGAACTCACTGTTTTAAGTGAAATTCAATATAGTCTGGGAACAGCAAAAATAAACTATGTAACATGTTGTACAAGTTATTCTTTACTTTGGATTGTGTAAATTAAATTGTATTCCCATTGTCTGACACTCACTTTCCTTTTTCTATCCTCTTTCAGCTCTTTTTACTCACTTATAATGTCTTTCTCTCATTCTCTGTAACCCCCGTTCCTTTACTCCACTTCTTTCACAACCCCTCATTCTCATTTCAACTGTCCGTATCCCCTCTCTCCCTTGCATAACTTTTCAGCTTTCAGTCTCTCTGCTTTACTTCCCTTTTCCGTATTTTCCTCCTTTGCTCTTTTAGTAATTCCTCTTTACTCACTGAGCAGTATTGTCGCACTCTATCACTATAAATCACCCACTCTCCCTCGCTTATCTTTGTTTGCTCCTTTCTTTTGACCTCTTCTCTCTATTTTTCGTTCACTACCTCTATGTCCTCAGTGCCTCACTCTCCTTGTGTTATGTTCACTTGTGTTTATCTACCTTCTATCATTTCTTTTACAACAACTTCACTGCTCCTCTCTCATCGTTCTTCATCCCATTTCTTTTAGTCTGGTTCCATTACTATCCCTCATTTCCTTTCTTTCAATGTCCTTCTCTTTACTTTCATCACCAAATTATTTTCTCTCAGTACCACTGTTTTAGTCGTCTTCTCCTCTGTTTCCTTTTTTTGCTCCCTTACTCATTTCCTTTGCTTACTCATTGTACTCAACCTCACTCAGTTTTTCTCTTAGTGTGTCTGTCTACTAACTTCCTCACTCCATTTCCCTCAATCATTGTATATTATCCTATCTCCCTTCATCCCTTCACTCTTTGACTGGTTTTCACTTACTGTCAGTTATCTTCTATTCCTCATTCTTCTAAATGCATCCTTAATTAGACTCTTTTCCGTCTCTGTCATTATCTTTTTACTTACTACTGTTTCCTGACTTAGTTTTGCTAACTCACATTATTTTAGTATCTTTCTTACCTTCAGTTCATTTCTCTGTTCTTCTCTTCCTCTCTGTCAGTGAATCTATATGCCTTACTCTTACTAATTTGCTCTCCTTCTATTTCTTTTTCTCTCTTTTTGTCCTTCTACCTTACTTTATTTCCCTTTCTATGTCCTTCACTCTTACTTTATTTCTAAATACACTGTTATGCTTTTTAACCTCTTCATTTGTATCTTTTAATTTAAAATACATATTTTAGTAATTATAACTTATTTTTTCTTCTCTCTTTCACAGATACAAAGTGTAGTAAAAAAATGTAATTAAAGTTACATTTATTATATGGTAAGTGTGACTAAAAAAATGTAGTTTGTCATCACCCTTTGCTTTAAGCTCACTAATATTTTCTCAACCAACCTCACTCCTGTTTCTTTACTCTGCTTCCCTCACTTATTCTTATTCTCCATGTTTACTCCAATTTCCCTATTTCCCCTCTCATATTCAACTTCTTTCAGTCCCTATTCTTTACTGCACTTACCCTCTGTTCCCTTCCTTTGATTCTTCATTCATTCTGTTTTTCTTAATTATTTACCTTACTCCTACACACACACCTCATCCCCCTCCCAACACATACACACACCTCTAACATACACCCCACACACACAGCACACACACACCTCATACACACAAAAAATCCCCCACACACACTCCTCACACACACACACACATTCCATGCACACACATACATCCCACACATATACACCCCACACCCATACACCCCTCACACATATTTCACACACCCCCACCTCCACCCACACCGAAACACCCCACACACCCACACCCACAGACACACCTTACACACCCACACCCCGACTTACACCCACTGATTCCCTATAAGTCACACACACTGCATTACTTACCTTTCTTTGCTGTTTCACTCAAACCCATTCAGGCACTGTTTCCTTTACTCTCTTTGTCCTTTCTCTTTGTCACTCCCCATGTCTTATCCTAATTCAATTTTTTACCCTCTTTACTTACACTAACTGGTCTTTTCTCACCCTCCTTCAACATTCTTCATTCATCCCGGTTCCGCCACTACCCTTCATTCTCCCTTTTTTACTGTCCTTTCTTTTTCTTTCAACGCCCACTCACATTCTCCCACTATCTCTACTTTAGTCTTCTTCCTCTCTCTTCCTTTCTTTCGCTCTTTTAGTCATTTTACTTTTCTCACTTTCATCCTATTACACCTTCTCTGTTTTTTACTATGTAATAAACAATCCCTCTGTGTTTCTCCCTGTAGCTCTCTTTCTCTTAACATTACTCTCTTTGTGTTCTTCCCTCATGCTAACTCCTTAATTAAAAAATGTTTTCTTTTTTTTGGGTGCGCGCCCCGGTACGCGTACCCTAAGGAGAACAAAATTGACAGAGATTCTTTAAAAATATAGGTTTATTTTTATAAATTAAAGGTAGTTCTAAAAAGAACTGTTTTTTTCTTCTTTTTGTTGTTTTATATTTTTTTATGTTTTTTTGAACATTTTGTACTTTTTTTGGCTTTTCAAAACAGTTTTATATTTTTTTGTATTTTTTATGGGGAGAAACAAAAAAAAGGGAATTGAAAATGGCTCAACTGGAGCAAAAAACAAAAAACGGAAAAAATTAGGGTTTTTTGGGGCAATTGTGATTGTCACCAGCAAGGACGATGAGCCTTACGCTCTTTTCACCATAGGAGATGAGCTTGCCACAATGAATACATGTAATTCTAAAATCTGAAAATCGTGGTTGAATGCAAGGCATCGTCTCCGTTGTTTCTGGTCCCGATGGAGTGGGTTGCTTTCTTTTGGAGGTGGTCCTTGAAGACTGGGGGAGGTTACTGGCCAGTTCTCTGATCTCTGCAGCAGAGTAGTTGTTTGGATGCTTGCGGGTCATATGTCTAATCATGGTATTAATACCAAAAGAATATTTTTCGTTTGGGTTGCCCCTTGAGAGTTCCATGCCACAGATTAGGCAAGTTACCTTGGCCGCATTGACTTTTTTCTTGCCCTCTGGGATTGAAAAAAACTCCCATACAATGTGTGGCCTTGGCTTGTATGGGGTATTGTCTTCAGTCAGCCATCTTCTCCTCTCCTCCTCTTCCTCTTCCTCCTCCTCCTCTTCTTGACCACCAATGTACTGTTGTGGTGGTCCTCTTGGTGGTGGTGGTGGTGGTGGTGCAGATGCTCCAGCTGTTGCTGCTACAGTAGCCATTTGAAAGTACAAAATAATTCTCTTTATTGTTGAAACAGGTCTTCCTCAGTCAAAGGACAAAGTCAGAATAACGAAAAAAGGTGGGGGTTTTCATCATTTGGAAAAAAAAACTGTCCTGAACCAATGAGAAGTGTTATTTTCAGGTCACATGACCCGGGCTTTCATCATTTGGAAACCAAAACTGTTCTGCAGCAATAGAAAGTGTTATTTTCAGGTCACATGACCCGACGCGCTTACGCTACGCGCCCCGGGGCGCGCCCGTAGTCGCGCTCCGGGGCGCACCCGGGGGCGCGTAGCTTAAGCGCATCAGGACGTTGCGCGATCGTATGCGCTCGCGTACTTCCGGGTGCGCTTACGCTGTGCGTCATATGACGCATCACGCGTCTATGCGATACGTCACGATGTTGTTTTCGTTCACGGGAATAGCGCTACCGGGAAGCTCACCGGTACGCGCCCTGGGGCGCGCCGTAACATTGCGCTTACCCGTGCGTTCACCGGTACGCGCCCCGGGGGCGCCCCGGGGTAAAAAATATATATATTTTTTTAAAAATGTAACATAATTATACAATATAAAATTCGTTTTACATTTTTTTTACTTTTTATACCTATAAAGATTTGCTATTAAAAAAACATTGAAATTCACTGAAAAAACCATAGGTTTCACACCAGTTATAGTTAGGAATTAGCATAAAAAACCTATTAAATTCACTGAAAAAACCATAGGTTTCACACCAATTATAGTTAGCTGGAAATTTTACTCGCATAAAACCATTGAAATTCCCACGTTATAGTTAGTTGGACTCACTATAACTTACGCGTGCAATGCACTGCTGATGACGTCACATACCACTTTACTTCTAAGGAAACTTACACATACTTACTCTCTTAAACAATCACTTATAGAAACACATACTAATTTAAATAGGAACTCTTACAATCTCTTACTCTCAGATATACTCACTTATATACATCAATATTCACATACACTAGATTAAAACATATGTAGTTACTGATAAAGAAACTAGTGAGACACTCATTCACTCAGTAACACACACATATACACAGTCATCCGCCCATACAGTCCTGCTCATATGCTGTCTTCAAAACACATACAAAGAGAGAGTCAGTCATTCATGCATCTATGTGCTAAGTAATACCCCCACCAAACCATACAAACACTCATACTGATATTAAGAAAAACATCTAATAACCTATATACATACACATGTACCTACTCACCAGCCCATGCAGCCACTTATACACAAAGTGAAACACTAATACATATATTTAAATATTTAAACATTACTCACTAATATTTATTTTTCAAAAAGACACACATTCACTGGATGGTGTCATCAGTGATGTCATGAGTGATGTCACTGACCATGTCATGAGTGATGTAATATGTGACGTCATCAGCAGTGCATTGCACGCGTAAGTTATAGTGAGTCCAACTAACTATAACGTGGGAATTTCAATGGTTTTATGCGAGTAAAATTTCCAGCTAACTATAATTGGTGTGAAACCTATGGTTTTTTCAGTGAATTTAATAGTTTTTTTTAATGCTAATTCCTAACTATAACTGATGTGAAACCTATGGTTTTTTCTGTGAATGTATATATATATATATATATATATATATATATATATATATATATATATATATATATATACAAACCTATATATAGAGGCCTAACTATAACTTCTGACTCTGCCTTGCACTGCATATAACAGTGGTCTTCAGACTTTTAATGCTGTGTTCTCCTTGTGAAAAATCAATGTTCATCGGGGGGCCCCCCTCAGAATTTTTCACAATTATTCTATTATATTGGCAATGTTTACATATGTCTCGCCTTATTTATACACAAGACATATTTAAACATTGCAGTTAAATTCTGTTACCGTTTTAAAAATCCAACAAAATGCATGATTGTCAAACATACTATTTTGTCAGGCAGACCTTACTAAAGTGTAAAAGTATCCACAGTGTGTTTATTAGAAATAGGGTAGGGGTGTTGAAGACTATTGAGAGTTCCTTCCTTTTTAACATATACTCCCAGCTAGGATAATAATGACAAATGATGTTAATGATGGCCTAATACAGAGCAGCTTACTGCTGCTAATTTTTCTCCCCGCTTAAAACAAAGCACTACTATCAGCATAATGCTTCTTTGGCCAGAGCCTGGAACCCCCCAAGGGTCACTTGAGGCCCCCCTAGGGGGTGCACCCCCAATTTGACAACCCCTGGCTTATGACTTCATAAATTACATCAGTCATTGTGTCTTCTATGACATCAATTTTAATATCACTGACGACATCTCAACTGACATCACTGATGACATCATCCAATGAGTGTGTTAGTTTGTTCTACACTTTGCATAGTGACAGGTAAGTATCATCCTAGTTCTCTACCTAATTTTGTACATCATCTTTGCTGCTAAAAGGAGTGTTTACTAAATGTTTATGCTCCTAATGGGTCATAGGTGTGTAAAGGTATTGAGCACATTATAAATGTTTGTGTACAGGACTAACATAGTATGTATGGGATAGCTGATGACTTATGCACAAAAAAAGTTTGTAACAGCACAATGAGTTTATGTTGTAAATACTAAGTATTGTAAGCATCCTTGAGTATTTTAAGAGGATTACCTCAACACAATAATTTCTAGATAGGAATGAGAGACGACTGTGGCAGCAGTTGCTTGCCCATGTACATATGCTTGATAAGCCACCGAAGCAACAGTTTGAGCAGAGTATAAAGGGTGTGAGTAGTATGACCTTTAGCACCTTCAGGCATTGGGTATTTATAGTGAATGGTCTTTCTTTGGAGCGGGATTTTCAAAGAGTGAGCACTGTTCTGTAGATAGTTAAATAATATGTTGTATATTCCTCATGAGAGTTTGGTTGTCTGCAAACAATTTGGTACCAGTTAAACTCTCTGTATAGGGTATACACTGTTTATTGTACACACTTTTCTACTCATGTTTGTTTTATTTCTCACAAGAGGTTCTCTAACTGTGAAGGGCTTGATACACGCTAAAGGCTGTCCATAGTCAGAATTAGCTATGTAACAGAGATTGACTGTCTAGAGGAATTGGTTTTCTTTGAACACTTGTGTACAGATGGAACACTGTGTGCAGTACGGTTTAGCCATCCATGTGTGGTTGATTGTCACCATGAGCTCAGTCACCCAAGTGTATTGTATAGTGTCAATGTTGCACATAACAGTAGCTTGCTTTACTCAAGTGAATTGTATGTGTATTGGCATTAATAATGCTTCATATTATTGTGAGTTATTTTCTACTTACTATATTTTAATGATGTATTATGTGTTATTTGTAGAGCATGAACACTCATCCCCAAAGGTATATCATGGTGCTAACATTGCCATACGATCAGTCAGCAAGATTACTGGGGAGGGAGCAGGTTAGTACATAAGGTCGATTAATCTGGGAAAAGCCATTCTTTCAGTTTTTTCCTGAATCTAATATAGTCCTCAGTAGGGCGGGTATCCAAGGGAAGGCAATTCCATTGGTCTGCAGCCAGATATGTAAAGGAATGACCCCTGCTCTAACTTTCCTGATGCGTTTTATTTTTGCAAGATCTTGATTTGTAGATCTCGGATTTCTGGTGGGTTGGTAGACACCCACTTCTGATCTGAGAATCAGAGGACTGGAGTCATGAAGAGCCCAGTGAGCATGGCAGAGAATCTTGAATTTTTCTCCTTTTTGTGTGAGCAGCCAATGAAGGGGTTTTAGACTTGCTGAGGCAGAGCTGTATCTGTTTTTGTTGCAGATGCATTTTGTGGCTGCATTTTGAATAACCTGCAAAGGAGTAAACAGAAAATCAGCCATAGCCACATAAAGAGCATTTCCATAATCTAATCTACTGGCAATAAAAACCTGGATCACAGTTATGTGTCAATCAACTGGAACCCAATGGAAACGTTTCCTCAGAAGTTTACGTAGGCCAAAATATTTGTCACAAGTGGCATTGACCTGGTCCTGCTTGGATATTCACTGATCAATTTGACCTCTGCATTTGTTTGCAGCTTTTTTGGGTTCTGGTGTAGTGCCTGGGGTTGCAGGCCACCAAGATGCATCCCATTTGGTCGGCTCCACCGACTAAGAGAACCTAATTTTTTCGGCATTCAGTTTTAAACAGTGGGCCATTATCCAACTGGCCACCTCGGAGATACAGCCAGCCAGATTTTTCTTAGTTTCAACATGCTTCTCTCCTATCAAGATGACCAGTTCGGTATCATCTGCGTAAGAGCACATGTCAAATCCCCACTTTTTGATCAGCGCAGCAAGAAATTTGATGTACAGGTTAATGAGTGCCTGGTACAGTGAGGAGCCTTGGGGTACACCATATTTTGAGTTGTGGGGGAACAATCGGACTGTGTTTAGCTGAAAAGACTGAGTTATTTTGTTAAAAAAATATCCAAACCACTGAAGGGCACAGGAATGAAGCCCTATCTCATGGAGTGTTTTAATCAACTTACTGTATGAAAGTGTGTTGAATGCAGCAGAGAGATGTAACAGAATCAGGGCAACAGCTTTGCCATGATCTACTTCTAATCTAATGTTGTTCAAAAAAGCCAGGAGAGTGCATTCCAAGCCTTTCTTGGCTCTGAATCCCATCTGGAAAGGATCCAATGAATTATTGTCCTCCCCGAAAGCTGTCAGTTGGTAATTGAGAAGTCTTTTGAGGACTTTCGGCATGTATACAAGCAAAGAAGAAGGACAATATTTAAATAAGATAAATCAAGTCCAGCTATTTTGGCTAAAGGGAGACGTAATGCTTACTTCCAGGAGTCCGGTTACACAGCGTTCATCAATGAAAAGCTAGAAATTTGAGTCAGATGGATGTTTGTTAAAAAAGTTAAATGAGGACAGGGGTCCAGTGGAGAACCTGACTTAAGATTGCTTAAGTGGGCTCTTGCTTCTGTGTGGGGACCTGTCTAAGAACAGGGAAACTCATCTAGGGACGTTTGGGTATCAAACGTTCAATACATTTTGTATTTAATCTGTAAAATAGTTCGCTATTGCTTCACAGTGAGGGGCTGATAACTTGAGATAAACTAACTGGCTGGGACAGTTACTTTACAAATTTGAAGAGTTCTTTGGAGGAGCACCTTATATTTTAATCTAATCTTAGTTCTATTAAGCTGTCTGTGATAATCATTGAGTGGATGTTTGTAGGCTCAGGTGTCTACAGGATTTTTAAAAAGTATGCACGGAATGGGTTAGGTTGCCAACCTCACTTTAAATTACAAAACCCCAGCAAGTCAATGAAAAAAACAAAGGTTGAAGGAACGTTATAGTTAGGTGAAAATTTTAGTGACAACATACCGTTTTAAGCACAAAAAGCCACTGAAATTTGCCAGTTATAGTTATCTCAAGTAAATATAACTCATACGCTAAATTAACTATAATTCAGGCCCACCCGAGCACTAGATGCAATTTTAGGGGCCACAAGTGAAGCCCCCAATTTTCTTGCTAGCTCCCCTCATTCATGCTCTAATTCTGGGTGCAGCGGGTGCCGTTATTCCTCTCAAGCTGCCTTGAGCTGGTTGTTTTTACTGCTACCGTTGGGTGGGAAAAGTCTGATTTTCCCTGGCTGCAGGAGCATGGACAGGGAAACAAATGTCTGCTCCAAACTGGTGGGGACATTCTGAACGTTCCTGCTGAGTGGGAGCAGACAAGCTTTCCCTGCAAAGACTCTTGCTTGCAGAGAAACAGTGTTACAGTGGTGGGCTCTCTGGGCCACCATAGTGGAACCAGCCCTGTAGGATGGGGTCCATTGGGCTGTGATTGGCTCAGTTAGGGAGGCCATAGGGCTCCCTCCCCTTTGATTATTTTGCCGGGCCCAGGGGGATTACTCCCCGGGGTGTTAATCGATCTAGGGACGGGGCTCCAAGCCCAGTCCCCTTTCATAAATATGTTGTGCCTGGAGAATGGGGTCCCTGGAGCAGTGATCGGCTCAAAGAGGGGGCCCCACACATGCCCTCCTCCCTAAATGATCAAGTTTATTGACACCTGGGCACTGGCACACCTGGCAGCAAAGTTTATTTAATAGGGGGCGTGCAGCTTCTCCGTTAGGGAGCTATCAGGTCTCACCATTCTTAATTACTCTCATTGTATTCCTTAGTAATTTGGAGTCTATAGTAAACTCTAATCTTTTATCATATAAGATAGCTATTTGACACACTGAGTATGGTGTTGAACAACAGACCCAATATTCAGAATCATTTCTTGTTTAAAAACGATCTCACATCTTTTCTGCTACTTCTTTATTTTTTTATGGCTATTTGAACACTTGGAGACTCACAGAGACACAATATCACAATAAATATGCTGTCATTTGGAGGTGGTCATATATGTTCTCTATAAAGTTGAGACACATATTGTTAGAATATGGAAATAATATTTGCAGGAAAGCCCATAAGCCTCAGTGCATCCTAGTACATGTACATTTTTGCTATAATAAATATGGAAAAGTACTAATTGCAGCTTCTTCTTTTCCCGATGTGAAAAAATAAATGTGAATAAATACTGATAAATATAAAAAAAAAAAATATGGAAATGTTAACAAAATAAATACCATAAAATTGGGAACATGATGCTACATTGCAGAACTTGATCCAAAGGCCCATGGGATGAAATCTAAGGGTGAAAGATAATAGACCTCAGTGGCAACACCTGACACCTGTGAGACAAACTGATCTTTCTGACTACAACAGCCCACATGATAGAAATACACATAATATAATTTAAAAACTAGCATCCAAACAATGTTGACTCTCAGCTCTCAGCAACTCACAATGCGTGCTCTACATTGTTATGTGGTTCTTTCACCATCTCACAAATCATTAAGTAATCCATCATACCACTAAAGAGACATCAAGCACACAAAGCACATAATATCACCTGATAGAGTCCTCAGTGCCTAGCATGTTAAAGAGAAATGAGAATGAAGTTAGAGTGGTCAAGTTGCCATGTTGGTTCCACTAGTCAGTAGGAACTGCACGCTTGCTGACGACATAAACTTTGGGATAGTCCTAGACTGGTTCTGTAGACCCCTGCCAGATATGTTGTCCCTTTGACCAGCTAGCTCACAGTGCCACTATATGCCCCTTAAACCTAGACAGGGAGAGAACAGTTCTGGAAACCACCGAACATGACAACCCTGTTCCCTCAGGACCTGTAGTGACAGACCAAAAACCTTTCGCACATACACTTGGGCTCTCTTTAGCTCAGAGAAATATACAAAAAATACACAGAGGGACATTTTCAATGTTTACTGAACCAAAGTGTTTCTTGTGTAAATGCGCTGCAATGATCAATATACAGAAGCAGATGCACGTTATGAGTGTCAGGACATAGAATAAAACAAAAAATTTCACCATCGTGCTGAAACAACGTATATAAGCAAGCATATGAAATAATATAACGATCTGGGGTACTCCTACTATGTGGACCCTAACCTGCATGTCTAAGGTGTATGTGTATGTTCTGCCAAGGATCCCCTTACTTGATGATCCAATCCCATTTCCAGGTGGGTAAGAATGTAGGACCCCCATCTTGGTCATAAGCAGGACAACCCTCATGGACATGTCAGTCAGCTGCTGCGTGAAAGCGTCAACAGGTAGAGACCTCTTGAAGTCAACAGAAGGGCCTCCTCTGCCTATACCCTGAAACAGATGTTTATTTATAGAAAAAGGCATACTTGCCTTCGACTGAATTTGTGATCAGGCTGCCATTGTTTTTGTGCTACAGATAGCTGTGTCGCCATTTGGATGAAAATAACAAACACATTTGCACAAAGTACATGTAGACCTTGTACGTAGTGCCAAGGCAATACAATAGTATTCTTTTGAAGTTGACTCATGTAAGCAAGGTTGGTGTTTCTAGGGAATTGACCCACAGTGTCACAAATGCAAATGTGCGTCAAAGTCGATCTGACAAGTGAAGGCAACATTAGAAAGGCCTGTGTTCATGTAAAATAGTAATGTTTCCTTTTAGGCCCAACTGAGACACATGACAAATCGGAGGAAGGGTATCAGAATATGCAAGAGTGGGAAATCCTCAAATATTTAAACCAGAGCAGCTCCAGCACCCTCCATCAAGGATTAGGAATTTAACATCGGGCCATTGGGTGAACCTGGACCAGACAGAATACAGCTCATAGCTGCAAAAAGTGGCTGAGTACCCTAACCAAACTAGATAGTGAAGGAAACATCTAGCAATTAATTTATCAAATGCAGGCTCAGCTTAAAAAGAACAACACAAGTGGTACTAGTAACTTACACTGATATCACTAGCACAATCACTGACCAACAAAGTAGAAAGAGATTATCCAGTCTGTGCTGTAATTGGTCTATGACCACAAGTGGCTTACTAAACCTTCAGAAGTGACTTGTGCTAATAGAGAGGGTGCAAAAGCCCGCACCCTCCTGTAATGTACTACCCAAACATAGGACAACTCTTCATTGACTGGGAAGTATACTAAAATAACACAATCGATGGGTGCCCCTATTCCACACCATTCTTACAGATTGGGTGAACGTCTGTCCAGTGGCACACTCAACCCCATCCAGAGCCTATACAGCTATACAGGAAAACCTACAAATCCTAGACAAGTCTGCACCAGAGTACTATTAATTATTTATTTTTTACAGAGTTTTATACAGCACCAACTTGACACGAATCAGGTATCAGAGTGCTTTACATAGCACCAGTTGCATTACATGAGGCACATTCATTTTTGTTAGTCACAGGGAGATTACGTGATTTGCCCAGAATCACAGGATGTTCAGCGTCATTGCAGAGACTCTAACCCAGTTCCCCAGATTTGAGGTCAACCGCCCTAGCCGTTAGGCCAACTCTTTTCCCAATTAATAATTTAAGTAGTATAAGAATAATTGGTGAATGTGTGCAATATAACGAAAGATAAAATAATAGAATAACAGAATGACTGACAAGGTGTTTCAGTGTTCTGCGGAAAGCAATACACCCATTTTATATTTTACATCTCAATGTCATTCTTAGCATGCAAAGTGTGAGGACCCTCACAAGGAGGATGCAGCCACTGGAATCCATACGCCAGCCACTGTGGAAAAAAGAACTTCTCCCAACCTAAAAAAAAACGTGTAACTTGCTCAGTTTGCTCATGGCTTCTTCCTCATTGCTCTTGGCTTCTTCCTCATTGGTATCAATGGCACAAAAATGAGTCTTTCTGCAGAGGGCATTTAAAAAGGTGCACAATACAGTTTTGCGGTGTTAGTAGTCATTACCTTCCACAAAACTCTAAAAACAAGACATTGTCATAAATCTTGGGGAAATTACCTTGGCGGCCTTGAATTTGTACAGTCTACTTTTTGCCTACTCCCATTAAAGCCAACAGAGTTTCCATATGTAACTTCTGATAAGGAACCTCTTCAGCATAACTCATACAGGTTAATTAACTCATAAAATTAAATATGTACAAAAACCAGAAATCATCATCACACTTGGCCAATTGAATTAAAAAAAAAACATTGTTTGTCAATCTTTGTTTTAATGTGCATGTGGTTTAGCTGATCCCAACATCAGTGAATTGAAAAGCCATTATTGCTGGCTCAACTGCAAAATCCAGTGTTAAAGACCAATAGATTACATTTAAAGGCCATGGACAGGGTTCACTGGTGACACAAAATGTATGAACTATATAAAAGCATGTATTGAATATAAACACAATTTACATAACGTTTTAGTTCAATTGGCAAATAATTGTTTCTAAGTTGTCATGGGAACTCTTTAACTGCTGTTTTAAATATATTATATGTTTGCAACTATAGAAGGACTATATATAAACTCAGAATGTACTGAGTTTACATGAGTAGTTCCTGGTGATCGGAACTCAAGCTCTAACCTGCTAATTTAATTTTGAGGTCTTCCTTTAGTAGGGCAGAAAACTTAACTAGTATTTTTTGTTGGAAGAAACCCACACACTAAGTATACCCGCATTGTTTGTGGTAAATTATTAAATCACAATTTAAGGCCCATTTCTACGTAGTTTATCACAACTCTTCATGCATTTTCCTTTGTGCATTAATAGCATTAATTTTTTCAGGCAGTGTCTCGCTCCAGAAAGTCATTCTATGTTGCTTAAGTTGCTTTCCTGCTTTCGGATGTAGGCTTAACTGAAGATATTGCTCATCAGCAGCATACACTGGCCACTCAGCTAAACCATCACCATTGGGATTTCTGTAAATAGAAAAGCAAAAAAGTGACATATTTGAAAATAACTGCAGTTGTTAACAGAACTGATAATTATGTTTTATCTTAAGATATTGTTAGTCAGTTTCATAGATGGGGGATTGAGCTAATCCAACACCAATGGGGTTTCTATAAAGAACAGTAAATAGGTGATATTTCAAAATCATTACATTTGCTAATAGTTAATAATATGTTGAATGCAGCAACATGCTTATGTACTCTTGGGATCTACAGCCTCATTCTAAAGTTGGGGATAAGACAACTCCCAATTAGTGATTTCATCCCCTCTAAGAATGTGGAGGGAAGAGACCAATGATTATCGACCTATTATGTAGTTTAGAATAAGGAATTCTGATTGATTTTGGAGGTAGTTGAAAGAAAAGTATTTATGTCTACGAAAAGAATTATGTTGGCGATGAATATGTGTTCATACATGTAAATAAAAATGTGGATCCAGAGTAATGTTGTTATATAAATGTATGTAACATAATGTATAACTTAGGAACAAATTGACAGATTTTCTATCTTATGATGGATAGTGTATAATTTCAGGGAAGCAAGTTTTAAGTAATTGACCGAGTTAGGCAAATATCTCAACAGTTTGCGAGATATTCATGAACGGCTAGGTATTGATGGTACATCATCTTTAGGTCTCCCGACAACATACATATACGTGAAAGAAGTAGATCAGGTGACTAATATAGAATACTTGAGTTATTACATTATCCGGACCTTAATTTAAGAAGTTTATTCCATCTCTGGATGTTGAGGCAAGTGATAAAGTTAAAGACAGGAAGAATACAAAGTGAACCTTCCTTTAGATCTTCATGTGTGACACAGATGTCACTTCGTGTAGAGTGACATATGATATTGAAGTCACATTAATATTTCAGTGGGCCCACAGATAATCGCAGTGGTGCACACGTCCCAACATAGTTACAAATTTCTCCCTAATAGTAGAAGTCCTAATTTACATGTTCCTCATGGACTTTCAAAATGTAGGGATTTAGTACATGGGAAACGCAACAAAATACCACATAAATCATAAAACTTGGGACACTGATTATAGACAGTAGAAACAACGTCGGGACTAAATATTTGATTGTTCACATTAGAACCGACCTGTTGAGACAAGAGAATAATTACACACAATGGCTCAAAAGGTTCACCGAAGAGTCATGGGATCCCCTGTAGATCACCTGGTCAAAGTCTTCCCTGGAGACAAAGACCAGATAGAGAAACATAGTGAGAAATGGCACAAAACCACTCAACACAACACACACACCCGTGGCCCCAGGAGCCTGCCGGCCCTCCCTCTCAGAAGAGACCCACAGGTATACCCAAAGGCAGTGCAAAGAAAAGCCACTCACAGAAACCAGTGGTAGGTTCACCAGCCCAGAAAAGGCCAAGAGGAAGCTCCTGAAAATTGACAAACACAAGAGGGTCCTAGTGACAACAAAGCAGAAGAGGGGACCTCAAGAGAAAACTAGAGACACCCTGTTATGTCCTCCTCAGTTGACTCACATCATCAAGTGCCATATAGTCAACGCAACCGCCTTCTTTGCACACACCATCATTGATACAGAAAACACCCCCTTGACAACATATATACCAGAGTTTTGTTAGTCAGTGAAATAACGGCACCTTCGGACACCTTTTAACGTCTTCAGACATTACACACAGACAGTTCACCTATACCTATGAGTGCAACAAGAAAGCACCCCTGAACAAGATAATCAGTTGTGGGAGACCAGAGAGTGCCCACAGATGGGAACAGACCTACCATACAGACATATCGAGAGCAAAACCTGTCATGCTCCAAACATTGCTACTTATAGGACAAAACCAGTTACATCTCCTTTCACACACCTCAAGAAACAACACGTCCCTGCAAATACTCTAGGATTAGTTTGTTGCCAATTTACACGAGAGGATCACAATGTACATACACACTTGCACCATGTGCCCCCAGTATTCACTAAGCCCTACCTTGAAAGTAATATCATCCACTATCCCTCAACAACAAGGACCGTGTAAGGAATTGCAAATTCTTCTCATTGTAAGAACCTATTGCACAAGTTCCATTCTCTGGAAATGGCAAACAATGTGTGGATCTCACTAATGTTTTAGTGTTTGGAAACACTGTGTGGGGTTCACTAATGTTGTGGTGCCCAGCCCTATGTTCTCTCCATTTAATAATACTATAAGCCCTATAACAAATAAACACTTATTTCTAATGACAGATGTGCTCACATCAGTTGTTTGGATTAGCTGGATGGAGTGGTGGGTTTGCATTTTTTGATTATACGGATACTGTCAGATCAGTATTACAGACTATATATACCACCACATATACTATCTATGACAGATGATGGGTCAAACACAAAAACAACGTAGGCAAAATCCGTATCTACCCAAAAAGAATTATTGTCAAGTACAATTCTGCTCTGCCAAGAATACCACAGTACAAAATGTGCCAGAAGGGTCAAATAAAGAGAAACATTTCACATTTCAACATTCAGCTTTAGGAGCCGAAAGATCAATTAATAGAATAAATATTACAATTTAAGGGTTACTGAGAAAACTTAAGCAGTGACCGTCATATGACTTAAATTGGAAGCATTTCTAAAATTGAATATGTGTGTCACTGCAGCATCCAGCAAGAACATTGTCATCAATATCAAAGCATTGTAGTAGTGCAGTGGCCTCATGAACACCATAACATAAAAGTAACAATACCAACAAGTATCACCATGATAGAACTATAACTGCACACCCTCAGGATTGAGGGCTAGGAGCATTAACACCCCAAGACACACAGACAGATGAAGAATTATTGGACAACCTAGACAAGGCACTGCAGCATATAGATCTCTATCTTGAGGGTGACTTTTAGAGGAACTTTGACAAAACTAGAATAGACGCGTTTGTTGAAAATTGTACAAAGCCTGTTGCAGTTGTCCGACCAATGGTGAGGTACCCTCTAGAGGAACCATTGGATAAGTAATGGTGAGCAAAGGTAAAATATGTGTTCATTGATCCACCCAAAATATGTGCCATCGTGACCTGGAACAGTGGGCATCTTGGTCACTAAGAATTGGTTGTGCTATCTCCTATTGACACTATTTGCCGAGAGAAACACCCCAGGATCAGATCACCATTTTAACCCATGCAAGAAGATAGGAAGAGTAACGAACACATCTGTGCCACTAACTAGACATAAGTTGCAGACTGACAGTGTACCTGAAGTTGTACAATCTGAAATGATTGTCTACTTGTTTGAGCTAATAAAATCAACAAAGTTCTTTTCTAAACAGGATACCCATAAATCTGACAAGCATGCCACTGCACCTCCAGCGGGTGACCAACAGACGCCTTTACCATTGGGAACTCCAGTATACATCAGGAACTTTGAGCCTCTTTTAAAAACAATTGAGGCAGTGCGAAGCCATAAGCAATTTTGCTGTGCCGAGCAGCATCATTTTAAAAGCACAGACATGCGTTGTATTAACAACAGTATGCTGCATCCGTGTTGGATGCGAACATATTGAGACATACTTGGACTGTTTCAGAGGAAATGGGGCAATAAAAGTCAGCAGTAACCTCAATTGTAACAACACCATATACAACGCGAAATGCAGGGGGGCACCGCTAGCCTAATGGACCACTATTGGCAGTGCAGAGCCTGGCTCCACATGCATCGACCCCGGAACTAGAATGGCTGCTGTTCCCTGGTCACTTTCACACCGTGGTAATATCAGGAGTGGACACTTCTACATGACCATCCCATGAGCTGTCCAACTACCTAGCTTCACCATCATCGCAAGAGAAGAGCTGCAGAATATTATGGCACTTCAGTTTGGAAAAATGTCCCACAGGAGCAAAGTCTATTGATGCCCAGCTGTCTTCAGGAGTTTCATTCCATTCGTTCAGGCAAAAACCAATGCCTGATGGTTGCAAATAATAAGTTGGGAACTGATGAAGGCGAACAATGCTACAGAAGATGGATCAATGCCACAAAGGAAGAGCTTACATAACAGTTATGATCATGCAGCACCATTATTTACTTGACCGTATGCTGGCCATGGTGTGGGGCGTATGCATCAATGTAGATAATGGTGACCCCTGTGCCCTCGCAGGCGGTCGCTCCCTCCACGCTGCTCTGCCGCTCGCCTGCCTGCCTGCCTGCTGCTCTGCCGCTCGCTCGCCTGCCTGCCTGCTGACTCAGCTGCTGTCTGGCCGCTCCCTTGATTGCCGAGACCTCCGCTCACCTCCCCCACGCTGCTGCCCTCCGCATCTTCCTCGGGCTCGCCTTCTGCCCGCAGCTTGCCACCTCTGCCCCCGCTCCTCACCGGCCCCACTGCCCCGGTCACCTCCGTGCTTCCCGCCGCCGCTGACCCGTAGCTCCACCTCCCCTCCTCTCCCATTGGTCCTCCCGCCTCCCGCCTCCCGGCCGACCCTCCCTCACGGCTCCTACTTAAGGGGTCCCTGCCGGGTCATTCACTGTGACCCCTGGGCCCTCGCAGGCGGTCGCTCCCTCCACGCTGCTCTGCCGCTTGCCTGCCTGCCTGCTGCTCTGCTGCTCGCTCGCCTGCCTGCCTGCTGACTCAGCTGTTGCCTGGCTGCTCCCTTGATTGCCGAGACCTCCGCTCACCTCCCCCACGCCGCTGCCCTCCGCATCTTCCTCGGGCTCGCCTTCTGCCCGCAGCTTGCCGCCTCTGCCCCCGCTCCTCACCGGCCCCGCTGCCCCGGTCACCTCCGTGCTTCCCGCCGCCGCTGACCCGTAGCTCCGCCTCCCCTCCTCTCCCATTGGTCCTCCCGCCTCCCGGCCGACCCTCCCTCACGGCTCCTACTTATGACGCCCCCTCAGCGACCGCGCAGCGGACGCGCGCAGCGGGAGCACCAAATGAGCGCCGAAGGTGCGCCAAAGGTAAGCCCGTCTGCGCCCGTCCGCGCCTGGAACGCGCCCAGTGCCAGGACCCCTGGCCCCCGCAGACCCCAGCCCACCCGCCGGACCTACGACGCCACCGAACTCTACGCACTCAACGCCGGAAGAACCCCGGGATGCTACCAAGCCACCCCGAGACGCACCCACGGACCCTTCTGCTGCAACTCCTGCAAGTTCACCTGCATCCAGACCTCCACTACACCAGCACCGACCAAGACCAAGACGAGCAACAGCCACAGCCACCTGAAATGCATCTTGCTCAACACCCGCTCCGTCCACAGACACGCCATCGAGATTTGGAACCTGGTCGACTCAACAGCCCCAGACGTCGCCTTCTTCACGGAAACCTGGATGAACGCCTCTTCAGCGCCCGACATCGCCATCGCCATCCCAGACGGCTACAAGATCATCCGAAGGGACCGCATCAACAACACAGGAGGAGGCATCGCCATCATCCACAGGAACACCATCCGCATCACGACCAACACCGACGACACCCTCGCACCCGCCGAGCACCTTCACTTCCAGGTCCACATCAACCCCAAGACCACCCTCAGAGGCACCCTCATCTACAGACCCCCGGGACCACGCACACAATTCAGTGAGGACATCGCCGACTTCATCACCCCGCACGCCCTTCCCTCCGCTGACTACATCCTCCTCGGGGACCTCAACTTCCACCTGGAGAACAACAACGACCGCAACACCACCACCCTGCTGGACAACCTCGCAAACCTGGGACTCAAGCAGCTGGTGACCACCCCCACCCACTACGCCGGACACACACTCGACCCCGTCTTCTCATCCAGCAAGGACATCGCCTTCAGCCACGCCACCGGACTCCACTGGACAGACCACAGCTGCGTCCACTTCAGCTTCAGAAGGACCACGATCCACCACCACCAGCAACAGGTTGCACGCAGAAGCTGGAACAAGATCATAGCCGACCAACTCGCGACCTCCCTGAGCATGAACCCCCCCACCAGCACACCGAACCCAAGCCAGGCGGCCACCAACCTCACCAAGTGGATCAGCGACTGCGCAGACGACCTCGCCCCCCTGAGGACCCCGCCTAGCAGACCCAGCAGCAAGAAAGCCCCATGGTTCACCATCGAACTCAAGAACTCCAAGAAGAACTGCCGAGCCCTCGATAGAGAACCTGGCGCAGAGACCCAACTCCGGACAACATGGCGGTCCTCAAGCTCGCCACCCGAAAGCACCACCAACTCATCCGCGCCACCAAGAAAACCGCATTCAAGGAACGACTGGACAACAACGCACACAACAGCAAGGAACTCTTCAACATCGTCAAAGAGCTCTCCAACCCCAACGCCGGAAACAACGACATCACCCCTTCGCAAGACCTCTGCAACTCCCTCGCCTCCTACTTCCACAACAAGATCGCGGACATACACAACAGCTTCAGCACTCAACCGACGCACGCCATGACCGAACCCCCGCCCCCCACCACCACCCTCCGCGCCTGGACTCCGATCAACACCGAAGACACCATCCGCACGATGAACTCCATCCACTCCGGATCTCCGACCGACCCCTGCCCTCACCACGTCTTCAACAAGGCCGACGCTGTCCTCGCACCCCTCCTGCGGGACATCATCAACACCTCCTTCAACACCGCTACCTTCCCGGAGAGCTGGAAGCACGCCGAACTCAGCGCCCTACTCAACAAGCCATCAGCCGACCCCACCGACCTCAAGAACTACCGCCCCATCTCGCTGCTCCCATTTCCGGCTAAAGTCATCGAGAAGACCGTCAACAAGCAGCTGGCCGCCTTCCTCGAGACGAACGGATCCCTCGACCCCTCGCAGTCTGGATTCCGGGCAAACCACAGCACCGAGACGGCCCTGATCGCTGCCACCGATGACATCCATGCCCTGCTCGACAACGGAGAAACAGCGGCCCTCATCCTCCTAGACCTCTCCGCGGCCTTCGACACTGTCTGCCACCGTACCCTAGTACAGCGCCTCAGCAATGTCGGAGTCCAGGAGAAGGCACTGGAGTGGATCACCAAGCACAAAATACAAAAACCTCAGATATGGACCTATATTCCTTTTAACATTGAATAAATCTCCAAGATACTTGGAAGCGGATGCCAAAGAGAGAAACTTCACCGTGTTATCAAAACTTATATTTTTATTGGTTTTTCATTTTATAAAGTTATTTCTTTAAAAGGAACATTGATATATCTGTGCATATCAAATCATTTTATCGTCAGTGAGAAATTCATAACTTTTACAAACATAATTATTTCGCAAAAATTCTATGAAATATAATACTAAAATAGTGCCCCCTAATAATAACTATTCTCACCACTCATACATGCATACTAATATGTCAGTCATACCATTCCTATTTGTAAGAAAAGACAAACTATAAACATAAGCACAAAAGCTAGATATAACAAAACATGAAACATAAATGACAGCTCTAAGGTGTACTAAGTGGAAAGCTCAAAGAGCCTGAATGATAACGTTCTGCTGGTGTTGGTGGAGTTAACCAGTTTGTATCCACAACAGGTAGATGTTAGGCCGACGTACGTTTCGGTGGAAGTCACCTTCCTCAGGGCCAAGGACAACAAATACAAAAAATATTACATAAATATACTATTAAAAGAATTTGGAGGGCATAGTGCAATTTTCTGAAAAATAAACAAAAGGACGTTTGTAAATATCATTGTTACTTTTATCGTTTTTGACATTTTTATCTTATTGGCATCAGCTATGTACAAAATTTCTTTAGTAACATTATATCGGTGCTCATAGCTATAAGTGAGACCTTATGCCAGTTTTAATCAAGGAAGTTCATAGAGTTCTAGTCGAGAAGAAGAAGAACAGTGAAAATAGTATAGCATCAAGCAAATTATTCCCATAAAGGTAAATCACCTATTGTGCTCTAGAGATTTATATAAAGATTAAAAAATTATGCTCAAGATCTAATATTTCATGCTTATTTAAGGGGAGTGGTTTTACCTACGGTGTGAGTACTACAAGTATAAGTAGAGCTGAAGGGCAGAAGTTAGACGTTCCTCTAGGTTGTGAACTGGGGAGAGACACAGGAATATATTTATGGTTGCATAATTACATAGCAGCTAAAATAGTGTGATGGCAGTGAGAACCATCTATGTTACCTCTGTTTCAATAGTTAGACCAGCTTTAGAAACTATTAGATCTAGGTCGTATCTGGTGTGAGATTCAGGAGACTGCTGTATATCAGGAATATTTTCTATATAGACAAAAAAAGAATCAATCGTTTGGTAAATGTCTATGTGATCCAAGGAGTAAAAGACAATTATCAGTACACGGAGGGTAATTACCTGATCATTAATATTTTGGGGTGTAGTACACTATAGAGTTGTTGTTCTGCCAGCTTGTATTATCTATAATGTGAAGACAAAGGAAATTTTTGGCAAACCCAAGTAATGCTACTGGGTGTTAATTAACACCCATAATTGTCTTTTACTCCTTGGATCACATAGACATTTACCAAACGATTGATTCTTTTTTGTCTATATAGAAAATATTCCTGATATACAGCAGTCTCCTGAATCTCACACCAGATACGACCTAGATCTAATAGTTTCTAAAGCTGGTCTAACTATTGAAACAGAGGTAACATAGATGGTTCTCACTGCCATCACACTATTTTAGCTGCTATGTAATTATGCAACCATAAATATATTCCTGTGTCTCTCCCCAGTTCACAACCTAGAGGAACGTCTAACTTCTGCCCTTCAGCTCTACTTATACTTGTAGTACTCACACCGTAGGTAAAACCACTCCCCTTAAATAAGCATGAAATATTAGATCTTGAGCATAATTTTTTAATCTTTATATAAATCTCTAGAGCACAATAGGTGATTTACCTTTATGGGAATAATTTGCTTGATGCTATACTATTTTCACTGTTCTTCTTCTTCTCGACTAGAACTCTATGAACTTCCTTGATTAAAACTGGCATAAGGTCTCACTTATAGCTATGAGCACCGATATAATGTTACTAAAGAAATTTTGTACATAGCTGATGCCAATAAGATAAAAATGTCAAAAACGATAAAAGTAACAATGATATTTACAAACGTCCTTTTGTTTATTTTTCAGAAAATTGCACTATGCCCTCCAAATTCTTTTAATAGTATATTTATGTAATATTTTTTGTATTTGTTGTCCTTGGCCCTGAGGAAGGTGACTTCCACCGAAACGTACGTCGGCCTAACATCTACCTGTTGTGGATACAAACTGGTTAACTCCACCAACACCAGCAGAACGTTATCATTCAGGCTCTTTGAGCTTTCCACTTAGTACACCTTAGAGCTGTCATTTATGTTTCATGTTTTGTTATATCTAGCTTTTGTGCTTATGTTTATAGTTTGTCTTTTCTTACAAATAGGAATGGTATGACTGACATATTAGTATGCATGTATGAGTGGTGAGAATAGTTATTATTAGGGGGCACTATTTTAGTATTATATTTCATAGAATTTTTGCGAAATAATTATGTTTGTAAAAGTTATGAATTTCTCACTGACGATAAAATGATTTGATATGCACAGATATATCAATGTTCCTTTTAAAGAAATAACTTTATAAAATGAAAAACCAATAAAAATATAAGTTTTGATAACACGGTGAAGTTTCTCTCTTTGGCATCCGCTTCCAAGTATCTTGGAGATTTATTCAATGTTAAAAGGAATATAGGTCCATATCTGAGGTTTTTGTATTTTGTGCTTGGTTTGTTTCTCCCCCCTCAGGACCTCAAATCAACTGGGAGTACTCTCTCTCACTATACTGGAGTGGATCACCTCCTTCCTCGCCGGAAGGACACAGAGAGTCCGCCTCCCTCCGTTCAGATCGGAAGCCACCAAAGTCATCTGCGGCGTCCCTCAAGGCTCCTCGCTCAGTCCAACCCTCTTCAACGTCTACATGGGCCCCCTCGCAGACATCGCACGCCAGCACAACCTCAACATCATCTCCTACGCCGACGACACCCAGCTGATCCTCTCCCTCACCAACGACCCCGCCACCGCCAGAGACAACCTACACGAAGGGATGAAAGAGGTGGCCGAATGGATGAAGAACAGCCGCCTGAAACTGAACTCGGACAAGACGGAAGTCCTCATCCTGGGATCCTCACCCTCCGCCTGGGATGACTCCTGGTGGCCCCCCGCCCTGGGCAGCGCACCCCAACCAACAGACCACGCACGCAACCTGGGATTCATCCTGGACTCCTCCCTCTCCATGACCAGACAAGTCAACGCCGTCTCCTCGTCGTGCTTCAACATCCTGCGCATGCTACGCAAGATCTTCCGGTGGATCCCCACCGAGACCAGGAAGACGGTCACCCAGGCCCTCGTCACCAGACGTCTGCACTACGGCAACTCCCTCTACGCCGGAACCACCGCCAAGCTCCAGAAGAGACTTCAGCGGATCCAGAACGCCTCAGCACGTCTCATCCTCGACATCCCCCGTCGCAGCCACATCTCCGGACACCTGAGAGACCTGCACTGGCTCCCGGTCAACAAGAGAATCACCTTCCGACTCCTCACCCACGCACACAAAGCCCTACACAACCAAGGCCCGGGATACCTCAACAGCCGCCTCAACTTCTACGCTCCCAAACGCCAGCTTCGATCAACCGGCCACGCCCTCGCCGCCGTCCCCCGCATCCGAAGAGCCACCACAGGAGGACGGTCCTTCTCCTACCTCGCCGCCAAGACATGGAACTCCCTCCCGACCCACCTCCGCCTGACCCAGGACCACCTCGCCTTCAGGAAGCAGCTCAAGACCTGGCTGTTCGAGCAGTAGCGGACCCCCCCTCCCTAGCGCCTTGAGACCCTTTGGGTGAGTAGTGCGCTATATAAATGCTGTGATTGATTGATTGATTGATTGGTTGCAAAAATACACTGAGTTATAGAAGGGACAGGGTAGTGAGTATGAGATAATCCCTCCAGAAGATGAGAGGTTAGAAGAGGTAGTTGAAAAATCGACTAGAGGGGTGACTGATGAAGGACAAGATGGAATGCACCCTGTGGGGGTCCGCGAAGGCCTAAGACCCCAGAACCCCACAAGGATCTTTCAGGTTAGGGATAGCTTCAAACCTATGCAAGCAGCGACAGACCCGTATTTGGAAACCGATATGTGCTGAAAGACAGTGGGCAAAACTAGAACATAAAGTCACATCACACTTTAGTTTCAGGAAACTTAAAAGAACATATTTTGTTTATGTCAGATGGGCCATTGCAAGAAAATAAATCACCACAATCCACATCTGTTAGGGGAATGGGCTGAGATGCACCAATCACATAAGGGCCCACTTCCATCCAAGCACTGCAGTTCCTCAAACCCCTGCTTGAACACACACACAGGGTGAGACCAGGTTGAGACACCCGGTGTCTCACCCTGCCTTAGAACACATGCTGATGAACAAGTGCATGCTGTTGAAGAAACCACATGTAAAGGTCAGATAGCTTTGGCAAAACACATCACTTGAAAAGGTCACATAGTTTGGCCCAATTAGCATTTAGCATGATATGACCACTCACTGTGCTGTTACATAAAAATATTCTTGCTTTGCTTACATTCCGAGAACAGAAACCCACATTGGGGCTATCCACCTATCATGCATGGAAACTACTCAAAGGTTAATGGGTTTAGAAACTAACATGTTGTGGTTTTTCGATATAAATATTGCTGCCTGCGAGCAGTACTTCGGTACATCAGGTTTCAGCTCCACAGAGGTGACTGATCTCCCCTACAGTATTAGACTAAACCTGTTTTACTTTGCCATTTGTGTCTTAGTGTTTTCTTTCTAAGAGTTCCTCAAACAGTTTTTAGACCCTGAAGTGCACTGGACCCTGCTGGCCAGGCATGTACTCTGACCCCTGAAAGTATATTAGCAATTGGCTAATTCCTGATTGGCTTATTTAACTTACACATAAATCCCTATTATATTGTACAAAGTATGCCCATGGCTGGTAAACTAAATATTACCAGTGGACTTCAGCACTGATGTACCACCACTGCTGTGACAAAGTGAAAACATGGCTCTTGGTCTGCCATTGAAACCTGGTCGGGCAACTTTTAAACTGCTAACCTGGCATGGCAATATAACCCTTTGCCATGCCCATGCCTTCTTTTTAATACTGGTAAGTCACCTCTAAGTTAGAAAGAGAGGCTGCAGCATGCAGGCCTGCACCTGAAGCACCTACTGAGTGAAGACAGGACTTCTGAAAGAGAGGTTCTGCTCCTGCTGTTGAACTCAAGGTGAGAGAAACTGAGGGCTGTACCTGCTCCCACTTGTTCCAAGAACCAGTAAGTGGACTACAAGGGTTAGGTGGTTAGCCTTCTGTTAAGCTTCATGGATGAGCTAAATAAGCCCTGCACCTGCATAGTGCCAGCTGACCAGTTCGCATTGGACTTGCCCTGGATTCTACTGGTGTAGCCAAGAGATCTAGTTCTAAAAACCCACAAGGTCCCTCTCAGGTCCTTGACCCTTTGCTGGTGCTGGAGTGGACCCTTTCTTGACACAGGACTGCAACGTGTGAGCCAAAGGCAAAGATAATTCTTTCTGATCCCAAGGCCTCTAGACTACCGCTAATTGCCGGTTTGTGGATATCCTTGAACACTGTTAAGATCCCGCTGAGAACCAAGGCCTTCATCGGAACTACCTGAACTTACCTGATCCATCAACTTTGAACCCAAGACCGGAGTCAAGTCACAGAGGGCCGTTAACGAGATAAAGAATGTTTTTAAGTGCAAAGGAAATATTTTGACCGGAACCAACCCAGCATCTGTGGAACCATGATTTCAATCACGGTTGGCCTGAAACTTTGACTTTGCCCCGGACTCTCACATTCAGGGTTCATAGACTACTGCTAAGAATAAAAGGTAAAATGCAGTGATTTACAAACTTTAAAAAAGTTTTCTATACTTTTTGGAGTGAAAGCAGCAATTTATGGAAAAAAAATCATAACTCCTGTTTCCTTCATCTGATTTCTGTCGCTATGATATCTATTTGAAGATAACAAATATACTCTACTTTTATAAATTGGAGTGGGTTTTTATTGTGTGTTGTTTCTTACTTATTGACTATTTTATCCCAAATAAATGCTTTACACTTCCATTGTGTTACACCTGACTGCTCTGTGCCACAGCTACCTAGAACTGAACTAAGATTTCATTTAAGAGTAAACCTAACTGGACCTGATACGGATCAGTGACATTATTGCATGACATGGGGGAACATAAAGGAACGAGAGGGAAACTTAGGATGAAGAAAAAACAAATAGAATACAATGATATACAGAAAAATATTCATTCATTTAGCCTGTATGTACAAATGGTGTTTGTTGTGGTTGAAATATTTATGTGGCTGCAAGGTAAAGGGTTGCTCAGGATGGCAACAACTGAGTTTTTAATTCATGTAAACTCATTGCATTGTTAAGCATGAAATGCAGTTTCACTACAATGGATGGAGAGAGAGCCAGGTGTAGTTCCAGATTGTCATTTGTTTGTGAACGATTTGTGAATTTTGTTGTGAGGGATTTTTTATCCCTGCATTTATTAATAACAACAGGGGGATTTAAGAGTCAAACTGTCTCTTTGTTTCCAGAGTTCCATGGAGTACATCAGCCAGATTTTGTGTTGATATACAATACACACAGTTGCAAGATGTCAATGCCACCTGGTATATTAGGGTAAAGCACCAGAAAGTTCTTGGGTGATGAAAAGAAAATTAATTGTGTACACTGATTGTTATTACAATTTGCCATACTATAAAACATAGATTGAAGGTATTTGCTCATTGAAATTATTTTCCCAATTGAAATCTGTGCATGGTATTATAAAGACATTTTTTACATTCTGGTTGGAGGAGAGCCTAGAGCATCCCACTGGCCTCGCCGTCTGCTGCCTGCAAGGACCTCCCCCTTTCTCTCCCCTATTTCTCTTTCCTCTCTCTCTCTCTGTTTGACTCTTACTTTCTCCTTCTTCTAATCGTCTATGGTAAAAAATAAACTTGACACAGAGGATGAATCGCAAACTTTTTTGGGGGCAGGGGGGCGGGTGTTGGTGGGTAAAAACCAGCTAGAAACATTTCTACCTATATAAGTTAATTTTTTTTAGTTTTTCATAATAGCTTATCATAAAGTAATTCATTTTAAATGCTATATGTACATTATGTACAAAGCCCTGTTATGATGCTAGGAGAGTGAATAAGCTGATATGGGTCAGTAATGAGTGGAAGCAACAGCAACAGGAACTGAACCCCTCAATCACATTTAGATTGGAAACATATTTGACTCTGGAGGCTGGAACATTGCAGGCCCTTGACGCTTTAAAGTCAGAAGTGAAGCGGAGCCTAACTTCTTGATCAAACAAGGATTGTACATGGGCATCAAAAAAGATACTCTCAAAATGGGCACAGTCCCTCACAGAGGCCTCAGCACTCGTGGTGGAGGCCCCCCAGTTGTTGGGACTTGGAACAGTGGCCATCTTGGTCACTAAGAATTGGTTGTGCTGTCTCCTATTGACACTATTTACCTGGAGAAACACCCCAGGATCAGATCACCATTTTAACCCACGCCAGAAGACAGGAAGAGTAATGAACACATCACTTAATTGCATTTAAGGTAAGTGTTGGATAGTATAGGGGTAATAATAACTCCAGTGAGTGCAACAGTAGGGTAAGTGTTGGATAGTGTAGCGGTAAAAATTACTATTCTAACTCCAGTGAGTGCAACAGTAGAGTAAGTGTTGGATAGTGTGGGGGTAAAAATTACTATTCTAACTCCAGTGAGTGCAACAGTAGGGTAAGTGTTGGATAGTGTAGCGGTAAAAATTACTATTCTAACTCCAGTGAGTGCAACAGTAGGGTAAGTGTTGGATAGTGTAGGGATAAAAATTACTATTCTAACTCCAGTGAGTGCAACAGTAGGTTAAGTGTTGGATAGTGTAAGGGTTAAAATTACTATTCTAACTCCAGTGAGGGCAACAGTAGGTTAAGTGTTGGATAGTGTAAGGGTACTATGCGTTGTAATAGTATCCATTGTAATGACTTGCGATGTAATGCCTGCATTGTAGTGACATGCATTGTAATGACATGCGTTGTAATGACATGCAATCTAATGGCTACATTGTAATAGCATGCGCTGTAAAGGATGTTGCGATGTAATGACTGCGTTGTAAATGTTGTTTCCCAGCAGAAGGACATAAGAATTGGGTCCCCTGGCAGAGGGTTTGGTGCAAGAGCCTCGCCACAAGTGAGGCTCTACTCCCAGAGTCCGCTGCATACAGTCAAAGACAATGCGCAGTAGACACAGCCAGGCTGCATTTGAAGTAGGGTTTGGTGGACCTTGTCTCACAAAGACTTTCATGTATATTGCTGGAAAGGTTCCAGTAATTGCAGAGGTTCCTTGATCCACTACCATCTCTTAGGGTTCGCTATTCTTACTCTTCATTTACATATAGTGTCCTATCTATGTTGGCACAGTTCTGCCCTCAAAGCTTAGTGTACATTTATCTTCATTGCTGTATGATAAAGTCTACTGTGCAGTCGACTTCTCCTTCATGAGAAGTAGTACTCTCCCATGTGACTCACTGATCAAGACCTCAAGGACAAAGGGACCCTGCCTTCCTCTCCACAACGTTAAGGCATTTTGAAGAGAAGGGTTTAGGCAGCAAGAGGTCCCTGTCAGCTGAAGGCCAGGAGGTCAGCCAAAAAGGGGAGGGACTTTTTGCCCCTCTTTCTATGTGTGGCCTCGGCAAGATATGTAAAGATGTGCGTACGAGACCAAACAACTAGCAGGAAGAGTTCAGAGGGCTAAGCATTATATACTAATACAGCAAATAGGTGTTTCCTTCATTAAGTGCCAAGTAATCCTTACCCAGTCCTTGCAAAGTTTGCCCAATATTTCATCATTTTTTTGCTAAGGTCTTTCTCCTCGTCAGTAGCATTACCTAGGAGAGGGTATGATAAAAAACATAATTATACACGAAGGTTTAAAACAAATATATTGCAAAAGAAAATTTACATTTACTTCAGTTTTGATATCAAGTACATGTTCATATGTTTAAAATGTCCTGCTTTGCAGTGTGAATACAAATTTGGGGCCTAGGCAAGCATCCATTTCAAGAATGAACACACAGACATGCTTTACGCATTACTACTTAGCACAGGGAGCCAACTCGGTTTCACTCAACTATTACATTCAAGTTATGCCAGGCACTTCAAAGCTATGCATGGTTCCGTCCTCTTTTCCAAAGCAAAAGTTTAGTTTACATCCATACAGAAGCTCTTAAACTATCTCGAAGATATTGAATCCATGATTTTATGTTAAATGTATTTTTAGTGCACAGCAAAATGAGCTGTGAGGGCAAAATGGATAAAAACTAAGTGCCTCGTTTAGAAGACGGCAGACCTGGTACCGGATTACAAATGTGATGGATGTCCCATCCACCGTACTATAAGTGCTTTGAAGCAGATTTCACTTGCAATGTGGAAGACTGGATATCCACTACGTGTTGAGGATTTATCCCTCTGCTAAATTCCAAGTAAGGCCCCATGTTCCACATTGTTGTGCTATTTTGCGCGGCAAGTAGCATCTTATAAATCTACAAATAAAAATTGTAATGATATGGAAAAAAGCATTTAAACTCTGATGGGTTTCGCTGCCAAACCTGTGAGGATTTTATTCTATAAAATTAAAATGAAGATTTTTTTTTTCCTTTTCAGTAACGCACTCAACACCGGCCGGATCCCCGGCTGCTACCGAGCCACCCCAAGACGCACCCACGGACCCTTCACCTGCCAATCCTGCAAATTCTCCTGCATCCGGACCTGTACCGCACCCGCCAAGCCGAGCACCAGCAGCAACCACCTGAAGTGCATCCTGCTCAACGCACGATCCGTCCACAGACACGCCGTAGAACTCTGGAACCTGCTCGACACCACATCTCCAGACGTCGCCTTCATCACGGAAACATGGATGAACGCCTCCTCAGCGCCCGACATCGCCATCGCCATCCCGGATGGATACAAGATCACCCGGAGGGACCACGTCAACCAGACAGGAGGAGGCATCGCCATCGTCCACAAGAACACCATCCGCATCACGACCAACTCCGGCGACACCCTCCCAGCCGCCGAACATCTTCACTTTCAGATACACACCGACCCCAAGACCACACTCAGAGGCACCCTCATCTACAGACCCCCAGGACCTCGCACACGATTCAGCGAACACATCGCCGACTTCATCAGCCCGCACGCCCTTGCCTCCCCCGACTACATCCTCCTAGGGGACCTCAACTTCCACCTGGAGAACAACAACGACAACAACACCACCACCCTGCTGGACAACCTCGCCAACCTCGGGCTCAAGCAACTGGTGAACACCCCCACCCACTATGCGGGACACACGCTGGACCCTATCTTCTCCTCCAGCAAGTACATCTCCTTCAGCCACTCCACCGGACTCCACTGGACAGACCACAGCTGCGTCCACTTCAGCTTCAGAAGAACCACGACTCACCATCACCCGCAACAGGTTCCCCGCAGGAACTGGAACAAGATCACCGACGACCAGCTCACCACATCTCTGAACCAGAACCCCCCCGCCAGCTCAACGGACCCCAACCAAGCAGCCAACAACCTCGCACAGTGAATCACCAACTGCGCTGACGACCTCGCACCCCTGAAAAACAACCTCAGCAGACCCGGCAGCAAGAAAGCCTCCTGGTTCAACGACGACCTCAAGAAATCCAAGAAGAACTGCCGCACCCTCGAGAAAGCCTGGCGCAAAGACCCGACCACAGACAACAGGATCGCCCTCAAGCACGCCTCCCGCATACACCAGCAGCTGATTCACACCACCAAGAAGACAGCATTCAGGGAACGACTAGGCCGCAACGCACACAACAGCAAGGAACTCTTCAGCATCGTCAAAGAGCTCTCCAACCCCAGCGCAGGAAACAACGACATCACTCCCTCACAAGACCTCTGTGACTCTCTCGCCTCATTCTTCCACAGCAAGATCGCCGACATACACAACAGCTTCGGAGCACAGACCACGCACCCAACCACCGAACCGACGCCCCCCTCCGCCACCCTCCGCACCTGGACCCCGGTCAGCACCGAAGACACCATCCACACGATGAACACCATTCACTCCGGATCACCAACCGACCCATGCCCCCACCACATCTTCAACAAGGCCGACTCCGCCATCGCACCCCAGCTCCGGGACATCATCAACTGCTCCTTCGACACTGCCACCTTCCCGGAGAGCTGGAAGCATGCCGAACTCAGCGCCCTCCTGAAGAAACCATCAGCAGACCCCTCCGACCTCAAGAACTACCGCCCCATCTCGCTCCTCCCTTTTCCTGCCAAAGTCATCGAGAAGACCGTCAACAGACAGCTTGCTGCCTTCCTCGAGACGAACGGATCCCTCGACCACTCGCAGTCCGGCTTCCGAGCCAACCACAGCACCAAGACCGCCCTCATCGCAGCCACTGACGACATCAGGTCCCTGCTCGACAACGGGGAAACAGCGGCCCTCATCCTCCTGGACCTCTCCGCAGCGTTCGACACCGTCTGCCACCGCACCCTAGTACAGCGCCTCAGCAACACCGGAATCCAAGATAAGGCACTACAGTGGATCATCTTGTTCCTCGCCGGTAGAACCCAGAGAGTCCACCTTCCCCCGTTCAGATCCGAGACCACCAAAGTCATCTGCGCAGTACCTCAAGGATCATCACTCAGCCCCACCCTTTTCAACGTCTACATGCGCCCTCTCGCAGCCATCGCACGCCAGCACAACCTCAACATCATCTCCTACGCCGACGACACCCAGCCGATCCTCTCCCTCACCAACGACCCAGCCACCGCCAGAACCAACTTACAAGAAGGGATGAAAGACGTAGCCGAGTGGATGATGAACAGCCGCCTGAAACTGAACTCAGACAAGACGGAAGTCCTCATTCTCGGATCATCACCCTCTGCCTGGGACGACTCCTGGTGGCCCCCCGCCCTGGGCAGCGCACCCAAACCAACGGACCAAGCACGAAACTTGGGCTTCATCCTGGACTCCTCCTTCTCGATGGCCAGACAAGTCAACGCCGTATCATCTTCATGTTTCAACATCCTATGCATGCTCCGTAAGATCTTCCGTTGGATCCCCACCGACACCAGGAAGACGGTGACCCAGGCACTCGTCACCAGCCGACTGGACTACGGAAACACCCTCTACACCGGAACCACAGCCAAACCACCGAAAAGACTCCAACGCATCCAAAACGCCTCCGCACGACTCATCTTGGACATCCCCCGACACAGCCACATCTTCGGACACCTGAGAGACCTACACTGGCTCCCCGTCAGCAAGAGAATCACGTTCCGACTCCTCACCCAGGCACACAAGGCCCTCCACGACCAGGGCCCCAAGTACCTCAACAACCGCCTGACCTTCTACACACCCACCCGCCAGCTACGATCAACCAGCCACGCCCTCGCCGCCGTCCCACGCATCTGAAGAACCACCATGGGAGGAAGATCCTTCTCCTACCTGGCAGCTAAGACGTGGAACACCCTCCCCATCCACCTCCGCCTGACCCAAGATCACCTCTCCTTCAGGAAGCAACTCAAGACCTGGCTGTTCGAGCAGTAGCAGACCCCCCTCCCCAAGAGCCTTGAGACCCTCCGGGTGAGTACCGCGCTATATAAATGCCGTGATTGATTGATTGATTGTATGTCCCGAAGAGGCAGATGAGTGCAGTTAAAAAACACACAACGCCACGGGGCAACAATTTTTCTCATGCTCCGGTGGGGTTGCGCCAATCCACATATTTACAAGGTCGAGATTAACGACTTAACGTGGCTTAACGCCACCTTGTAAATATGCCCCTTTCCATCGCAGTCTGCTTCGGCAAAGGAGCAGGCAAAGGGTGTGGCAGTGGCATTCCACTGCAACACCCATTGCTTTTTGACTCTGCCCCATTTTTACAAGGATGGGGCAGCGCTAAAAACTAAGGCCTAGTAATACCTGGTCTTAGGATGCTTACACGAGTAGAAAATATTTTTTCTCTCATCGTTTTTTGCTTTTTCTATGTGCGAATGCAGCACACATAGAAAGAGCAAATCACCATTATTGATTTTTTTATGTACAGGAAGGTCTTCCTTGCTGCACATAATCGCCCCTGCAGCGCTGGCACCCTTGCAACAGGGCGGCAGGGTGCCTGCGCTGGCGCTAGGCAGCTCTTTTAGTGCCAGCGCAAGGGAAAACACAGGGGTGCACCATATTTTCGTAAATACGGCGCATCCCTACGTTTTGAAAATGTCGGAGCACGGCATTGCCAAATTTGGTGTAACACCGCGCTCAGGCATTTTCTTGTAAATATCCCCCCCTAGTGTTTCTATATTCACATTTTAAAAATCAATCAACTTCGTCACAGGTAAGTGAAATACTGTTTTTAACCAGCTGAATTTATGGTGTGAAGTGCTTTACTCGTATCGTCTAAATCCAAGTAACCTCACGTGCCTTAAATAATGACCCCAGACCTATTGGAAATTAAACTCTTCAGATATGTTTAAAGAAGCACAACAGCACTTTTATCCTTCTTTACACATATCTCAATACTGCTGTATCAACTTTGCTGGCTCTGCCACTGCTTATGGTGGTCAACTCTGGTACAACGCTAGAAAATGTGGCAAATCAACTTCAAAGAGAGTCAAATATCGCCTGGCAATTTTGAACATTTTCCACCAAAAATATCTGTTGTAGGATCACAGCAGGCAAGGCGCACACAATGGGGGTCATTGGGATGGCGGGCGGACTTTGCCCGGCCACCATCCTCACGGGGATTGGGACCGCCCGCCACAAGGGCGGGGGTCCGTGGGGGTGATATTGGGATGCAGCCGCCACAGTGGCAGCCGTATCCTGCATTTATAACATTGTGGCGGCGGTGCTCTCTGCACCGCCCGCCACAATGCCATAAATGCATGTATGCATTTGCATACACAATGTGGCAGGCACCGCGCGGTGCCTACTGCATTGTATATGCAAATGCAGGGCGGTACCACAGGTACCCCCTGTGTGCACCCCCCCACCCCTCCTTCACTTTGGGGGCCCCCAGGGGGCCCCCAAAGTGAAGACCGCATGCCTTTCCGTGACGGCATTGCCGCAACGGAAAGGCATCGTAAAATGCCCATCATAATATGGCTGGCGGTGTCTGATAGACACCGCCACCAGATTATTTCTTTTCCGCCCCGGCTGAAAGGCGACCGGGCAGAAAAGCGTTGCACGGTCTTTCCGTCCGCCGAAGTCCCTCCCGCCATACTAATATGGCGGGAGGGGGAAACGAGTGAGGATGTCGGGCGGATTACCCCCGCCAGGCTGGCGGTGGCTACCCCGAGCCTGGCGGGGCAATCCGCCCGACATCCTAATGGGCCCCAATGTCTTTATCCACCACAAAGCAACTACAGATATCTTGGGGGGGCAATAGTAGCATAGGCATTAACAACATATCACTATTAGAGTTTAAATGAGCCATCCAGTGAATGATGTCACATTTCATCACAAAACCCAAGGTGGCATCATCTGACAATGCCACCTTCCAGAATGGTTATTGTTGGCGATTGTTACTGACGCAGTATTGGGTAAAAAGCAATGTGTCTACACTGGATATCCCCTTTAACATGCAATGCCTATAAATATTAGGTAGGGTCGTGGGTAAAGGGGCCTAAGCTAGTTCTTGATCTGAAAGCCCTATTGGGTATTCCATCTTTGTTAAGATAAGTATAGAGGAGCCAGGGAAACCTATTTAGAATTAAAAAAAGACCAGCAAAACATTGGAAAACTCACTAAATGGTTCATATGGACAAGAGAATTTGGACGAATAGGACCTCTTCCACGTCATAGCAATGACTGGACAACTCCAGGAGGTTGATAATATTTCTAATAATATAATTATTGCGAGATTGGAGAACTTTGGCCAGATTAGCGTATCAGCAAGTGTTACTAGACCTCCGGTACAGCTCTTAGCACTCTAGAGGTTAGAGACAAAACCATCCCTACAAATAATCTTTGATAAACGTCTATGAAACCCAAGCAGCACATAAAACTTCTCAGAATAGAGCTTTTATGATGACTTTTAATTGTTAAAATAATTTTGACTGCATCAATTGCTTCGGCGAGGGCTGTGTTTTCTAGTGGAGGGAGACCTTGTGTATGATGGAATAAAGGGAGAGTGCAATCATGACAAGTGAGGTCCACATACAAAGGATGATGACTTTAAGTTGAAAGGCGAATCAGAAAAGATGTTCCCAGTCACAGGAAATGTTAATCTGGGCCCTTTAAACGAACCTTTAGAATGGTTAGCAAATATGGCAATGAAACACATGAGTAAGCCATAGATTTGTAAACTCTGTTTACAGAAGAGGAACTACATCCATGAAAATCAGGCGATTGAAGCTGAGAAAGATTAAATAAAAAGTCACATTAAAGAAGTGAGAAATGAAGTTCAAAATCACAGTATCACTATTTAAAACTATTGAATCATTTGACGGTTCTGAAATTTCAATTTGTCAGCTGAAAATAACTAAAAGCTCTGATTTAGAAATGTTTTATGGAGTCACATACACTGTTAACTCAGATATGTTTTACTTCAAACAACTGGGGCCATACTACAGAAGGTGCCCCGGGGGTGCATCAGGCGTTTGTGCCTGCTTTGCGTGCATCCGGGGAACTTTGGTATTATAGAAGGGGCGCAGACGCTTGTGTGTCCCCTTCTATATTACCAATAGCACTGGAGCACTTAAATTGCCAGCGCTACCTTCAGAGGGTGTTCCCTCGTTTGCAAAGGGGCGTGCCCTCTGCACATGAGAGAATTCCTTTGACCCTGCGCCATATTACAGACTCGGGCGCAGAGTCATAGAAGCTCTCAGGAGGCGCACTGATAGTGGGCCAATTAATAGGTGGCACACTGTCAGTGCACCTCCTGAGAGCAGCCCTCTGCAGGGAGTAAAGGGGGTCACATGGACCCCCCCAGACATAAAATTGCAGGCGGGTGTAGTCACTGACTGCACCCGCCTGCAAAGAAATCTCTAATCCCCTTTGAAAGTGCAGGCGGGTGCCACCTGCACTGTGAAAACACGGAGTAGCTGCAAATTAATGTGCTGTCCCCAGGGCAGTGCGAGGTCGCGGCTGCCTGGAGGCAGCGCATATACCATAATGGGATGCGCATTATCATTGTTTGTGCCTGGCACACATTTTGAAGGGTGCGCAGGGCGCAAACAATGATAATGTGTAATACGGACCCAGGTGTGCAGTTTTGCACTTGGAAGGTGGAATACGTGCCAGATTTTCATGATATCCACATAAGATACATTTCTTTATAATACATTGAAATAGAAGACATTTAACAGTCAGTGGGCATCCTGAAAACATGGCACAGAAGTAGCACTTCGTGGTCATCTGTGGAACTCCTCTGATTTATAAATGCACTCTTCGAGAGAATTGTAAGATCCTGAGTTGAGTTAAAAGGATCTCTCAAGGAGGCAGGTTTGTAGGAGAAATCCAGGTTTATTTCTCTTAAAGAAGAACCCATCCGGATGTATGACATTATAACGCATGCTTTTATATCGCATGCCTTTACAACGCTGTTTTTACAACGCATGCCTTTACAACGCATAGTGCTTTGGGACCCTGGATAGTGAATAGTTTAATTTACTATTCCAACTCCATTCCCCGTGGATAGTAGGGAAGGTGTTGGATAGTAAATTAAACCTATTCCCTATCCTAGAGCGCCCCCCAGCTCAATGCGTTGTAATGGTTTGCATTGTAAAAGTTGCGTCGTAAAGGCACTGCGTGGTAAAAGTTGCGTTGTAAAGGATGTTTCCCACCCATCCACAGCTCCACGTCCAAACAAGGCAACAGTCCTGGTCATTTGACTCATTACATTCTATCACCTGGGAGACCAGGAGCAAGTACAGAACACCAACATGTGACATCAGCTGAGGAATATGCTGCATGCAGAAGCATACAGCATACCACAAGAATACCTTTGGGAGACGTCTGAGGGTGAAGTCATGGGTGAATAGCAGCATCTCTTCAAGTCTTAGAAAAGTGGAAAATTCAGGAAGGGTCGAGTTAGAACAGTTTCTGGAAATGCTCAGACTCTATTCCATCCCACTCATCATTTCATATAACTGAGACATATAATGGGTCAACTACAAGCACCTGAAGTGGCCTTGCAGAACATAGCTTATTGTACAGTAAACAGAGGGGATGTGATAAGTGTAACAAGCCCTGCAAAGTGAGAGTATAAAAGCTCTAAGCTAGAATCCAGTATTTACCTTATGAAGGTTCAGGACTCTGGGCCCCCATATACACCTCTGAATCTGAGAAGCAATCTGTGTTCAGACTGCAGCAGGGCTTTGGTGCATTAGAAAGATCCCTCCTCCCAAGATCAGGTGTCATCTTTATATGGAAAGCCCTGGTTACTCACTGCTTACTAACTGCTATGATCTCAGTAGCCCAGAAATTAAAGTTCCCCATTGCGCACTGCCTTGATAAATCGGGGTGTAAGATTCTAGGCATCTTGCCCTTGGACAAGATCACCCTCGTATTTGTTCTTGTTTATCCTAAGTATCTGTTGGTTTGGACTCCCTTCACTGATTAATATTAAGGACCAGCTGCTAAATTTAAAAGTTGCAGACTTCGTGGGTCACAGTTACTGTGGTCTAACCCAGTGGTCCTTAACCTGTGTTTCGAGGACCCCTGGGGGTCCACAATGCCTACCCAGGGGGCATGCAACTGTTTTACAAAGTGAAATTATATTAAGATTAATACTTTAAAATGATTAAGGTATTCACAAATAAAGAAGCAAATTAAAGAAAAAGAATTCTCTCCATATTTGCTTGTAAATGAAACAAAGTATTTCAATATTTTAGATGATGTTTCATGTATACCTGTTTTTGGATTTTGTACATTGTTTTGAGGTTTAAATCATAGAAATTGCTTAGGACGGGGTGGGGGGCTGACTTCTGGTAATGAATCAGTGGGAGTCCACAGAAGTCAAAAGGTTTAGAACCGCTCTAACTCCTCCAGGGGATGGGTATTTGTAAATGTATGATGTTATCAATAGGTGCGGCTGGTGTTGTGGAAGAGTGGCGGGGCGGGGTGTGTGGACAACCGATGATAAAATAAAAAAAAGATTTTAAAAAACGAAATACGTACCTGCAGCCAGTCGTGTTGGCTTTTCCGCTCCTCTCCTCCGCAGGCCCAGGCTCCCAGACTCCACTGCAACCAATCCTTATGCTGCTCTCATGCTGCTGGAAGCAGCGTCAGACTCTGCCTGAGCGCTCTGAATGTGTGCCTGTGCCTCCTGTCTCTAACCCGGCAACGCAGCTCGGGTAGGAGACAGCTTCACTGCACATGACAGATTGACCTGCCTGACACGGCCGGCCAAACCGTCATGCGCATTGATCACAGTGCACTACCACTCCTCCTGCAGCCTGTCCCCCCCATATCCCCGCTCCTTTTGTGACGTTTTGAGGCACTGGCAGTTGCGGCGCCATAGAGGAGGAGCCGCTGCTGATTATGAATGATAATCTGGCGAAATATCTCTTCTGTTGCCCATTCTTGCACAGATTATGATCTCTGCTCTGGTGCTGTCTGCAAAGGATTTATCAATTCGGATTCACTACAAGTTTGATTGTGTACATTTTCTGTGTGATTATATTTTAGGTCCCTGTACTATATTTTATTTTGCACAATGTTTCTTTTCAATATTACCCTGTAGGTGCTGTCTGTTCCTGTAATAAAATCTGTGTTAAAAATCGTGTTATGTTCTAAAATACAGTGAAATAAACGTGGTTAATTATCACACGATAATACAGGTGAAAACTGAAATACTCATGCCTATAAAGTGGAAAAGGACACACAAGTAACTATCCCAATCAGTTAGAGATTCTTGGGTGAAAGGAAATTCTATTTTACCCATAATAATAACGTCGTGATCCATGAAAGGTCCCCCAAAAACAAAACCAAGTTCATCGCCGTGATCTGCTTTTACAAAATCCGGTCTTGAGTCACCATATTGGCTGGGCCGATGTTGGAACTCGTAAAAGTAGACGGGATGGCCCGAATCTAGTAAACAGAAAGAAAAATTCATGAACAAAATACATATTTAAGCAATACTTTCATATTAGTAAATGGTTGAGTATAACTGGAATGCATTTTAGGGGAAGTAAGATCTTGGTTAAATAGCCAATGTGATTAGAGCCTACAGGAAAATTATGAGATTTTCAAACAAATAGGTGCCTCTGAAGAATCAGCGGGAAACTAGATTACTGTTATGGTTCATCACGACTGGAACTGCCCCTGATCCTTAATCACACTGGTGGTTAATTTTCAGGTGGGAGATGAAATATTGCCTTAATTAAGAAGCATCTTTGCTAAAATGTACGAAGGGGGTACATGAACAAATACACCAGCTTCAGATAGAGGTGATTTTGCAAATAAATGCATTTCACATTAAACACAGATCAAACCAACACTGCAATTGCAACTTAAATTCCATTTTATATGATGATGCTTTTGGATGGGTGTTGCTTCTGCAACCATGTGGTGAGTCGCTGTAACCATCATAAAGGACCCTGCATATGGACATTATGTTGGTGCATCACGGTGTGACTTCCTTGTACAAGAACGATTCATAGGCTAATTAAGACATCCCTCTTCCTGTTCCACTAGTGTCTTCATGCAGCGCCCTTCACTGTGTAGTTTAAAGGTCTGGGTGGTGCCAGGCATGTGCGAACCTACTCCCTCTTGCAGGTACTTGTCATGCCAAGAAAGGGAAAGTGTAGACAGATGGACCTAGGCTGCTGGTTTCCGCCTAGGCCTGCTCATCCAATTCTTGTGGATGGAGAATAGTACAACCAGTGGTTAAATTGTGAAAAATAAGAGGCAGGACTCTCCTTAGGAGACAGCTTGCACTAGCCCATTGCTCCAGTAGCACAGTCAAAGACAATCAATGATCCCCTTTACATTTAGTTGCAAGAACCTCAGAAGATTTAGCTGCAATTGATACATTTAAAATACATTAGGTCAGCACAAAGGGTAAAACGTTAAAGTTATTGAAGACTAAGTGGTGTGGTGTCTCGCTGAAAGAATTTCTTAGTAAAACAAGTGGCCCATTGAGGAACCAGCATTTAGTTTAGGCCTAGGAAGGCAAGTAGACATTATTAGTAATTAGCGTGATGTACCTATTTAGCCAATATAGGGACCTAGAACACTAATATGCACGCACTATGTAATAACATAGGGATTAGTATACGCCTTATTATACTCATTAGCATCTGATCATATCTTACGCTGCTTGGCTGTACTGACGCCATTTTGTGGCCTAGCCCGCTCACAGCACTGGTGAAACCCTACCATTACATTCAGCTGATGTAGTTCCCCTGAGAAACAGTATAAATGTAGCTAACTGCTGCTTCTGCTCGTTAGGCCTGTCAAGGTTGTAGGTGGGGGTAGGCTGGATAAGCACATTCCAGGAGGTGCTGTAACGACTCTCTCGGAGTTAGCAGAAGGGAGTCACCCTCTCGACCTTGCTATAATGAGCTGGGCAGAACTGAGAGTGCTTTGTATCCCATATATTAGCATACTATTTTAGGTTAACCCCTCCATTTGTGAATATACTCGAATTATGTATACATTAAGAATCGGGCCTTTTCGAAGAAACTCCATGTTGGTTTCATTTCCCCGTACCTCTTGCTCTTGCTAGGAAAACACGTGACCTGTCACTGTGTAAAGGGAGAGTCTAAAAGTTTGGCCTGGGCTATGAATGGACCATTGATTCTAACTTGGGAAACTCAAGGTTATATCTGCTTTCGTGTGGGATGAACACATTCTTGCAGACTCTCGTGCCTGAGAACGAAAAGGGAGTCATCCTTTCTGAGCTGCCCAGCTAAGCTTTGAACTAATCATGTGTGCCATATATGGTCCTTCCTTCACTCTGAACCAACTTGTAACTTTCCATGTGTGGTGATTTCATGTGTTCACTGAAAGTATATCTGTCTGGTTTTGACTGTAAGCCAGCAGTCTTCTCCGCGCACCTCGAGGGATGAGGATGGGAGAGGCTCCTCTGCGCAGAGTACTTTGTATAATAAATGATTGACCCTTCTTCACTGCCAACTGACTGATTATTGGTAATTGGTAATGGGGGGGGCTATTGGTAAGTATAGCTCCATGGCTCTATTATTTTTTGCAGTACAACAGTTGGGGGCTCGTCCGGGATTCCGCATATGGGGTTGTCCTCCCGTACTACGGGGTGAAATTAGGACATTAGGGGGAACGCTCTGGTCGAGGGGGTTGACTGGCTAATAATTCTGGCTGGACTCCGCTCTCGCGATCAGGGAGCCCCAGCTGCTATTGACCCCTCGCCGGAATCCTTTGAGGTGTAACCTGGGAACTGACCATGTTGGTCTTCAGAAGCTGGCAGTGGAGAATATGCAATCAGACCTGAGTGCACCAGGTGAGTGAATTGTATTATTGGTGTCTTTTGGAATAGCACTCTTGAGCGGTGCTTTTGGAAACAGTTAACTGTATTTGGAGTTTGGTGGTTAGTGAACCACAAGGGAATCTGGGGGTCTGACGTGGCAGTGGAGTGGCTGTACGGGCAGATGCCCCACAGGCTTGTTTGGTGATATGTGAGAAAACATCTGACGCCCTAGTGGTACACAAGGGGTGTACACTTGGCTGGATCCCCTTCGGAAAAGCCCTAGGAGCAACTGGGTAAGCTTGGGACCTGGAGCTACGCGCCCAGTATCCCAGCCCAACCAGCATAGGACTATGGGATTGTCTATAAGGGGGTCCATGGTTCGCCTGTCTGATGATCTCAGGACAGTCTTCGGACTGTGTCTTTTGTGAATCTGTGTGGTCTGGTATCTGATTTGATCGGTTCCCATGAACGGGAGTCGACGGGCTCCGTTCTGATTTGGAAGACATGTCACTTTGGTATTTGGAATTGACGCCTATTTCGCATTTTGTTTTGGTTAAAAGCGCCGGCTGTGTTCTTGCTTTCAATCACTTTTTGAAAAATATGTGTGAGTGGTGAATATATGACTGCAGTATAAAATATAGGAGTGTATGTAACATGGCCATGTAGATATGGGATTGTATGTTTGTAAGATTGCTCTTTTGAATGGAAGTAAGCTATTAGTGAATAAGAATGTTGTGTTGTAGTAAATTGTGTTTTGGATGTTTATGGCGCCGGAAAAAGCGTGTGATTGGATGATTGTGAATATGTAAGAGATTTCTGAGAAGTGGAATTTTTAAGGAGTAAGTATAATCTGGTCTCAACGCCATCAATGCGTCGCAAAAAGGAAATTGATAGGGGTGTAGCTAGAAAAAGAGCAACCCCTGTGATTTGATGACACCCTTAATGTACAAAAAGTACTCATGAAAAGTAAATAGGGACAGATTAAAAGTTTAGTCTGAGAAAAATTGTGTGTATTTCGAATTTTTAAATTGTTCCCATGTGGGTTTGTGTTCTTGATAGCTCAGTGAGCCAATGTGCTTGGTGCAGAGGTTTGGGTTTATTATCAGGGATGAAGGTTCTAACTCTAGCAGGACCTACTGAGACGTTCATCCATTTAAGGTTGATGAAATGTGTACCATTGCATTGGATAGTAACAAACATTTGTTCTAAAAGCTGGTATGTGTGTTATTAGGTTCTGTGAAATATTCACAGTATATGTTTTTTAATAATCTGAGAATAGAGATAACTTTTTAGCCCCTAAAAGGAACAATTATTTTTAAAATAGGGTGATTTATTGCAGGTTAGAAGGAATTTGGAAGGCCTTTTGTCTTTGACAGCTTCAGAGTGAGCAGAAGCTGGGGGCTAGGAGAGCTGCAGAGGCTGGCTCGCAGCCAAGAAAAGTCTGCGCTGAGGTGCTATCTTTAGTTTCTCTGTAAGCAAGATGTCGACATCTGTGACCTCATAAATTAAGGCCTTGTCTCTGAGAAGTGCATTTCTAAATGGCCTTGCTAAAACCGGGCCTCTAAAAGGGGGGGTTCTGGTTTCTCCATAAGAACATCAATCAATTAAAGAACTTTATTCTAAAGGAAAAATATAACAAAGGGTTTCTTTGAAAGTCCCAACATCATGCTAAAATGCTCTGCAGAAATGATACTTTTGTATCTCTGCTCTGGAAAAATAATGTCCACTAGTTGCTTTTATTTAATAGAAAATGAAGTATTGCATTAAGTCTTAGACAGAAAATAAGACGAAGCTCTTTATTAAAATTTTGAAGGTTACATGCGTTAGTGAAAATGATTTGCCAATTGATAATTATTTTTCACAGTGGAAATTGTGGCGCAAAGCTAACATGGAGTGTCAGTGAAACAATTTTACTTTTAGAAAGTTAAAATTAAGGTGGCTTAATGTCGCAAGCTGACTGACAAGATGGTAACAGTTAAGTAATGGAAATTTATTTTTGTGTTTGTTAATGTGTACCATGTTTTGTGTTCTGATTAAAAGTTATAATTGATATTTGTTTGTTATGAGAAATGTCTCTCTTTTGTGTGTTGTGTATTTTTTGCTTCTGCCCACAGATCATTCATGGATTGTTCTGGGTGATTTTAAGGCTGACAAGACACGTGAGTTTGGTTGGTTGAAACGAGATGTGTTTTGGTGTAACTCCTTTGGAAAGAAATGTTCATGTGTTTTTCATGTTTGTGTATTTGGTCCTATCATAAATTGTTCTTGCTGGTCCTGTGTGTCAGAAGTGACACAGTAAGTTGTATTGACAGCTTATCACCACTAGGGCGGCCTGCTGTCAAAAGGAGGGTGAGGAAAGTAAGAAAAAAATGGGAAAAAACTGAATTTTGATTTTAAGCCTGACAAATTAAGCAGGCCAGAATATTGGGTTTTGGGCTGCAGGTTCACTGTGCATGAAGTACATGACATAGTGTTTGTGCTCGCTGCTTATTTGCATGTGTTACTGTGATCTTTCTATGCTTTCAGTGCTTGGTATACAGCAAAGTATACCTGATGGCTTAGCATATGTGTTTTTATTGTATGTATAATTTTATTTTTGTGTCATATTGACACTTCTATTTTTTGACACTACTGCAAGCTCCCCTGTGTTGTGAGGGGATGGACATGACGATGTCCATCTCTGCGCAACAGTTGGCTGGAACTTGTTCAAAGTTACTAAATTTCACAGATATGATACTTCATGCTGTGAGCATAAGAGACAACACTTTACCAGTGCATGTCTAAATTGGCTATAATGGTATTGAAGACAGAATAAAGAGATATACCGGATTAAAAGTGTGTCACCTGCAGTCAGACATGATACTGCTCCTTCCCTTATGAAACGGGCAGCCCTTGATTAAAATAATTCCCTGATTGGATCATAGGGAAGAAATTATAACTTTGTGGCTCTTGCTAAAGGTGATCTGAATTTTTCTGATGCTGCATTAGTTAATCCTGTTCTGCTTCCTAGGTAGTATATGGTATGCCTTTATTCCTTAAAAGGACACCAGGTTTCCTTTTCAGTATTCCTTAATAGGGATAAAAGGCCTCAAAAACGAAAATTACCTGTTTTATAATAAAATTAACAATTATAAAGAATTTTCCTTAGATATGTTGTATTAGACATTAACAGGCAAACACATCATCTGAATACATTGGATTTTGCTATATTGCACACGCATTTTAAAATTTGAAACGTCTGTTTTAAATAAGACTGCCACCATGATCACATTACAACACTGAGAAACAGCGATTATTGCCGCTAAGCCAGCAGCTGTTGTTTTTGTAGCCCACGAATAGCCAGGAATGTTTATTTAGTCAGAACTTTCTCAGTTAAACACAGGTGTAGCTTTGCATTTCACAATCCTTTTTTAAAAAGGGTTACAGAAATGAGGTTCCTTATTTTGTATTACAGAAAAACATTTCAATTAAGGGTTTTCCTCTCTTTAAGCATTTTTGTAAGCATATTCTTGGTTCTGTTGCTGAATAACAATTGTCCTTCAAAAATAAAAGTGGCGCAACATTTTCTTCACGTTTTAAGTTAGGCTTCTGTGCTTAGGCTTGTGAATGAATGCGTCTAAATATGATAGGCTAGGGATATAGCTTGCCTTTATATGTGGAATTATCAAAAATGATTGGTTTTATCAAATAGTTATTAATTATGACAATTTTTTTATTTTTAAATAAGTGCTTTTAAAATCGTTTTTTAATATTTATGAAGCCTAGTACTCATCCTATGACCTCCTAGCATTAAAATTTTGTTTGAGTTATGGTGTCACATAATGAGGACATTTGCGTATGGAAATTTCACTCAGCGCAGGCGTACAAAAGTCATTTTTCTAAGGATCTACTTGAGATATATCTCATGTCCAATCTCTGCAGTTAGTAGAAAACATTCTGAGGATGTTTAATATGTAAAACATGTTTAGGATATTCATTTTTAAGTGTCCCAAATAGCAAAGTCGAAATTAGGCACCAAAATAAACAACAAATTGTGTATTCAGAGCAGTTTTGATCTGCCTTAGGTTTCAGTCAATGCATACATTTAGGTATACATTGTATATGTGAACTTTGATTAACAGATCAGCTTTGCCATATTTATACAGCCCTCATGCTTGTAAATTGAGGCAATGAAATTTGTACATTTACTAAAGGGAGTTCTAGCCCTTTCAAAATTCCTCTGTAACTTTGTTTATGCCCAGTTGCTACACACCAGGATTGATAGTGTTGACAGATGTGAAAGCTGTTTCAGATGTCCTCCTGTCAACTGGAGGAAGGGGGCTAGCTCCACCTAGCTCCCGTACAAATTAAGGCTGGGTAATATGAATGTTGCTCTCTCCTTTTCTCATGTTTTGTTTTGATTGCTAGTTCTTTATTAGCTAGTCTGTGTAAATAACCTCACAGTCCTAATTAGAAGCTGCAGTTTTAGATCTTTCCTGCTGAAATCAGTGAAAATATTAAAGAACACCCAATTGAAGAGACTAGAGGTACTGCCTTTTGCCTTTGTATCCTATGAAAATGACAGTGCATTCTAGATTACAGTAGTCCCATGGTGACTGGCCACTCCCTCGAAGATTGCAGACCACCTGTTTGCAGTCACATTAATAAATGACAATGAATTGTGTTTACATTCATTTGAAGAAACAGAACAATTGTGTCACATTTCCTACATCACTAGGTTCTGCGGGATCTGAATCATAAAACCCTGCAGACCGGTGATAACAATGAGTTCTAAATTCCCATCAGTGACAGCTACAGATGAGGGGCGGACGTCTTGGACCTACAGTCCCAGCACCCAGAAAGTAGCAAAGCTGGACAGAGATCACCAGCGCTTCATCAATGGCATCTCCAAAGTATTGTGCTTGCTCCATCAGACGGCGTTGGATGTCAGAGAAGAAGGAGGAGCTGCTTCTCTGTTTGTTACAGAACAAGTGCAAAGGAGCGAAAGAAAGAGAATACCTGTTGTTGATGATTTGAAGCTTCAGTTTTCTAACTGTCATGTGCTAGTATCCTCTGACAGCGCGCGGTCCCTTGACCCCTTGGCCTAAGTTTTGGCCACACCTTTCCTTTCCTTTGTTCCAACAGAAGGGCAGTGCACCGGAGGATCTGAAATTGGCACGCAGCACTATATTTGTGATACCCATGTTGAAAGAAAAATTAGAATGAAAGAGCAGCCCGAGTGTCCTCTGACACTGAATAACAAGTGTTGGAGCCTGAGAGTGTTGCTGTATGCGACAGCCTGTTGCTCTTTCCTGATTAACATTACCTGGGTCTGCACGATGTGATCTGCGCCCATGACCACCGAAGAGCATGGTATCTGTAGTGCCTGCGGCAGAGGAAAGATATTGGTGCACTGCCTAGAGACATTGAGACTTTCGAGTGAGCTGTGAGTGTTTGCCAGGAGGGCACTCCAACGGATACTAAGAAGAACTATTTTCATGGAAAGGCCTGAATCGATAGGCCCAACGCGGAGGAAGAAAATTTGATGGACGATAGAAGCCTACCAGAGAGGCTTTGAACGGACTCTGGGCATAGTAGCTTGCACAAGCGATTTCAGTACAATTTAAGTAGATGCTAGATAAATCTTAATGATCCATTTGATACCACACAAGGTCTGACACAGATGTAGTAATGATAGTCTCTACTAGCTGTAGGGCCCATGGATTGCTTCTCCTTTTTGATTAGCAAAGGATGATCTGGTCTTGTCTTTATTTTTGCTACATGTGTATAGGTTGAGAGGCCTAATTTTGGTAGTATATATATATTTACTACCCTCCAAGTTAAGTAATTATGTAATAAAGATGTCCTTGAAGTACAGTGCATCTGCATTAGAGTTAGATTCTGAGAGATGACCGAGAAAAAGGTATCATGCATCTAAGTGCTTGCCTGAATGTAATGAAGGTGTTCTGGCTAGATAAGAAACTGAAGTGTAGGGTTTCCAATGGTTCAACATCGCTGAGTACTCTGGTTCTTTCCATTGAGCAAAATGTTTCCCATTAGCAAGTCAGTGTTTTTGTGTAATAACATGTGTATTCAGTTGAATCAGACATATATATTAAGAAAATGTCATTATTAGAATATGTATCCGAATATCTGTGTATAATCAAGCAGGACATATCATTTCATACATGTCATCCAATAGTCGACTTAGGTCTTAGGCCTCAATTTGTATTTTTCTTATGAAAAATCTTTCGCTTTTAGTGAGCTGATTAAACAAACGAAAAACGGTTTTGTGCAAGGTAGTGGTGATCTCACCTTCTGCAGGCATATTCTTCACCGGTTGCCTATTGTATGCGATGTGGTCCAGCTTGTTGCTCTTATTGTGCTATCAAAAAAACAGCTATGATCGTCCCATCTCATACCCCTTCTAAGTCTCAGATACTCCAACAGGAGATCCGTGAGTTAATGGCTATTAATGAGGAAGTCTTCCAGGATTAGTCCCTGATTAGTTAGCTACATCACGCTAAAAGGAGGGTTTGAGGAACCAGAATTTAGTTTAGGCCTAGGAAGGCAAGTAGACATTATTAGTAATTAGCGTGATGTACCTATTCAGCCAATATAGGGACCTAGAACACTAATATGCACGTACTATGTAATAACATAGGGATTAGTATACACCTTATTATACTCATTAGCATCTGATCATATCTTACTCTGCTTGGCTTTACTGACGCCATTTTGTGGCCTAGCCCGCTCACAACACTTGTGAAACCCTACCATTACATTCAGCTGATGTAGTTCCCCTGAGAAACAGTATAATTGTAGCCAACTGCTGCTTCTGCACGTTAGGCCTGTCAAGGTTGTAGGTGGGGGTAGGCTGGATAAGCACATTCCAGGAGGTGCTGTAACGACTCTCTCGGAGTTAGCAGAAGGGAGTCACCCTCTCGACCTTGCTATAACGAGCTGGGCAGAACTGAGAGTGCTTTGTATCCCATATATTAGCATACTATTTTAGGTTAACCCCTCCATTTGTAAATATACTCGAATTATGTATACATTGAGAATCGGGCCTTTTCTGAAGAAACTCCATGTTGGTTTCATTTCCCCGTACCTCTTGCTCTTGCTAGGAAAACACGTGACCTGTCACTGTGTAAAGGGAGAGTCTAAAAGGTTGGCCTGGGCTATGAATGGACCATTGATTCTAACTTGCGAAACTCAAGGTTACATCTGCATTTAGTGTGGGATGAACACATTCTTGCAGACTCTCGTGCCTGAGAACCAAAAGGGAGTCACCCTTCCTGAGCTGCCCAGTACTGAATAGCTAAGCTTTGAACTAATCATGTGTGCCGTATATGGTCCTTCCTTCACTCTGAACCAACTTGTAACTTTCCATATGTGGTGATTTCATGTGTTCACTGAAAGTATATCTGTCTGGTTTTGACTGTAAGCCAGCAGTCTTCTCCGCGCACCTCGAGGGGTGAGGATGGGAGAGGCTCCTCTGCGCAGAGTACTTTGTATAATAAATGATTGACCCTTCTTCACTGCCAACTGACTGATTATTGGTATTTGGTAATGGGGGGGGGCTATTGGTAAGTGTAGCTCCATGGCTCTATTATTTTTTGCAGTACAACACCATGGTGGTGTAATTTGAAGACAACATTTTAGGAGAGGCATACACACAGCAAAAGATGCAATTTAATGGATGCTGTTATTGTATATCAATAAGGGAGGAATTAAGGGATGCAAAAGCCAACAGGGTACACCCCTCTTCAATCAATCACAAACAATAAAGTCCCTTGGGTTATGGTTTAAAAGGGAAGCGGAATCGGTAGTTTCATGACATCATGACCAATGTTCTATGATCATATTCCTTATGGATGAAAGCCCTCACCTGCGCAGCGGTGGCATACTTTACTCCCATTACCAACGGGAGGCGGGCCCTTTGATGAAGCATGCAACCCTTGAGTGGGTGAGAGCTTTCAAGGTTTATGTCTCTGGCACCAGCAGGTAAGCGCGGTGGGGGGGGGGGGGTTTGGAGCGGGGAGCGGGAGGGAGGGTAGCCGACAGATGATGGAATAGGGAAAATAAATAAATCCTATTCCATCATCTGTTGTCTTCCCAAACACCGCGCTTACCTGCGAGAGTCACGACTGTCTGCCACAAAGCTGCCCACTTTGCAAACCAAACTTTTGTTCAGGAATTGCTTCCTAGGTATTCTTCTTTTTGCCACCTTAGGTGCAATTATTTCTTTCTTGCACTTTCCATATCCATCAGTTAAAATATAATGTTCAGTTTCAAAAGGAAAGCTGAGTTTCCTGTCTTTGTCACATTTTCAGCACCAGGATGCCCTACCGTGATCGTTTGCAACTTTCAGGTGTTTCATTCATTCCTTCAATGTATCTCCCAAAACGAAAATAGACAGACAGTCAAACCTACAAGACCGCATTATTCCATTCCACAGCTAGGGACATATTTATCAAGGATTTGAGTTGCCCTCTCGCTGTGCAAAGGGACGCAAAACCAAAAGGAGGTTTATCAAGCCAGTGACTTGATGAATCTAGAGTAACGGAAGGAAGCGCATGTCTCTGCCTTGCATTACTCTGCAACTGGAATTGTGCCATGGGTGGAGCATGGGTGTTCCCACGCATTCACCCCTGGATTTTGACTCATTTCCAGATTTATCAACATGGGTAGCCCCGAGTATGCGTCAGAATTGTACGCCGCCCCACCACAGGTGCAGCAAGGAGAAATGTCTTTATTTCTCCTTGGTTCCTCTTTCCATGTGTGCTACATTCTGCAGCACACTTTGAAAGACGAAAATGCCTCTGAGGATTGTTTTTGTGCAGGAAGGTGTCCCTTCCTGCACAAAAGCAATCCTGTCTGCAACACAGTCACCATTGCAACATGACAAAGGGGTTCCTGCATTGCTGCAAGGCAGCTAAAAGTGCTCCAGCACTAGGAAAATACGGGAATGGGCTGTATAATGGCAAATAAAGCACATTTCTGCCCTTTTCCTTTCACACAGTGCAGCCCAACAAGGTGGCTTGCTGTGGTGCTTTGCATGGACACTCTAGTGTTTGCTAAATTGACTTGCTCCAGTCGGAGGCGCTTCCAATTACAGATTAACAGGTCGACGAAAAAAAATAATGGCTGCTCTGTGTAATCGGACGATTGAACAAAATCATTTTTAATTGCTGCCTCACGTGCACTTTTATTATAGATAATTTAATGAATGTCCTTCTCTGGGAAACAGTGACATTGAACAAACCTAGCCCACTATGAAGAGTTGTGATGTGGGCCAGGGAGGCGAAGCCGGACAAGAAAGGGGTTTGCAGGGAACCCCTATCAGTGGTTGGACCACCGGAAGCGGCAGGGGCAAAAATCCCACTGAAAGGACGCGCCACGATTGGGCGCGACGTTTGAAAATTTACGAACGCCCAATGATTGAAGGCAGTTGAGGCGACCATGAGGGTCAAAAAGGTGGTAGGGGCCGACCTTGACCACAATCGGACCTCGTCTCATTACCTGGGAGGGGGTTCACTGCATTTATATTATAATACCTCGGAGAGATGAAAGGTGCTGCTTGTTCTTCCTATCGGATACATTTTTAAGTCCAAGCAAGGTGAATATGCTTTGTTTTTAGGTAAAATTTAAAATAAAGTGTGCCATTTTCCTCACAAACCCCTAGTGTGCCTGTTGGCTGCATGAATTGAGGCAGCACCACCGAACCTCACAGACTAATTTATATGAGGTTTCATTATTGGCAATCCAGAGATGAATAATAGAACCAGTTTTCTACGGGCATAATTTATGTACAGGCCTCGCCCCAGTGTTTTTAATTCGTTTAATTTCTGTAAGTGATAAATTACGTCCGCGCTCATTTAATTTGCCTTGTTCTGATGACGACCCTCTCATTCTTTTGCGTTGAAACGCTCTCGGCACTTCCGACAATTGGAATGGATTGATACCCTTGGAATTGTTGCATTTGCTAATTAAAAAAAAAATGTTCCATTGTTGTTCTTCTCTTTTACATGTGTACTCACTGTGTGGCCATGTGAGCACTGGGCACTTTATCACTACAATTCTATACTGTGTGTATTTTTGATCGTTGAGAAAAGTCAATATAATATGCTTCATTAAAACCTAATTGTTGGGTACCTTCTTTTGTTCATCTCAGTTAATTTGCTTTTGCTCTTTGACTGATACTTTCTTAATTAATGTTTGAACATTCACCCAATTGGAACCCTTGTAGTATATTTCATTTTTGAATGGAGCGTCTTATTTTGTGATGAGCCCGCTGCATGCCCTATCTCACCTTCCAGAGGGGCTTCCACTTCAATTGCAGAAGGGGACACCTCTGTCCTTGGGGCAAGCTTTCTACAAACAATCATAGCCAGTAAGACAGAGGCTTTTGCATTTTACTCTCCAGGACGGGTCATGGGGAAGGTGGCTCATTTCTGCCACCACTCCCTGGTCAGAAGGAGTGACTACTAGGCTCCAGCAACCCAGCTACATTCTACCATTCAGCCCAAGACGCAATAGAGAGTCTGCAGGAAACCTCTGATGCAGCTCCGTTCAAACTTCCCTCAAAGAATGTTGTATTGAGAAGTACCGCCTGGCTTAAATTTCAAGTCCTAAATAACATTACAAAAATATTGTCACATTGGGTATGCGCTTTCTATCATTAACTCCAATGGGACGATGTTTCTGCCGACAATATTTAGGAGAATAAACGGGCAAATTAGCAAGGGCTTTATTGCCGCTGTAGCGGCACTATTTGCTGCTAAAGCGGCAATTTTTTTATCGTCCTATCAGCAAGCTGTCGCTAACAGGCGTTAGCGACAGCTGTCTGGCGATAGCGGCCGGTTTTCCCATCGCCTTGCATGCCAGCGATGATTATCGCTAATGACATGCAAGGTAGGCGATCCCAACTAGAAGCAACTGAAAACAGTCGCTAACACAACTTCCCCCTATTAGCAACGCAGGTTAAGCGATTAAAATAATCACGCTAAGTACGATTATCGCAAGTTCTTGCTAATATCCCCCAAAGGTATGTTAGATGATATTCTTACAACAATGCCTTGGTATAATACCTCCCTAAATGATAGGACCCCGTGCTATTCTAGGATGGCAGCCCAACCTGCAAAGGCACTTTTCTGAAATAATCCCAAATACGATAATGCCTAATATTTTGATTTAAAAGAAAATATGGCAGGGTGTTAGGCTCTGACTGGTTCCCCTTATTGGGTGCACCCCTCCCATCACACTGATAAATGACCCAAGGCGCAGGTGCACCCTGAGGTAAGATCAGTATTGAATGCTGTACGCAGCCCTCCTTATGCAGTTATTGGCTTCGCTGCAACAGTCATTCCTGTGATAGGAGCTGATAAGAGGGCCTTGTGTCATTTATGAGAGGACTCCAGTGGGAACAACAGAACAGAAGGGTACATGAGGCGCAGCTGTTACTCCATAGCCTGAAGTCGAGGTTAGCAATCACCTACCTCCTCATTCAGCCTGCTCTAGAAGCCCATGTTCTCTACCTTCGTCTGGATTCTTTAAGTCTGCTTTCATGTAAATACCCCTCCCTTAATTCTGCATACGACATCTCACCGGAAAATCCATTCTCCTCATGAAGTAAAAGTAATTTTTTTATTGCTAGGGACACCATATGTTAGAGACTTTTCAGGACCGCTCTCTGTAAAATGTGAACCTTTGGATGGAATATGTACACAGGGTTACAACTGCTGCTTAGCCGCTTGGCAGTGGTTTGCTTTTCATCTGGGAGACCAGTGAAAACACTCTTTTAGGCACTTACACCAGAACCATTTTACCCAAGCTGCACTCTGAAGATCTGACACTCCCTAGTCTAATTATACTCACAGTGAATGAGTCCTGAAACCACATGTTCATGCCAAATGTCACCCACAGAGTACCGCCCAAATGCTTAAGTAATATTCTAAGGGATAATTTGGGGGAAAGGCAGACATCTGCTAAAAAATGAACCTCATTTGAGTGTGAGAAATGCAGTGTCTTTGTTGGCAGAGCCACTACCAGCTCCTGCCATAGAGGACTGTATTATGATGAACTTTGTGCCAAAGGGAAGTGCATCAGTGTGGCTGACCAATTAAAGACAGTACCTCGGACAGGCATCATTAGTGTACAGCACTGCCAGCTAATCCTTGGTGCTCTGGGCAGAAAAATTAATGACTGTCTCTTGAGAGAGATCTTCTTGGGCGTGGGGACATTTTTATTGTGAGAACCTGAGATGGAACCCTGCCATGAGGCTGTCTTTGGAAGTTACACGGAAGAGGAAGGATTTCAGAGATGTCACCTAATTAACACTGGCACCTCCAATGTCATTGCCTCATAATGTCCCCAGCGGATGGCCTTCCTATCCTGGTCTTTTAAAAAAAAAATAATTGGGGGCAGAGTTTTATATAGCGCGAACTTGATCCGAATCGGGTATCAGAGCGCTTTTCATAGGACCAGTTACGTTACATGAGGACACACATTCATTTTTTTAGGCACGAGGAGATTAAGCGATTTGCCCAGAATCACAGGATGTTTAGCAATGTTTCCGAGACTCGAACCCAGATCCGAGGTCGAGCGTCCTAGCCGTTAGGCCAACTCCTCTCCCATGATTGAAACCATGATGGTCTTTTACAGAAACGAGTTGGAGTACCCCACATGATGGCAGACCGCTCAGTGTGTATATGAGAGATTAGTTATGTAAGGCCGGGAGAGGGACCCTATTTTAAGGATCTACCTTCAGGTCATGCTGCCATGTTCTTTCCCAAAGCTTTGGTGTGTTGCTTGCAAAACTGTATGTAACCACCTTATTGTCAATTGGGTGAATAATTCAGAGAGTATACCTGTACTGTTTCTTGTTTACTTTTACATAAGTCTAATCTTATCAAAGTCAGTGTATGACCTACATTTTGAAAAGTATCTTACTAGATAGAAGGCTTATCTAACACAAGAACATTTGTTGATTAGAATGCAACAGTTGTATACATTGTTATTGAGTTCTAGATTTTTGATATATGCTGTATCATCTGCAGACTTACCTCTGTGATGCCTGGCTGTTTTTAACCCTGGTATAACAAACGTCATATCTGCGAGCATCTCAAAGTAAGAGTCTCTGATTATGATGGGATCTTGCGCGTTACCCAGATATTCATCAACTAATAAATGAATAGATTCTGCCATTGAGCCCTGTAAAGATGGGAACAAAGGGACACTTTGTGGTTAAGACAGCCAATGAGTCTGAAAACGTTCAATTCTCTTTGGAGAAATACACACAGAATTTTTTTGTTTGTGTGAGCTTTAGTACACTTGAACATGTACTTGAATGTTTAGTTTGTAGAAATAATATGTGTGCAGAGGAAATCGAATATCAATGTCTCTACTAATTCAATAATTAAATAAAGTTAATATTTGTTGAAACATGTTGAGACTAGTCAATAACTACAGGACAGATGTATTAATGTTTTTCCATGGCATAAAATATTCCTAAAACTGTCTTGATTCAGAAATTACACCCTTTAGAGAAGCTGCCTTAACATTTTCTTAAGCAAGGACAAAATACTCATAAAATAGGGCTATCTTTTGTTGATTGAGCAATTTTAAGACTGATGTAATCCTGGAACAATAACGATTCAGGAATGATATAGAGATTGTTGATTTGGGAAAGATATGTTGCCATCATTTGTTTTGGTTCTATATACCACCTAGTCACACATTTTACAGTCCCTCCTTTAGTGATTTAAGTTTCATTCCCAAACGATTCTGTGCCTCTAAGATCAATTTAGGAGCTCATGAAGTGTCACCTGCTGGTGCCAATGGCAGATTTTGTTAATAGAATCATGAACCACTGACATATGCATCCACATATGAATACTGCGAAAAATATTCAACCATGTCTGATTTTCTGTATCTGTAGGTAGATGTTTAAGGTTAGTGGTGAGAATATAACCATTTGCTGTGGAGTTGCATGGGTGAACAATGAGGAAAGTGAAGCCCAATCACAAAGACATACATTTGTATGATTTTATAGGCCGTCTCCACGGTTTTCAAGCACATTTTGTGTTCCTCACTGGAGTTTCAATAAAAGCCTGAGTCAGTTTGCAAACTGTGTGTGAAAAACACCCAGAACCCACCAGATGTTCTGAGAGTGTAGGTTATATGATTTTTCCACATGAGACAGAGAAAGACAAAAAAGGCATTTGCTAGTGCAAGTGAAAGGATGTCAGAATGAGAATGCATATTTTTCTTCCTTTTTTAAGGGTTTCAAAAAGTCATAGAAAAATGTATGACATGAAATAAGAGTACCCAATTAGTATAAATTAGCAACTGAATCTCAGTCCTTTGTGATTCTTCACCGAATTATAAGAATCTAGATTGACGAGTCTCTGAGCCACTCACAAAAAGTTAGTAAGATCCTAGATAAAAGAATCCTCCAAAAAAAACTAGATGGACATAAAGAATATATAGATCCAAAGAGTAGAAAAGCACACAATTTTAGTTAACATACTAAATGCTGCCAATGACCATTTTTCCTATCACATTTATTGTCAGTGTGTCAGTTAGGAACAGAGTATATATACTATGGTTAGTTTGTCCCTCATATCATTGTAACACTAGAACCCTGAATAATAAATAATACTTATTTTTCCGCCACCTTCTATTTAAAAAAATAAGTTCTAATTTCAATGTACTCTTTGCTCTGATGTTTTTGTAGAGTTACGTTTTCCCCTTCAGTTATCTGTTTAATTTCTTACCACCATATCTTAAAATTAGTTGCAATACACTTTCTGCCCATATTCTTACGATCATTAATCCATCTATGGCAGTGATCATGCACAGATTCATATGAATAAACATTGGATAATTGATACAGTGAAGGAAAACAGTGCTAGCGATGAATTCAGATGTGTATCTTCTCTTAGGGCATTGCTAAAGAAGCATGATATCTGTGACGATTAAGGTGATAAACTTGGATACAAATTAAATAAATGCAGGTGGCCCACACTGCTGTCCCTATACCTGAGGCAGAAATGTGATGCTCCAGAGTATAGTTTTGAAAATGTTTTTGGATTGTAGTAAACATAATGGAGAATGAAAAAATGAAGTCAATAGTATTTAGTACAAGCGACAGTGATATCAATAAAATAAATTACCATAGTCTATACTTGTTCTTCTGCATCTGCAATCTGAGAATTACAAATTGTAGTTAGGGCTTGGGCCATTATCATGCCTTCACTTGTTACAGAGTTGATAAATACTATGGGAATGATATTCAGAAGTGCATATAACTTTACCAAATAAGCGGTTGGGAAGACTATCTCCTTCATGTGTTTTACAGCCACCACATTTTGCCTTCTTCTTGTAATATAGCAAACAGGAAAAATCTGTATTTTCTGTTCTCTGCTGATCAAATTTTTGTAATTATGCCTGAATCATCCACCATCTGTCATTTGCACTGCATATTTTTCAACGAGTGCACTTTATAGAGATTTGTAATAATGAAAAACCTAACTGACCCAAAGTGTGGTGTTGACGTAATATTTTGGAAATGTTAACTACCTTTTGATATTTCCTCGTGGATGTGTAAGTTCCTGTATTATTTTAAATGGAAGTTTTAAGAAACTATTTTGGTTAAAACTTGTTTAAATATGTGCTAGGTTGAATAGCATACATAAGGTCAGATAAATACAAACATTGATTTGCCTTGCATGTATGTAGTGGCACATAAAAAAGCATCTCAGAATTTTTTCATCAATATCTCTGAATAATTTTCTTTGAGATATTCTATGCACTTTTTTGGCAAATGCATTTAATCACCTGGATCCCACAAACATGTATTTTATGATAATAGAATAAGAAAAAAAGCCAAAGTAAACTTACCATTTTTATATTTAATCCTGCTGTAGCAGCCCGTGGAGGGAGTGCCGTGGGGTGGGGCTGCGAAGGGGCAGGGTGGGGGGGGGGTAGTTAACTCTGGCTCACGGCCGACCAAAGTAATGTAATTAAATAAATAAATTTTAAAAAATCACTGTGCGCGCTGAGACACATTTGGCGTTTCAGCACACGCTATGAAATAAATTTTATATGAAGCACAAAATGCTGATAATTATTGCTTTATATTTGCTGGAAGAACACCCAGGCCAGATGTTTTCTAACTCTTTAAACATTGTATAATTCCTCCAGGGAGATAGGAGCTAATAGCTCATCTTGTGTGAAAGCTGTTGAAAACTGCAGCGTTAGGTGTTCCATATAGTCTTTAAATAATCATAGTCATCGCTCTTTTTTAATTCAGATGAGCCAAATAGCTTTTAGTACCGTATGACATCTTTTAATTGCTGCTACCATGTTGCATTTTTTCCCTTAATCTTTTATAACTTTCAGATGATTTCTATAAAATATATTGTAGTTCCAGGCTTTCCGCATTCAGCTTATATCATTTTTCTTGCTGGACTGTATTCCATCCAGCATTCTTGGCAAATTTCCACAGTTTTTTTCTCCTGAACTTCAGTCATTTGTTCTACGCTGGTGTATTATATATTATCAGTCTCCTCTTTCTGATCTGTGGGTTTGTGGCCTCTTCAAAACAAATCCTATTGTATTTTATTATAATGCTCATGATATATGTTTAAATACACACCACATCTGGAAAATATGTGTGGATTTGAGACTTTGAAATATTCTTGTGATTTGGGTTTAATTTAGCTAAGAAATGTAATATCTTCAATGTATTTCATCATTATTAAAGGTCGACAAACTGGAGCCATGAGAAATTGATAGGGTCTGTTATTAATTTATTTGAACAGAAATAAGTGCCAAATATTTCTCATTCAGCCACTGAAGCTTGCCCCAATGATTTGCTCCCCATCACTGTCAAAAGCGAGTACAAACACTACCTACTAGGGATTCACATTCATACAAATGTGCAGACTTGGAGTACTCCAGGGAGTACAAAGAGATAAGAATGGCCTGGAACACACTGGTATTGTTGTTTTTGTTTTTAAATAAAAAGGTATATTGAACTTTTAAACAATCTTCGTATGTTCCGGCTCAAAAATAGGCATCCAGAGACACCATGTGGTAAGCCGTCATGAATAAGTGGAGAGGCTAAGTTCTGAGCCCTGGCAAACACCGGCGCAAATTAAGCACTGGACGGGGCACTGATATACATTATTACCATGCTGTGATCAGATATGGGACAAGGCAGAATACCAGTTTTTTTTTAAATTTTACATCAAATAGTTATGATAAGACTAAAACATAATCAATTTGGACATATGAATTGTATTTCTTTGAAACAATAACTGTTATCTGACTTAACTTCCTATAAGGGTCTAACAAGTTCAGAATGTTCCTAGCCCTTTTATAATTTCTTTTAATTTGTAATAAGATTTGGGATATATTTTGCAGAACAGCCAATAATACATATGCTAAATTCCAATCTCCCCCAATAATATATGGTGATTGCGTTCCTTCTATTTCTATCTCAATTTTATGATATATTAGGACCATACACATTCCATACTGTCAATGCTTTTCCTCCTGTGCTATATGTAACAGTTGAACATCTCCCATAATCTCTCTTTGCTATCCAAACATCATATTGTATCATTCCCCTGATCATAATCACCATGCATGTTATTGTGGTTTCTAATTTAGAGGATTAAACTATTGTGGTCCATTCCATCTCTAATAAGTAAATAAAGCAATAGGGAATTTGTGTTTTTGGTAACAGTAGCACGTCACCCTCTGAATTACATAAAATCTGGAAGCAAAGTTGTATGTTTCCTTTTTTCACACTACCCATAAACAGTCCGTGTCCCTATGCCCAGAGGTTTAACCCTTCCTTCCTTTTAAACTCCAATATATATCATTAGTACAATGACTATCCTGCTAGAATATCTCATATTTTAGTCCCAATGTTGTACCCAATTGCACCAAACTGTGCCCAGTCTCTGCACCTTTCCCATCCCTATCGCATATCGCCCCCTAATTAGCCATCTTAGCTTCCAGCACCGTTGATCACCTATTTACTATTATCAGGTCAAATATAGAGCGTTTGGCAATTGTACAGAATAGTTTTGCGTGTTTATAAGTAGTGTCTCCACTACAGAATACGCCTGGAAAAGCATGGCATTTTTCTTGATTATGAATAAGGCTTCCAGTTTTACATTTTTACCGATTTTTACAGATAAATACAAACAGAAAATAGTGTGTCTGTCTGTATTTATTTTTAAAAGTGGAACCATACAGATAATTAGGCTTGTTTCGAGTGACTCTCCATGCTATCATTCATGTATTTCAAGCCAATAGGTGTACAAATTGACAGCCTCGGGAGTCTAAAAGCAGGATGTTATTTCCTTTTACGAACATTTGTTCGTGTTATAATGTTAATAGTTTCATTTGGGCATCATATTTTATTATATTTGGCTTTATAATGTGCTAAACTTAGAAAGGCACCAAAGTATAAGTGCACATTTACCAGTTAAATATTTGCATATATACAAGTTACAACTTCGGCTGTACACAAAACTCAAATATTATGGATAAATACAGATAAGATGGCCAAAACTAAATATGAATACACACACACAGAATTGTTAAACAATAAATATCAAAAAACTGGGAGTGCTAGTTTAGGAAGCATTCTTTCTTCTACTCTGAGATTGTTGCCTGTGTCTTTGCATATTTCTGCTTCCAGATACTTTGAAAATGGACTCTCTTTCACATTCTCTCTAAGAATCATTTATTTCAGTTTAATGAACATTTTCTTGAAGGGTGAGGAGAGCGATCCATGACCCTGTCCCAGGCAGGTCGCTCCCCATGCCGCAACAGCACCACCTGTTGTGCCCGTGTCTTCCAGCTCGCTGCTGCTGCCTCTGACGCCTGTTCGAGGCCCTCCTCCACCCGCAGGCTACCACCTGCGCCTTATCCCTGGTGGCCAGTGGTGGGCAGTAGGTAGCGGTGTATTCTGGTATTGCATTGTATTGTATTCTGTTTTTGCCTGTACTTTGTTTTTTCTCCTTGTATTCCTTACATTATTGTGGTATTGTATTGTGCCTGTATTCTGTTTTCTCCTTGTATCCCTGCTTATTGTGCCCTTGGTTCCCTGCACGTTCTGCCCCCCGCGTGCCAATTCGCCCCGCTCCCGCCTCCCAGCTGCTCCTCCCTCCCTCTTCCCCTTCTTATGGCGGTGGCTGTGCGGCCGTACCGCTGGCATACCTAAGGCAAGCCCGTCTGGCCCGTCCACGCCTGGACCGCGCCCTGCGCCAGACCCCCAGGCCCCCGCAAACGCTACGACGCCAGCACCCTCCACGCACTCAACGACGGCTGATCGGACACCTGCTTCCAGGCCACCCCAAGCGAACACATGGACCCTTTGCATGCCAGAACTGCCGCTACACCAGCCTCCAAACCACCACCACACCCACCACACCCACCGGGGTAGGTCGCAACAGCCTCTGATGCCTTCTACTCAACACCCGCTCCGCCTGCAAACACGCCATCAAACACTGGGACCTACTCGACTCCACCTCCCCAGACGTCGCCTTCCTCACGGATACACCCTCCTCGGCACCGACATCGCCATAGCCATCCCTGACAGCTACAAGATCACCCGCAGGGTCCGCATCAATGGAACAGGAGGAGGAATCACCATCATCCACAGAAACACCCTCAGAATCTAGACCAGCACCGACGACGCGTTTATCACCACCGAACACCTGCACTTCCAGATCCACACCGATCCCAACACCAGCCTCAGAGGAACCCTCATCTACAGACCACCCGGCCCCCAGTCGCAGTTCAGCGACTCCATCCCCGACTTCATCAGCACGCACACCCTTGCATCCACAGACTACGTCCTCCTCAGATACCTGAACTTCCACCTCGAGAACACCAAAGCCAGCAACTCCACCACCCTGCTCGACAACCTTGCCAACCTCAGACTCAAACAGCTCGTCACTACCCCCACCCACTGCGCCGGACACACGTTTGACCCCATCTTCTCAGCCAGCAACCACGTCACCTTCAGCCACACCACCGATCTCCACTGGATCGACCACCGTTGCATCCACTTAATCTTCAGCCCATCACGCACCACCGCACACAATGGGTCACCCAGCGCAGCTGGAGCAAAGTCACCGGAGACCAGCTAGCCACCACCCTCGCCCAAAACCCACCTATGGACCCTACCGACCCCGACACGACTCCGCTGCCCTCAACCTCAGGCAATGGATCAACGACTGCGCCAACACTCTCGACCCGATCAAAAAGCCCTCGAACAGACGCACCGACAGAAAAGCCATCTGGTCCACCACTGACCTCGAAGCATCCAAACAGGCCTGCCATAGGCTAGAGAAGAAGTGGCACCATGAACAGACACCAGATAGCAACACAGCATACAAGAGCACCATCCGCAGACACCACCAACACATTTGTACCGCCAAAAGGACCTCCTTCAAAGAGCGCATTGACAACAACACTGTAATGAGGTGAGACACACCGGAAATTGATTGAAGTAAGAAGGAATTTATTCTTCAAGTAAAACAGGATAAAGAAACGTCCTATTCACACAGCATTAAAGAAGTAACTGCCGCATATAACATTCTCAAGCATTACCTAACATTTCGGAATACAAGTATTATATTCTAGAACAGAATGAGGGAGGACGACTTGAACAACTATAAGTAAGGAATAACTAAGCACAGGCAAAAACAAGTAGAGGATATTACATACCTACATTAAAGTAAACAGGCTGTGACAGATGGTCTGAGAGCCTTCTGAACTCCGCATCCTATGTCAGGAAAACAAATGGCTCAAAATCCATATGGTGCGTTTGTGTAGGGTAAGTCAGGGAATCTGGTCAACGGTAAAAAAAACATTTGGTATTTCCCATCTCTCTCACATTCTAGCTGGCACTCGTTAATATCAAGGAAAATGAGGGAAATAACCTATACGGAGAGCCTTTTATAGGTTTGATTTTTGTACTAGCAAACAGGATATCGCTCAAAACTGGAAACAATGGAAAGTCCATGTAGGAAAGTGCCTTTTTTGGATGGTCCCCCCACTTTTAGCTCTAATGCTGATGGGTATGACTGTGATAGTGCACTGGAGCCTGCTGTCCTGGCCCCAGTGCCCATGCTCTCTCCCTAACACTGTAATGTGTAAAATAGCATCCCCAACTGACAAGGACGTTACCCCCCTTATAAGTCCCTAGTATATGTTACCATTGGTACCCAGGGCATGGGTGGTAAAGCGGTCCTCAGGGCTTGAAGCACTGTTTGCGCATCCCAGAGTGACCCATATGTACTACTCACAGCAGGCCTGCCATTGCAGACAGCAAGAGCAATGCAACATGCTTGAACACAACTTGGCCCTCAGTTTGTGTGGCAAAGTCAATGCACTATCTCTAGTATATGTCAGTCAGACCTAAGGAAGGCCTCCTAAAGCCTAGAAGGCAGGGTGCCTCATATTTATATCATGAAGGGTGACCTTGATTCTGAACAGCTGCCAGCCTTTTCAGAACGTGTGGTCAGTTGAGGCCTTAACAGTGGCAACTTTGGGGTTCTACTTTACCAGGGTAGAATGTACTTGGCTTACTGGATCTCTAGTTAAGAGTGGATTCTCATTCCTTTCCTTACCCTTTTTCCCTTTCTGTGGGGGCCTAAGTCTCCTATGTTTGGAGAGAGGGCTCCCAGGATTTGAGGGATTCGCAGTGCCCTGGGCGACTGCCCCTTTTGCTGCCAGACCAACCTCTGGAAGGTCATTGCCTAGTACACAATTTAGGGGGAGGTCAGGACTGACTACCCTCCTATGCCACTTAAGTGTACCCTCTCTCTCTCTAGGAGCACTAAGGCTGCAGGTATGACTGTGACCTCCCCTGGGACTACCCTTACTCTTTGTGTCTCCCCTGGAACGTACTAATCTTGAGGCACTAACCTGTCAGCCACTGTGGTATTACTGGCTCCTGTGCCTCCCAGGCCAGTGGAATGGATCTTATTCACCTGAATGGAGTGGAAGTACTTATTGCCACCCTCAGGGATCACCAGCTTACCACCTGGACCCTTCTCCCAGTTTAAAGCTAAGAGGACCTCCTCATCTTAGGTGTCCTCCCCAATGGCTACAATTGACAGCCCAGTGATAACTACCTTTTTGAAACAGGCTACATCCCCACTGAAGAGCTCAGCCTGTTGGTAGTCAAAGCACAGCCTGGTATCTAAGAGTATTTTAAGCCCTGGGTCCCCCTTACTCTGCTTGCCAGAGTTGAGGTGTGTTTTGCTCTCCTCCTTTGTAGGGTCACAGGCTCCTGAGGGGGTCACGTTCGTGGGCTTACCTCCTCCCTCCTTTGCGTTTTGTTGACCCATCCATTTCTGAGGTCACCACCCTGGGTCTTGTCTTTATCCACTCATCGGCCTTTCTGCCCAGCTCTCTCAGGCTAGAAACCTCTGGATCTACCAGATGCTGGTGTAACTTGCCTAGGGTACAATTCGACAAAATGTGCTCTTTTATAATCAAATGATACAGCCCATCATTTGTGTCCACCTAATTTTCTTTTATCCAGCCCTTTAATGATTTGACTGAAGAGCCAACAAAGTCGCCCATGTGTGATTTTGACCTTTATGTGTGTCCCTAAATGTCAATCTATACTTTTCTGTGGTGAGCCCAAACCCTTCTATGGGTATCTCTTTCATATAATGATAGGACTCAGCCACATCCTCATTAAGGGTCAGCAGTCTATCTCTGCCCTTTATTGTGACTAATTCCCAAAGTAGAGAAACCCAGTGTTGACAACCTATTCTCATTCTGCAGGCACTCTCACAGGCTATGTCATCGCCATAACTAAACTTGGGGACAATCCATTTGGGGATTTTAGGGTCAAAAGATTCCTCTTCCTCCCTATGGGTATTTCTGCCACAATCTTTGGGCAACAAGCCTATCTTACCCTTCTTACCTCAAGGGCTACACTTCTTTCCTCAAGTTCAAGCTTCTTCTCCACCAGACAGAGTATGTCAAACTCATTCTCAAGGGTTTCTACCACCTTATAAATTGGGGGTCTACTAGAGTGACTCCTGTCACTTCCTACTGGCGAAGGGGGTCTTGGGAAGGGTAGAGTGTTGTGGTCTCCACTTTGTTCTTCATCATTATCTATTTTTGGCTTGGGCATCATCCTCATCTTCTACAGGGTCTTGTTCAAAGGACTTGCCCTCCCTCTTCAAACCTTCTCGTAGGAGCTGAGGAGCTTCTCAAGTTACTCCTTTTTAGCTGTCACACTGTAGCTAATGCCCCCTGCTTTGCACAAAACCCTCATATCACTGATTGTAAGGGCTGGGATGACTGACAAGTCGAGAACCTTACTAGCCTCAATTGTGCCTAACTTTATACTTGAAGGTTGGGGCCTTTTAAAACATTTTAAAAACTTTAAATCCTTTTCTTTAGTCACCTAAGCCTTTTAAAATGTGCTATTGGAATGGGGTCTGCACAGGGCCCTAACAATCCAATTAAAAAAATCGAAAAAATTCAGAAACAATTATTTTGATGCTAAAGTTAACAAAGTGGATTTCTCATGAAAAATCTGTTATTACCATGTGGCACTATGAAACACAGGTTTAAGATCCCCACCGCTGCCACCAATGTAGGAAGGTGGAGTATTTTCTAGTAATGCTGGTTATGCTTTACCATGTAATACTGTCACAAACCCCAAATGTGGTCCTTGGATTCGCAGTAGTAAATCCTTAGCTCAGTCCTAGTAGTGTGGGGAAGGGCAGTCAGGCTTTACTAGAGGTGTAAGTAAACAGGGCTTTTTGCAGTTCCCCCCCACTTTGTGACCCCATTTGGACTACTAGATGCTGTATTGCGACTCTGACAGTGCCCTGAATCCTCCTAACCAGGCCCCAGTGCCAGTACTACCTCCCTAAAATCGTTAAGTGTAAATTAGCGACCCCAATTGACAAGGAATGTACCCCACTTATAAGTCCCTAGTATATGGTACAAGTGGTACCTAGGGCATGTGTGGTAAAGAAGTCCCCAGGGCTTGCAGTACTGGTTGTCCACCCTGACTGACCCAAAGAAACCAATGAGAGTAGGCCTGCGATTGCAGACAGCAGCAGTGCAAACTAACCCAACTTTGCCCTCACCATGTGTGGCACCAAAATCCAGATGTGATTTCCTCAAAACAGGATATATGCTATAATTATTGCATTTGTATAATATATTTGGTCACTCGTAATGAGAGACAACATGTTTTACAACGTTTAAAAAGCTTAAACGGAGTCATGTTTATTGTAAGAAACACAGTGACATTTGTTAAATAATAAGAGGCTTACCAGTACTGGAGCAGACATCCGTAGGAATGAATCAACTGTTTGTCTGTCTAATCCTTCTTTCAAGGTAGATTGAGATATATTCATTGCCTGTGAAGACAATGAAAGACATGTAATAATAAATATATAAATAGGTTGCCTGGGAGACAAAATATGCAATGATTTATCAAGCCTCAGATTCAGGCTCACTATACATGAGGGTAGCCACGTCAGACGAGCCCCTATCAACACAGGTCACAGTCCATGAAGTAGACAGCAACGTAAAGGGGGGGAACCCCAGGGCCAGAAGGCGCCCCAATTGATTTAACCAAATGTAAATCAGAATTATGGGGATCTAGGTTAACAAATGTTTTTATCACTTCAACAATTGCAGATTTGTGGGTGAGCTCTTTGACCGTCCCAATTTTTAAAAAGGCACCTGATCCTTGCCACGTTGGTATTGACCAATTTCATAATTAGACATCCCAGCAAACATTTTAGGAAGAGTCCTTTACAAAAGAATTCTGGAATGGGCTCAAGATAATCATATTTGAAATGCATGCCAGGACAGGTTTCGGACTGGCACTGGTACAACTGAACAATGTTACATTCTGAATTTAAGTATTGGAAAGTATACAGTGGCAAAGCAGTCTTGAATTGTTCTTACTTTTGTGGATTTGTCAATGGCCTTTTTAACTGTGTCAATCATTCATAATTGTGGCCATTGCTTTTTGAGTTGGGGTTAGATCCAAAATGAATGCATCTGTTGATATCATTGCACACTAACACCAAGACCAATGTTAGGTTGTGTCAGAATGAGGAGGTATCGAATGATTTTAGCATTGGTCACGGACTCCGCCAAGGTTGTGTACTTGCCCCACTTTATTCATTCAGTACATTAACAAACACACCCCTGAACTAAATCTATGTAGTCCTGATGCTCCTAAAATCAATGGTGAGCCGATCCCCTGTTCTGTTATATGCATATAACGCTGTTCTTATTGGCCGCACCCCTATATTGTTATGTTTGTTAGTATGATCCTTTGTGTCTTTTATAGCTAACGTTGGTTTAACAACAAAACACAATACATAATTCATTATGACTTGTGGACCCAACGGCACCAAACTTATGAGCTTTCATACAGGTACTTATCATTTGGTAATCATTGATACCATTTCCTGATTGGAAGAGTTTTTAGTTCATCAGGCTCCTGGACCCTCATGTATCAGATTGTAGAGCACAATTAACTAGAACTGTAGGTTCACTTCTTAGCCTCCCATGCCCTTTGAGGGACAGCGGTTGCACCATTGTTTCAGATTTACACTGCCCAATTCATTCCTATAGCAACATATAGGGCTGAAATTTGGGGCCTAAAGGATCATGAAAATATACAAAGGGGATAAAAATGTTTTTTCAGGAAATTTCTGTGTGTCTGTTCACGAGACACAATGCACTCTGGGTAACCGAGCCCTTTTACGGATGGTTTTCACATAGGTATTTTAAGTAACTGAGGGCCAGATGTAGGTGGCTAAATACCGGTCGGTAACGTCGGAATTCGGTAAATTACTGCGTTACCGACCGGTATTTAGCCATGTGCAATGTAGGTGAGTTCAAACCTAATTGCAAAATAAGCAATTGCTAAATAGCGATTCCTTATTTTGCTCTTGCATTTAAGGAATCGGAAATACCGATTCCTTAAATGCAATGTACGTAGCACTAAAAATAGTGCACTTCAGCCTTAAGGAATTGCTAATTACCACCAACTTCAAGTTAGTGGTAAGTAGCGATTTCCTCTAAAAAAGCACTCTTTTGCTTTTTTAAATGTGCCATGTGGCACACATGCACATTTCAGGGGTGCAACAGGGTGTGCTTTGAACACCCTGGTTCCCTTGAAATACCTCCCGCTATTAGCGATTCGGTAAAACCGAATCGCTAATAGTGAATATCTTCCCATTCATTCCTATGGGCCTTCAAGCCCATAGGAATGAATGGCTAGGTATTCCTTAATAACGAATCTCAATTACCGATTCGTTATTAAGGAATGTTAAGGAATCGCTAATATTTTAGCGATTTCTACCTACATTCCATTTACTGCGTCCTTAATAGCGATTCGGTAAAAATCGCAATTAAGGAATCGGTAAATTGAAGTTCCCTACATCTGGATCTGAGAGTCTTTTAAAGATGCTTTTATATATTTTACTGGATTTGGTTTTAATATTGTATGATTGAATATAAGATCATGTACTGAGGTGCTACATATTTTTCTTTGCACGTGTATGCTTTTATAGGTTACTTTATGAACCGAATAAAGTCTATTATTGATTGATATTGATTGAATAATATTAATAATGGTATTTAAATTCACTGCGCTTTTGCCAAAGCATTTCTAGGCTCATTCTATTAATGTGCTGTACAAATAGTCCATTATGTTATATTTGTAGATAGTATGATTTTTAAAATATATTTTCTTATAGTGAACAGTGTTGGTGGCAACTCCTAGGGTTATCAAAAATGCTAGTGGTGACCACTCTTCTACAACATCGAAATGCATGGGTAATGCACTGGTGAGAAGTGCATACAGTACATTGGGCCTCATCATCCAGTGAATCAGAGTCTGTCACATTGTTCTCTGACTAATGCCATATGTCATGATTCCCCACCAAATGGGACAGACACCTTTCCTACAGCAAGGTAACCAGTGGGAAGATCAACAGATCAGTCCAGGAACTTCCTCACTGCAGTGTAATTCTCACATAAATATCTTGAGAGTAAGGGGGCAGTAGATGGAGCAGGGTTCTCAAATTGTCATTGTGTATAACCCTGTGCTGCCCTAGGTCTATTTTAAAGCCAGAGCTAGTTAAAAACCCTTTGATATCAGTGAGCCAGGCTACTCAGTCATATGCCTCTTTTTCAAGAGGCAGACAGCATTCAGCTCGAGCATGCTGCCTGCGACGTTTATATTCATACATAGGTTTCTATACCCTACAAAGTCACAAAATATGTTTAATGTCTAATTTGGGGATTACCCTGTCATATTTTAGTGGTTTTTGGAAATGTGCTCAACCAGAGGTTAGAAGTGCAGCATACCATGATGACCCTCAAATGTACAACTAAAAATGACTCCCTGCAGAGTCCACAGAGCAAGGTGTTTCCCTTGTGCTGAAGGTTGTATGTTTATTTGAGAAGTATAATAAAACGCGCTGACACCATTATAGATTAACAGATGGTGAGTCTTTATTGACACCCACCAGCGAGCCACTGCACCGCAGTCATTACGTCCAACAACTGCCTGTAGTGTTCCCAGTGTTCTAGTGATGCACCTAATATTATACCAGGTGCATCACACTTAAAGGGCAAGATATAACAAAGTAGGCTACTCATGGACTGTCCTTTATTATAACTGTTGGACTCTATGTAGACACTGTAGGAAAATATGTTATCAATAGATCTTCACCGGAAGAAACTCTGTAGAAGGCACCCTAATAACTATCAAGGTTGGAGGATTTGACTGTGTGGTTGGCGAAGGGTATTGTCTCTGATAAGCACTGCTTTCCTTTGGGAAATCTTCCCTCTTATTACAGGGGTGAAACCCACTACATATTATGGGTGGTGGAGCATTCTCCTTTGACTCCTACAGAGGGCATAACATGCCTTATAAATACCTTCCAAGGTAAACTAGGAGGAGGCAATGGTAAAGACATCTTTGGATTACAATCACTCATACAGCCATTGTCTTGTTAATCCAGGGAGGCCAACTGATTCAGGTTCTGTTCTACAGAGTTGGCTGGCGCTTCTAGTAATTTCATCCAGGAGAAGAGATGATGGTAGAGTTGCTTAGAAAGCTGCAACAAAGCATCAGAACCTGTCCTTACCTTACTTCTTATCGCCCTATTTTGTACCGGCTGACTCCAAACATAAACTTTGATTTATTTACCTTCTGAGGACCAAAAGTAACAATTTGTATTGAAAGCACCAGAGCTGGGGCAAATCTGACAGCAATATTGCCAACATTGAACACATTTCAGATGGTGTGGTGTAGATATCCTGGAGGACAGCATCATAGTTTCCTCAACTCTTCTTCTAATACTTCAGCGTTACCTCAAGTTGGTGAGAGTATACAAGGATGGGAGTACTCACATGGCAGAAAAGCTGTACCGTCTTGCCCAGTGGTTGTCTTTCGGTGTACTTAACAATGATGAAGCCCACTGACGGTCCTCAATGTTTTCAATGTCCTACCAGTACAGCACAGTGATCTGCTATCTCAATATGCACCTATTGTACCCCTGCAATAAGCAAAGTTGATTACTGACTCTCAAACATGGATCTGGAGAACTGATAGTTGATGAATGTTGGACTGTTTACTCATATTCCTGGTGAGAATAAAGCCTGTCTGCACTTCCTGGTAATATCTTTTGAGTCAACCATAACTGGGTTCTTTCACTTCATTCTGTATATGTGAGTGTATATATTATAGGCATAGTGGCATGATACTCATGTATGCTATGGATGGAAAACTGAATACCATTTGTATGCAGGCCCTAGGAAGTAATATTTAATATTGCACAAAACTGAAGTTACTCTTAATGCTCCGTTTATCCTTTGGGGATCTGTGAACCTGCATGCTGCCATGCACGAGGCCTGCTAATCCTAGATTTCTAGGTGGCAACTGAAACAACCTGTCTGAGGTGTCTGTCCAGATTTTCCTGGAATTCACGTCTCCTGACACATTGGGGCCTGTCACCTCCCTACTTAGTTAGCCTGGATTTGAATTGTCCTTGTTTAAGATAATCACTGGATGTCTTGAGTAAGTTGTGTTTGCCTTCACCTTTTGAAAAGTTGTGCTGCATCAGAAACGAAAGTCTTGACTTTGAAAAGGTCTACTGCATTTCTGTTTCTAAACAAGGCCTGAACTAGCATTTGAATTTAGAACAAGCTTTGCTGCTGTGGTCTCCCTTAGACAAATAGGAACCTGTACAACTCTGTGTGGTGAATAGTTTGCCAGTGAACAAGAGGACAAAAGCAAGTAGCATCAAAGTTGTGCCTACATCAAAGTTGCATCGAGGGAGTCAGTCATCCCAAATCCACAAGGATCTTGAAGCCCGGTGGACTAGTAGTCAACTAAGAAAACATGTGCCACAAGAAGGGGGAAGACCTGTAGGTGACGCTCCAGAACTTGTGTCTGTGAGTACTTGTGTTTGTAAGCCTGCTTCTCCCTGAACCAGACTAAATTATTCCACACTTGTGGGAGCCCATGTTGGCATTTTCAGCCTAAAAGAAACATGGCATTTTTTTCTCCTTTCACCCTAAGTCTTAGGGTGTCTCATTGGCTTGCTCTTATTACCATGATTTGGCAACCAGAGACTAAGGGGTCTATTAGTATGTCGGGCGAATCACCACTGCCCGCATGGCGGTGGCAATCTGCCTGCCATTTTCCACCGCCCTCATCCCATTCCCTCCCGCCCCCATATTATGATGGGGTGGGGGACCCCGGCGGACAGAAAGACCGACCACCGGTTTTCCACCAGTCAAACAGGCGACCGGGGGCGGAAAAGGTCTCAGCTATGATGGCGGTGTCTGCAAGACACCGCCATCCATATCATGATGGGTGGCGGTGCAGGGCTTTCCATGGTGGAGACTCCGCCATGGAAAGCCAGGTGGAGATCACTTTCAGGGGGCCGTTGTGGGCCCCCAGGGCTTGGGGGGTTGGGTGTGCACTTGGGGGGTACCCATGGTATGGACAATGTGGCAGGCACCGCGCGGTGCCTGCCACGTTGTGCATGCAAATGCACAACATGCATTGATTGCATTGTGGTGGGTGCTGCTTACAGCACTGCCCACCACAATGCAATCTATGCGGGATGCCACCGCCACGGTGGCAGTGGCATCCTAATCTCATGGCGGGACTGCTGCACCTAATGCGGTCGGTCCCGTTTCCCTGTACGGTGGATGGCGGACAAAGTCCACCCCCCATCGTAATCGGCCCCTAGGTCTTTGATCTTGTAGAGATGTGATTATAACATGTTTTGATATCACAGATATGAAGGTAATAAGTCGTTTTATAAAATGTATGAAAAGAGCAAGTAAGAAAATTGTTCCAGTCCCCTCTGCTCCATGAGAAACGTCCACCTTGGCTATTATGCTTTATGTACTTGAGGATAGGTGGGTGTCTAACTTTTACTCCAATTGATTATAATGCTGTGGTGCTCATTTGGTTGTTTTAAAACTGCTGTAAAGCTGTTTTCAGCATCATTGTTTTATTTATCTACTGCACCATTACTGAAATTGTTCTTTATTAACTGTTAAATAAATGCAGTTACTTATTTAAATGAATCTTGAAGTTGCTAATTGAAAAAGGTAGGTCTAGTGGGTGCTACAGTTACAGTAGGCATACCTGTGGCCCTAACAAGTTGACTGCAAGTAGCCATTCCAAAGGTATTGTCCCATGGCCATTGGGGACATCATCGACATCACTAAATTAGCATGAGACCTGCCGCCATGATGCAGCTTTGCGCACATTACTACATGGCTTTATTTTTGCAGACAACTTTGTTTATGCTTTTCTCATGAGAACTGTTCACTGTGTCTGTTCTCTGCCTGCTCCTTGAGTTTAGTCTGAACATTGTGAGCAAGGTCGATAAACAATGCCCCTTTTTATACTGTTGTGGTCATGCCCTAGCACCTAGACAAAACATACCAATGCAGCTGATGCTGGAAACTCGTACTTTGATATTATGGAAATACATGTATGGGGGACACACACTTGGAGAGGGACCTTTCCTGGGAGAAGATAAAGACAGTGCTTATGATGTAGAACTACCATCTATAATCTAAGGTTCCTGATCCTCGATCTCCTCGTTCCTTTCAGGAATCATCGGATCAACAGTTCGGCGGAGGGGAACTTCAGGATAGCAGGCAAGGTGAGTCTACGCAACCCAGACATGACCCGCAGAGCCAGTTTGATGTGAAAGTCAAACAGGAGGGACCTCCCCTGTATGGTGCCCCATTTGAGAAGAAGAAAGTTGCAGCTTTAAGAGCGGAGTATGCCCCAGATGATATTCTATTGGCAGAGGTGGATTGGCCTCCCCCATTTGTTCTTGCTTCCTCTAAAGGGGAGGATGTTATTCTCCCGAGTTTTTCACAATATGTCTCAGAAGAAGCTAAGCTTGCTTACCAATTGGAGTGGGCATTAGCACCTGCCCCCGCATTATATTGCAATCAATCGGTTGGGACAGAGATTCGCGTGAGCATGTAGTTCCTTTGCATTCTACACCGCAGCCCCAACCCCAGTACCCAATAAAGCGTGATGCCCAGATATAAGAATAGCCCAGGTGTGTTTGCGGCTGTGTCCTCCTGAGGCTTGAGCCGGGAGAGACTTTGTTGAATTTTTTGCTGATTTGCACATGGTATTGAAATCTGTTTTTAGGGGTTAATCTTTTTAAAAGTTCTATTTTACTATAGTGTGTTCTATTAACCTCAAAGCTGCCCCTACTGTGCCTTTGCACTTGCACTTTGCGCTAGCCTTTTAATACCTGTTAATATTGAGGGTTGTACAGCGGGCCGCCATTTTGCGGAAGTACGGTGAGATGGCTAGTGTTTATGCCCCTAATCCTTTAACTGGAGAGGCTGGCGCGAGCGCGCATAGCTGCGTCCTCCTGAGGCCTGAACCGGGAGAGACTCTGTTGAATTTCTGCCGATTTGCACATTATACTGAAATCTGTTTTTAGGGATTAATCTTTTTTAAAGTTCTATTTTACTATAGTGTGCTCTATTAACCTTAAAGCTGCTCTTACTGCGCCTTTGCACTTGCACTTTGCACTAGCATTTTAATACCTGTTATTATCAGGGGTTGCACAGCGGGGCCGCCATTTTGCGGAAGTACTAGTGTTTCTGCCCCTAATCCTTTAATTGGAGAGGCTGGCGCGAGGGCGCAGCGGACGCGCGCAGCGGGCGCACCTAAGGGAAGATCGTCTGTGCCTGTCCGTGTGATTGCAGGTAAGCCGAGAATCTTACAATACTCCAGTGAGTTGCTACAGAGTTTAAATATCATGGGTAACGCTATTTTGCGTCTATGTATTACCTTCCATATAAAGCCCCCCTCAGGCCCTTTCACCTGTCCCAATTGTAATACCAGCCTTCCAGGATTAGTATACAGGTCTATTGAGCCATGAAAGTAGGGAAAGTTAGTTACAATTGATCAAGGGATACCGACATTAAAGTGCACACTGCTGAATTCAAGATCTTTGGTAAAACACAGTATTGAGTGCACATCACTCATCAAGGATGAGTAAATTAAGGTGGCATTCATCACTGAAACTTGGACAGATGAGGCCTCGGGCCCGGATTTAGTAAAAGCTACACCCCCTGGATACCTTTGTCATACTGTGCATAGGCCAGACAGGGAAGGGGAGGACTAGCTATAATTTACCATGACTCAATCAATGTAGCTTTTCATATAGCCTCAAATACAAAGTGCAAGGCTTTGGATTTTAGCCTTTCTTTTGCCTCGCACCACACGTTCAAAGGCACCCTCTTGTACAGACCTCTGGGTCCTAGGAATGCCTTTGTAACATCACTGGGAAATCTACTCGAAGTGGGGATATGCGCTAACTCCTATACTATACTGGGCAATTTTAATTTTCATCTTGAGGTGCACAAGGACCCAGAAACGATCACCCTTAAAGATCTGATGAACAGTGCCGAGCTTGGACAAAAAGTAATCAGGCCCACACATGTGGCAGGCCATACACTGGATGGCATCTTCTCTAATAATCCATCCCTCTCCTTTACAGGCCTACTGCCTTTAGAGCGGTCAGATCACATGTGGCAGTAATGTTTGGTGGGCTATCCAAGACCCCTGCACAATTGGTAGACCCCCAAAGAGACAGAGGGGATCCAGAGCGTGGAATAAAGTGGTGGCTCAGAGTTAGCAGAATTACTTACAGCCACTGCACATCCTATGCCCCCACATGTGGAGGAAGCCACCATGCTATACACCAATTGGCCAGAAGCAGCATGTAATAAAATGGCCCCTAAGAAAAAATACTTACTCTTAATAGGGAACAACCCTCCACCCCTTGGTACACAAGGGAACTTAAAGACCAGAAAGTGTGTTGTAAACGGTTGGAGAGAAATTGGAGGAAAGAGTAAAAAGAATCAGAAAAAAGTATTCTCAATCAAAGCCTTAGGATTAACAAACAACTTATTTTTAAGACTAAATAGGAGTTCTTTGTTAACCGAATTAACCGAATTAACCTGGCTAAAAAATGTTGTCCAAAGAGCTGTTTAAAACAGTAACTAATTTAGCCCACGCTTGCACAGCAAATATCTCAATGAGCAAGGGCCTTTGTGATTAAATTACCAGGTTTTTTTCTTTTTGTCTTGGAAAAAGTTGTGTCTATTTTTCTATATTCAAAGGACCAACGGCAAAGGTTACTATGGACCAAATAAAGGGTCATAAGCCAGTGTCCGACTTTCAGCCTACTCTTGACGAGTTTGCTCCACTATCTACTAGTTCAGGGAAAAGCTTGGAAACTATTGAATTCCTTCATCTCCAAAAGGTCACAAATTGTATTATTGGGTGAATTCTACCTCACTCCATTCAGTCTGCCTTGCGGCGTTCCACAGGGTTCATCTCTGAGTCCCGCACTCTTCAACGTGTATATGTTCTCCCTGGCCCCTCTTATCAACTCCTTCAGTTTCTGCCTCACCGCTTATGCTGACGACACACAAATCATGGTGTCATTGCTGCCCGGCCAGGAGGTTGGAACAGGCAAACGGTTCCAAGTTTGCATGGAAGTGGTAGGGAGGTGGATATCTCAAAACTGTCTTAAGCTTAACTCAAACAAGACGGAAGTTGTCCTGTTTTGGAATGATCCTAGTTTCTGGAACCCAGGCGGGTGGCCTGACACTATGGGTTCTCTCCTAACTCCCACTGAGAAAGTTAAAAACCTGGGAGTGTTAATAGATGACAGACTTAATTTTGGGGCTCAAGTCAATGGAGTGGCCTCCGCCACGTCTTATGTCCTAAGGACATGCAAGATAATATTGTCTATCCTGCCAAAGGACAGCAAGCATTTGGTGATCACCTCACTGATTACTAAGTATGGGCGAATTTTGCGAATTTTTTTATTTTTGCGTGTTCGCGGGGCGCTTTGCGTGTTCGCGGGGCAATTTGCGTATTCGCGGGGCGCTTTGCGTGTTTGCGGGGTTTTGTTTGTGCGAGACCGCTCGTTGTTGTGCCCTTCTGCCCTCTGCCCCACTCGTTTTTGTGCCATTCTGCCCTCTGCCCCACTCGTTTTTGTGCTCTTCTGCTCTCTGCCCACTCGTTTTTGTGCCATTCTGCGCTCTGCCCCACTCGTTCTTGTGCCCTTCTGCCCTCTGCCCCACTCGTTCTTGTGCCATTCTGCCCTCTGCCCCACTCGTTGTTGTGCCCTTCTGCCCTCTGTCCCACTCGTTGTTGTGCCCTTCTGCCCTCTGCCACACTCGTTGTTGTGCCCTTCTGCCCTCTGCCCCTCTCTTGTTTTATTTTAGAATGGCGCCAGCAAGCTGCCGGCGCCATTCTAACATAGTTACTAAGTTAGCTTCATCAGGAAGCACTAATAAAATAAAGCAGGTGCTCGAATTCAGTTAAACTCGAGCACCTGCTTCTATTAGTGCTTCCTGTTGAAGCTAACTTAGTAACTATTTTAGAATGGCGCTGGCAGCTTGCCGGCGCCATTCTAAAATAGTTACAAGCTTGAAGCTTGAACTTTTGCTCCCCGGATCCGTTCCGCTCGCGGATTTGCGGATTTTCGGGGAATTCGAGGATTGCGAATTTGCTGAAAATCCGCAAAATCCGCGAGCGGAACGGATTTTGCGCCCATGCTTACTGATTACGTCAAAGCTAGACTATTGCAACAGTCTATATCTGAACATTCACGAGTGATTTGTGCATAAACTCCAACTCTTGCAGAACACGGCGGCTAGATTGCTTTCAGATATACCCAAGTTTGCTTCCGACTCCGGTGAAATGTGTAGACTTCATTGGCTACCTGTCAACAAATGAGTGCAGTTTAAATCACTCTGCATGGTTTATAAGGCTCTACAAGACATAGGACTACACCATTTGAGGCAGAAGTTTCAGTGGTATGTGCCCCACAGACCTCTACACTGTCTTGGAGCAAAATTGGTGATAGTACCTTCTACAAAAAAAGCCAGGTGGGGAGGTAAAAGCTTTAGCGTCTGTGCAGCCAAGGCTTGGAATGTGTAACTAGTCACCAGATCGAAAAAAATATATCAACTGGACAGAAAATCGAGTTTTTTATATAGAATGGACAGAATATCGAATTGCAAAAATAAAGTGGTGCAGAATATCGAAATTCAGGTAAGAAGTATTGATTTTCATAATATCGAAGTTAGTAATATCGACAGTGATAATGTAGTTTTTAATAATATCGAATTTTTATATAGTGTTTTAAGTGTTAGAATATGTGTTAAAAGTATGTAATATTTTGTGATGTATGTTTGAATTTTATGTTATTCAATTTTTTGCGTAATTTAATTCCGTAGCGGGTTGAGCGTTTATAGGGGAATAGGGTGGGAAGTAATTTGATTATAGTAAATTAAATATACATTTTTAGGAATTATTAATTATTTTTAATTTAATTTTACGTTTTAGTTCTGTAGCGGGTTGTGGGTTTATAGGGGAATAGGATGGGAAGTAATTTAATTGTAAATAAGTAAGTATTTATTTTTATTTATTGGTATTGATAATTAATTTATTGTTAATTAATTAAATGGTGATTAATTTGTATTAATTGGTAAATAATTTGTATTAATTGATTAATTGATAATTGTATTAATTGTATTAATTTATTATTCAGAGCGGGTTGTGGGTTTATAGGGGAATAGGGTGGGAAGTAATTTTATTGTAATTTATTAATTATTGAAATTATTTTTGTGTATTGATAATTCATTTACTGTTAATTAATTATTAATTGGTATGTTGTTAATGACTTTTTAAGTTTTTGGTATCATAAATTACTTTGTTGTTAATTAATTATTAATAGCTAATTAATTTTTAATAAATAATATTATTGGTACTTATAATGAATTAATGAACAAATATTTTGTGATTGGTAATTAACTTTAATACATTTTTTATTGGTATTTGTAATAAATGTATTTTTATATATAATTAAATCATTACTTTCCCTACTGTTGCACTCACTGGAGTGGGAATAGTAATTGTTACCCTCCCGCTATCCAATGTTTTCCTTTCTGTTGCACTCACTGGAGTGGGAATAGTAATTTTTACCCCTACGCTATCCAACATTTTCCCTACTGTTGCACTCACTGGAGTGGGAATAGCAATTTTTACCCCTACGCTATCCAACTCTTTCCCTATTGTTGTACTCACTGGAGTGGGAATAGTAATTTTTACCCTCCCGCTATCCAACGCTTTCCCTACTGTTGCACTCAATAGAGTAGGAATACTAATGTTTACCCCTACGCTATCCAACGCTTACCCTACTGTTGCACTCACTGGAGTGGGAATAGTTCATTTTACCCACCCGCTATCCTACGCTAAAAATATTGAATATTTTTTAATATTATTAAGTTAATATATATATGTATTAAAAAATAAAAATGCATGTTTTTTTCTTTAATACATTAATTATTTATACATTTTAAGGTTATTTAAGTATTTTTAAGTATGTTTTACTTAATTATATGCATTATTTCATTACTTTTACATTACTTTTAAGATATTTAAAAAAATTCGGTATTTTAACAAACTATATTATTTACAACAATATTTTGGATTCAATATTTTTGCACTTTCCTGTTTGTAGATAGGAAGCCGATATTCTGGCATTCTATATTTTTTCTGCATTATTTTGGAAGGTCGATATTTTGCTCCTCGATATTCCGTCAGTGATCCCTTGGAATTACCTTCCTTTCCAGCTGAGGAATAGCTTGGATTTACTTGAATTCAGGAGGGCCTTAAAGGACTGGCTTTTTGACTGACTGCTCACCCCGCTTTTTATTCTGTGCTTCTTTGGAGGACTGTAGCTAGTGCCAGGACACCTTGGGATAACAGTTGCGCTTTAAAATCTGCTAACATAACATACCAATGTGTCGATTTTGTATACGATTGATCCAGATGCCTTCTCGTACGTCGATGACATTTACTTGATGGATGATTAATTAAATCAGCATCTCTTTCATGTGGACCGCATTATCACACGTTTCGCTGACTTGGGTTACAAATTTAATTTTGCTAAATCACATATAGCCTTTTTGCCTGTTCTTTTTGTTGGTTATGTACTTTCCAATGAAGGTAGGGGGTTGCATCCCCCACTTTTTAGGAGAAATGTGCTCAATTGCAACCTCCATCTACTCTATGACAATCCTTGTTGTTTTTTTTAGATTTTGGGAGGACATACATTCCTGATTATGCCCAGCATATCAAACCGCTTTACGCATTCATCCACCATCTTATTCGTCTTTCAGCTGGCTTCCAGAACACACAGCGATTCTATCGGTCTTTGCAGTCTGATCTGCTTGCGACCAACTTCTTGTTAACACGAGGCAGTTCTACAAATGTGGTCATAAGGATTGTACCAGGGACGTTAGGGTTCACCTACTTCAGGTTCAGTGAAGGGGACACTGTCCCTATAGATTACAAATCGCTTTTGGATACATCAGTAGAGATGCGTTTTTCTCCTATTAAAAAAGTTTGACCGCTGTGCAGATGGCAAATCTAAAGAAGCTCTTGTTGGCACAGGGAAAACACATTCTAATGGTCTTGCCCGTGCCACTCAAGAAGCAGTCACAAAGGCGAGTGTACCAAATGTATCCCCGTTGGATTCAATGAGCAAGTTCATTGACGTCGGCTGATGTCAATTTTTTTTTCTACCCTTCTTTGCAGACACAGGAGTTTTTACAATATGAACATGTTCATCCTCCTCCAATGTCTTTACTTCCTCTTGATCATTAAAAATGTATAATTTACACCGACGGTTCAGCTCAACCAGCCATAGGTTATAAGCATGCTTATTCTGCAGCCTGCGTAAGTGTGGCAGGCACGATTGTTGATAGAGATTTTAAATCTACCTTAGAGCACACACAATCCCTTGGTGACTGTACGGCTCAATTAGCTGAGCTACGTGCTTTGGTTTTCAGTCTAGAGTTCGCTAATCCCGAGGTTCCTACCCTCATAGTGTGCAATTCTTTTTACTGGGTACAATCCTTTAATGACAACGTTTCAAGGACGTTTGCCACTCACACGTTATTTATACATTAGGACATCAGCATGTGGGAGCACATACTGTTGGAAATTCTTTGGCTGATGAAGCAGCCAAATCTGCAGTATCCACATGTTCAGTAGCAGCAGTCACTAGGTCTATGACTAAAATTGATGATGATATTCTTGCGGCAATCACTGCGACGAAGGAGGGGACAGAGTTCCCTCAAGGTTTTCCTTCACGTCACACTTATCACTTGTCTCCTGATCAAGTACCATATGCAACTAGTACATCTGTTAAAGCAATCTTTAACAGCCTGGAATCGCCTGATTCCCAACGAGGACCGTAGACTTTCTTTGATCATTGCCGCAAATGAGGGGGTGGCATCTGCCCATGCCGGAGTGAATGTGATAGTCTCTCTGTTACAACAATATTTCTGGTGGCATGGTTTATATCAGCAGGCACGTAAATATGTCTGGCTTGTGATATTCATCAACAAATTACACCTTATACAGTAGCACGCCCACCATATACTCAAGTTTACATTTCTAATCAGCCCTTTGGACGTATTTACTTTGATCACTGCGGTCCTTTGACTTCTGACACTGCATTTAAACATATCTTGGTTGCAGTGGATTAGTGAACAAGATTCCTTTGGGTTTGGCTGCAACGCAGTGCTGACGCTCTGGCTGTTATTAAGGATTTGCGTGTCTTTGTCGGGACATTTGCCTGTAGCACTTTCCATTCTGACCAAGGCCCGGCGTTTGCCTCTAAGACTTACCCGGACGTGATGAAGTCACTGGGAGTGCAGGTGAAATGTTCGTCTCCATATCGGCCTGAGGGCAATTCAGTTGTGAAGTGAATGACTTAAAGCAATCTTTAACAGCAAGGGTATTAGGTACTGGCAGGGGTTGGCTGACTCATCTCTATGGAGTCCAGCATGCATTAAATAATCTCCCATGAAGATCTCTGAGTGGGAGGACCCCGTACGAAATGCTCTTTGGCATTAAAATATTTGTGCCAGACCTTGATGGTCTAGAACATTTGACATAGATAACCATTGTTCTATATTACAGGATCTACAAAAGACTTGTGACACTCTTGCAAAAGATCATTTGCCCTCATCCACAGAAGCAGCAGTGCTGATTCCTCTTCCTGGCTGGCTACCTAAAGTTGTAGATCTGGTCTGAGAGAAAGTGGAGAACAAAAAAAGAAATGTAGTCCCTCCTACCGTGCTCCAGTCTCAGTTCTTGTATTGAAGGGTACCGGTACTGTGATTTTACCTCCACCGCCAGGGTGCATGGAGAATCAATTCATTTCTATTGAACATGTCAATTTACACCCTATGGCTTATACTAAATAGTATGCCTAGAAGGGTCCCTCGGCGGGATGTTTCATTGAGTAGGATGTTTTCCAAGACAACTCATCTACAATAGGAAAGCGAGGTGGAGGCTTCTATCGATTTATTACCTGTTTTACCGTCAACTTCAATGGCTATGTCCCATGACTATGCCTCTCCACCACTTGAGCTTACAGTTGACGTTCCTGATGATGAAGTTCCTTCATCCGCCAAAGCTGATCAGCACCCGTTATTTCATGCGGGCGCTACTGGTTATTATATGGACAGAGATCGCTTTTCTACAAATTCTTCTTCTTTGTCATCAACTTCCACTGTAGGAGAGCCTCCAACTCGTTTTTTGTGTTTTCATCTCTTGGTTTCTCCTTGGACATATACCAGGCTGGTGCTCACGATGGTGTTCCTCTTCATGTGGATTGGTTTTGTGACAGTTTTCTTCCTTCTAATCAATGGCCACTACTTACCAGAACGCTCTGCAGTCCATTTGCTGGATGGGGTATTGGCCCCCACACTTCATGTCACAAAATGAAAAGGGATCAACCCACGTTAATATTTCAGCATTTCCAGTCGTTGATGGAATAGTTTTGGATAAAGTAGCATTCGAAATCTACGGTCCAACGGAAATGATCCAGATTCCATACGTATTCGTGTATCCTTAGGTGATGTCATCATGCCAGGACTACATTCCGACTGTTGGGCTGTCAACGCAGTTCTTTTCACTGTTTTCAGACTTAAAATATTACACTGCATTTGAAACTGAAGATTTGTATATAAATTCTGCCAAGTATGCTGATCTATTCTGTTTCCAACATTATGGTCATCATTTTTTGCATAAATCCAACACTGTCAGTAATCTAGTTAATTATGCACAATGGGAACATTGTCCGCCATTCCAGGGAAGTTTGCAGACACATAGAAATTTAGTTTGTCTATTTCTCAGGTTATAATCTTTCTAACCCAGAGTCATATTATTATAAGGTGAATGCATCAACGCGCACAAAATTCATGCTGTCCCACACTAAATTAGTATATTCTTCAGCTTTCATAGCCAATTTGTCCCTAAACGGTTATAATTATTCGAAGGACATCATTAATTTGAAGTCAAAATGGGGTACCTAGGATTGGCAGGTGCAGGGATCTGAATCATTAGATCGTGCACATTTAATACCATCACAGTGGATATTGTTAAATCAAACTGTTCAACAAAGTGCATGCTTTGGCCACTGCTAAAAATGTAAACACAACCTCATTCCCGTCTTTGGCTTACTATGACACTTGGCAGCAATACACTAATTGTTCTCTTGATGATTTAACTGAAATGGTTCAAAATGGTACTCTTAATTTGTCCAATATTGAACCGCTAGGCTAGTTGGTGTGGCCACTCAATACCAATGCGTGTCAATTATGCTTTTCTAATGCCTCCAATGGTTTTATGCTCAGTAGACCTGATCCTCGTTTCCCCGCAATCTCATATAGTTACTACATTTTCTTTTGGTAAATTGTGTCAGCAATGGTTGGAACACTCCACACTGTCATCTGTCAAACAACATATTTATCTTTTGTCAGGTGACATTGTTATGGCTGATTTCCTTTTAGGTCCGAAATCCCCTCCCCCTAAACTTTTTGTATATGCTGCAAATAATGAATTTTGGAAACTGTCCCAGATGGAAACAGCTTTCTGCTTAAGCCAAATTGATCAAGATAATTTGAAAAAAGGTTCTTGATGTAGTTGATAATATTATTAATACTTAGGGGGTCATTAGGATGGCGGGCGGACTTAGTGACTTAGTCCGTCCGCCATCCTATCAGTCTTTGGGACCGCCCGCCATAAGGGCGGGGGTCCCGTGGGGGGTATTATGATGCGCCCGCTACTGTGGCGGGCGCATCCTGCATTTTTAGCATTGTGGCAGGCAGTGCTCTCACAATGCTAAAAATGCATGTATGCATTTGCATAATCAAAGCGGCAGGCACCGCGCGGTGCCTGCCGCTTTGTTTATTCAAATGCAGGGGGAACCACAGGTGCCCCCCCGTGTGCACCCCTATAGTGCTTTGCACTATCTTCCTCCCTTTCCCTAGTGGTTGAGACATTATCAATGATGTAATCAGACCCTATAACAAGCAAAAAGGATAGTACTATAATAATTGTCCCGTTCACCTGTATAGGCCTTGGGCTCGGTGCAGCAGATGACAAGGGGGTGGCCCAGCCCGGCCTACTTCGGCCCCGGACGGCCACAGATGGTCCCGCCCTTGTCCCGGCGCGTCCCGCGTGCGTCCTCGCGGGACGAGGGACCAGGCGGGGCTTAATACGCCTCCTGGCGCGTGCAGATGAGTCGTCCTGCCCCAAGGGATCCTGGGGCTTGTAGTCAGCAGGAGGTGGACCAGCGGAACCAAGCCCGGCCGGTCGATGGTAGGTGAAAGCCCGTGGGATTAGGGGGCGGAGCCAAGCCCGGCCACAGGAAAAGGGAGCAGCGAAACCAAAGCGCAGCCCCACGTTGAACTAGCAGCGTCTGGCAACAACAGGGAACTCGGCCCCAGGTGGGGCTTTATGCGCTTCCTGGCGCGTGCAGATGAGTCGTCCTGCCCCAAGGGATCCTGGGGCTTGTAGTCAGCAGGAGGTGGACCGGCAGAGCCAAGCCCGGCCAGTCGATGGTAGGTGGAAGCCCGTGGGAGTAGGGGGGCGGAGCCAAGCCCGGCCATAGGAAAAGGGAGCAGCGAAACCAAAGCGCAGCCCCATGGTGAACTAGCAGCGTCTTGCAACAACAGGGAACTCGGCCCCAGGCGGGGCTTTATGCGCCTCCTGGCGCGTGCAGATGAGTCGTCGTGCCCCAAGGGATCCTGGGGCTTGTAGTCAGCAGGAGGTGGACCGGCGGAGCCAAGCCCGGCCGGTCGATGGTAGGTGAAATCCCGTGGGAGTAGGGGTCAGAGCGAAGCCCGGCCACAGGAAAAGGGAGCAGCGAAATCAAAGTGCAGCCCCACGGCGAACTAGCAGCGTCTGGCAACAAGAGGGAACTCGGCCCCAGGCGGGGCTTTCTGCGCCTCCTGGCGCGTGCAGATGAGTCATCCTGCCCCAAAGGATCCTGGGGCTTGTAGTCAGCATGAGGTGGACCAGCGGAGGCAAGCCCGGCCGGTTGATGGTAGGTGAAAGCCCGTGGGAGCAGGGGGGTGGAGCCAAGCCCGGCCACAGGAAAAGGGAGCAGCAAAACCAAAGCGCAGCCCCACAGCGAACTAGCAGCGTCTGGCAACAACCATATTAAACTCTTTCTGCCCCGGCCGCAAGGCGACCGGGGCGGAAAAGCGGGGGACGGTCTTTCCGTCTGCCGCGGTCCCCCCGCCATAGTAATATGGCGGGGGGAAATGGGTGGCCGGCGGATATGAATGTCTGGCGGATCCAGCCAAACATCCTAATGGGCCCCTTTGTCTTCTCGTATTTACACTTTGGATATGTTTCATCTGTTATCGACATTGTACAGCATGATGTATCTGTTTTGTATCAGGGTCAAAATCAGTTGCGTTCTGTGATGCAATTTGGTTGGACATTGCAAACACTGAAAAGTGGGAAAGTGCCATGGGATTTTTGAATGCTTCGGCCCTGTTTTTACCGTTTAACCTGACAGATAAACAGAAGCTTATGTCAATGAAAGATGCTACACACACTATGTTATACATTGAGAAGTTGGAACAGTTACCATTCTCAATAGCGGAGACTGATTCTTCTGTATGGTTAATACACGGAGTTATCTCATTGCCCATTTCCCTATTTCACTTTACAGCATGCATGAAACATTATCCTATCGGTAGATTTGAGCCTCTTGACAGTAGTTATCTACATGAAGTATGGTCCTTACCCTTTACATTTCGTTGTCAACGTGCCGACAAGAAAGTTTTCCTAACAGGGGAGGATGGTGATTCTACCGTAGGAAATTCTTTAGATTGTAAATAAGTTAAACTTCACTGGGCTTGTAACGTATCGCCCCCTAATTTGGCCTGCTTCTTAAAAAGAACGCCAGTCCCTGCTAATATTCCCACGCTCAATTTGATTTCCAACAGAAATGATCTTATTCTTAATAACCACAACTGCTGGGGCTTACGGGCAGGAGTCCTGTATATAGTAACTGTTTCACAACGTGTTACATGTTCCACCAATGTTCTTTTTCCACCACCACAGGTGTTTGAAGATAGTTCACTGTGTCCTTCCATTCCTACTTTGAAAACAGATTTCAATCTAAGCAGACTCAAAATGCTATAGTTTCAACAAGAAGTCGCTCTGACTTCAGCTCGAGAGACCTTTGTATTGCAGGTGGCTAGAACATCAAGTGAGATTCAGTTACTGCTGAGAGATTCAGTCACTGCTGAATACCAATCTCCCACTACATTTTGGAGAATTAATTCACCAAATATTTAATGCGTCTGATACCGAAGGTCTTGCACATTTTTTTTTAACCTTGTGGGCTCCGGCCTCGTTTCATCTTTTTAGACTATTTTTGGAGTAATACCAGCATTTATTCATTCCATTTTTTCCAGCGCCTTCGGTGGGTTTCCGCTGGTGCTCTTGCTAGTTTGCGGAGTGATGGTTCTTCTACTCCTACTACGTAATGGCTGCCTGTCCTGTGGTTCAGCCCAGCCCAGGCCAATTGAAGCTGTATCGTGACCGGATGCAGCAACTTTTTGGATGCTTGCCATTAGCGACACTTGGCGTCAGCTATTGGCTTACCTTCTGCTACGCCTATTTCACCTGCATGCAACCTGTTTTCTACTATCGCCGGTGCGCCCTAGATGTCTGCCTCTCTAATACATCACAAGCTGACTTAGATTATGAACTGTTGGTGGGTCCTTTGCTGGCTGATGACCAGGACTGTTCCGAAGACAGACGCTTGCTGTGTGCAGCTACTCATGGAGCTTTGGCAAACTTGAGTACCTTTGCTTCTGCACAGCACCTCTTGCAGCGGAGTATCATCGAAAATCATGCAGGTTGCCCAGAATGCTCCTGGATGCACAAGATTATGAGGAGCATATTTGTTTGTTCGCCTTGCTCAATTGAATGGTGAGCCTCTTTGCAGAGGAGGGTATGAATGGCCTTTTGGAGCTGATTGTTTTCCACGGTGCACGTGATCTTTTTGAGTTTGATGAATATCCCGAAAAGGGCTTTCAGAACAGTCTTGAAGACCTACTTTTCAGGCATTTGTATGAACATTTTTTTTTAACTTTCCTCCTAAGAATCTTTATAAACTTTGGCTTTGATTTTTTCTTATTCTACACAATTAGGCCTTTCACCAACCACTTTGACTCTGCTCACCTTTACGTTCTGTTACCCTGAGTGCTACAGACCTGACCAAGGGGAGGGTGTCATGTGGCCGTTGGGGACATTGTCGACATTCAGTAAGTTAGCATGAGCCCTGCCACCATGATGCAGCTTTGTACAAATTACAACATGGCCTTATTTTTGCATGCACCTTTGTTTATGCCTTTTACATGAGAACTGTCCACTGTGTTTGTTCTCTGTCTGTTCCTGGAGTTTAGTCTGAACATTGTGTGCAAGGTCGATAAACAATGCCCCTTGTTATTCTGTTCTGGTCAGGCCCTGGCACCTAGACAAAACATACCAATGCTGCTGGAAACTCGTCCTTTGGATATTATGGGGATAAATGCATGGGGGACACACACTTGGAGAGGAACCTTTCCAGGGAGAAGAGCAAGACAGTGTCTATGATGTAGAACTACCATCTATAGACTAAGGTATGGGGTCTGCAGAGATCTTCTAATATATAATAATACTTCTTCTTAGCAATGGGAGGGAGGCTAGGCTCTTTAGTCTTTTCATTTCAATATGTCAGCTCCATTCATGATTTATGGACTAGCTGCTATGCTGACTGTATTTGTATTATGCATTTTCCTGCTTGGGGTGGCATGTATACTGCATGTTAGGGCACATTAGTTAAAATAAATATTTTAAACTGTTTTAGTGTCTCTGTCAGATCTTATTGTGGACAGGTACAAGAGTGTGAGCGAAAGGGTGTGTCTTGTTACCGCGATTCCTGAGAGATCTGGGAGTGTTGTGTTCTGGGGTGTCTAATAGCTTGTTTCTCTGTGAGTGAGTAGGAGAGCAAGTGAGACACTATAGCTAGTCAGCCCTGGGCTTATGGGTAGTCAGGTGGAAGGATGACTCAGTCCCTACTTACTAAGTTCCCATAATCCTACGCATAGTTCTGTTCTTGGGCAGAATCCCTGTAAAAGTATAAATTGGATTCTACCCCATTCTCAGAACGAGGACCCCATCTCCTTGACATATCTATCTTGAAGGCCAGTTGAAGCAGTCACTGATCACTGGCAATTTATTTACTACATCACAAGACCATAAAAATACTGCCCACATATGAATATTTGAATGAAAGGGCTGTAACATGTATTCATCGTAAAACTGTTTTGGATCATATATTAATCTCAAAAGGTGCTACAATTTATTTTGTACTTCATCATTTAAATGCCCCACATTCCCTATCCGTAGTAAAGATCTAGGGATTTTTTTAAAGCATTATTTCTAACTAGACCTTTAGTTTATTGTACCATACTGCAAGTGAGTTCCAGTCAACTAGTATAATCTCTTGAATTGAGATATAACCCATGGGATCACTTGTGTATGCTGTGGAAGCAGACAGACATAGCTCTCTGAAATTCAACAACATTTGAGTTATTTGCTGCAATGGAAATCAAAAAAATAGTACAGAGTGTGGGCACCGCTTGTAATGAGGCTTCACAATTGGGATTGCTACACTACACTAGGCATGCAATGGGATCCAGGGATAACTATGTTACCCAGACCACAATTAAGATCCTCTAGAGACCTGCAATGGTGGTGGCCATCTTGAGCCATTTAGTCTATTTTACTTGTGTTTCAAAGTGTTTCTTGATAGAAAATCAATACACTAGTTGTTTCAGCTAGGACACATGTTGCCATGAGTCCAATTTCATTCTATCTCCTTGCCAGAGTGATTCAGGATTTTGTATACAAAGAGATATAATGAATAATATTAAAGACTAACAGCCTGATTCATCAAGGGGCCGTTTTGCGTGGCCCTAATAGCGAATCATAGCGACTCGCTATTGAGGACACGCAAAACGGTATTCATGTAGGAATTGCTAAATAAATAGCGATTCCTACATGTTCTCTATTTGCGAGTAGCAATTTGCTACTCGCAAGAAAAGGAATAACTCCCCATTCATTCCTATGGGCCAAAAGGCCCATAGGAATGAATGGGGAGTATCCCTTATTTGCGAGTAGCAATTTACTACTCGCAAATAAGATAGCGATTTTAAGGGTGCCAGGGGTGTCCAAAGGACACCCTGTAGCACCCTAAAATGCAAATTTGAACATGTGTTGCGCACACACATGTCCAAAGGACATGTGTGTGTGCAACATGCAACTTAGAAAAATGCTTTTAAAAGCATTTTTCTAAGTTTTTGCTATTTACCGAGAGGTCTGACCTCTCGGTAAATAGCGGCCCAAATTTGAAAAATCGCAATTTTTGAAAGTGTCATGAATAGCATTTAAGGAATCTCTAATAGAGATTCCTTAAATGCTAATCCTTGCATATTAGCTAATTCTTCATTAGCGATTTTTGCATTTGGGATTGTGAATCCCAAATGCCAAAATTGCACTCGCAAAAGGCAAGATTCTGAGAATCTTGCCCTTTGCGAGTGCAATTTTGCTTCATGAATCAGGCTGTAAGGATTTAAACTATGATTTAAATTCTGTGGGCTGTAATTCTAAGTTCTAGCTCTAATTCTTGTCCAGATACGCCAGTGTTCTTAAGATCTTTAGCACTAGCCCAATACCCTGGTGCCATCCGGAGTTTATTTCAAAAGTACCATGCAGAGAAAAAAGGTGCAAAAGAAATTGGGTCAACAAATTATACCTAGCAAAGCTCAATTGAGAAAAACAATGTCTAAGTTGATATAATCATGGTGCAAGTTGGTAAAGGCAAGGATGCTGCCTACAAATGCCCGCAACAGAGACACGTGAAAGGTAGATGATCAAAGTGGGGAAACTTGCTGCTCTCTATTCCTAAATTAATCAACGCTTTTTAAAGGAAATAATGGCCATTATGTTTTTTATTCTAGGGGCAATATTCCACAAATATACTTTGAAGATATTCATTTGATTTTCCTAGCTTCTAGTTGTGGCAAAAAAATGTTTTGCTGTGATTTGTATATAAAAAGGGGGGGGGGGGTTTCTCACTCTGCATGCAAGATACACATATTCCACTTTTATTGACTGACTTTTTGAGGTATATCATGGCAGATGCCGCATGCAATGTAAACTTCAACAAGCACAATTCTTTAAGAAAACATAGCTGAAAGAGACTAGTGCATGATTACTCATTGTGCATTACAATTTTATGTTCACATTCTTAACACTTATGTGCATATGGCCTGAATCATTCTCTATGTTCGTCCCATGCTCATAATAATGTTACCCTTAGTTTGTTCTATTTCTATTAATGATTATCTTCTCTTCCTGTTTTGAACTTTGGAATACTTCATGAAATAATAAGCATAAAAACATATCTACAAATCTATTCGATACAATACCAAAATCAAGATTAGGTTCACATTTTGCAAAGGTTTGCATAAACTGTCCTTAGATTGTTCAACAACTGATAGAGTTTCCTAGGCCAACAATTCATTGCTTACACATTTTCTATTAGAGAACAAACAGTAGATCTAGACACAAAATGACAAACTCAGTGTTCAATTATTATGCAAGACATGATACAGGAAATTAATAAGCACTCTTACAACGGGTATGATCCATCCAAACTCCTGGTTGTTGACTCCGATTATAAAGGGAACAGGGTTGGACTCATGATCAGCCAAAATCTCCTCAGGATTCTTGGGAAGAAATACACCATCGGTCACACCAGGGACGACCTTCAACTTTTAGGTGGACAAAAAAGTGAGTTATTTTTTAAAACGAATATTATTTTGAAGAAATTACATCATTTGATAAGATTACAATTAAATACATTGACAATCCCTTACTAAAGAGATATGCATTGAAGTTCTCCTCATCCCTCTTCATATGCAGCATTTCTTAATGATCCATGCCCAAATAAACATAAAAAATCAAGGAATTAGCCTTTTATATATTACTTTATTTAATTTAATAATCACCTCATTCAAAACATGTAACTTGAATATCTTGAATTAACTCATAGCAACTTATTGTTTTAGAGAATCTCTGTACGCACAATGAAATATCACAGATCACATAATTTACCAGAGGATGTAACATTCATTTAAAGACACGCTGCTTTCTCCCGGATCTTTAGAATCCACTGCTTTAAAAATGAAAGGTAAAAAAGGTCCTATGTACAATGCACAATTACTATTTAATGATTTAATATAACAAAGCAGTCCATCTATTTGTTTATACATCCTACCATTAGCATTTCATGTGAATTTAAAATACTCAAAAATACATGGATTTGTTGTGATAACTCCGTGTAAAAATGCATTTAAAGACTTAGCCATATTTACATCAAATAAACCTCATCTAACCGACTCCAAAGTGCTGAAAGTAGGAGGGCCCAGCATATGTCAATAAGGGCCAGATTTAGTCCATCTTTTGTAGATTTCAACATTAAAAAAAACATTTAAAATTACTGCTAAGTGGAGCAACATTATATAGTCAATTATTAGCCTGAATACTTGACATGCAACTGGCAACTCCTGGACATTTGTCGCACAACCCAGATGTACAGAAAAACATCTGACTGAACTAATATAGAACCTCTGAAGTAAGAGCCAATAAGGACAGATACAACTGAAACCAAAGTTAATAACGGTTGAATAAAATAATTATAGATTTAGTAAAACAATTTGAGATTCCACTTTTCTTCACATCATAAATAAAATCTTTGATAGGTGTGAGGTCAGAAATGCATCAGTCATTTCAACTGAGAATGTTATTCGACTGTTCAATGGGTACTATCATGTTTTTTTAAAAAAATGGAAGGTACTACTTCATAGAAAAACATTGTTGGCATACATCTGAATAACTGTAAAGCGTTATGCATGTAGCAGCCCAGAAATCCACTCTCATCAAAACTCTTTGGGGAATTCAACAGAAGAACTCCATTGGCCCTTCCTGCCAGGAAATATCAACTTCAAGACCTACTACAAGATTCCCCAAGACCATTATCTATGGTACAACCCATACCTGAGAACCAAGATCAAGGCATATGTATGGATATGCAACAGTACATTGCCAGGAAAGATACCAGGCACCAGGCCTTCACTCAGACATTCCTAATACAAGCAAACCTGTGCCAATCTAAAACCACCAGGCACAACCTCCACTTCACTTCAGAAAGTGGCTCAAGCACTACTCTTTAAACAACTCTTCATTACTATGGAACTGCTGGTTGTAGGCACATATGAAGAGTATTCAACCAACCCCTTCTTGCTCCCTAATCCTATACTGGCCAATTGTTTCTCTGCAGAATCTCAATCCCCTCCCCACCCACTGCATCTTAGCCTTGCTGGTTTACTCCATGACCCTCCATTCCTTCTCCCTTTCTAATCATAGCAGGCTTTCCCATGCTGCTCAACCCCGGTCTGCTCTCCAACGATCTGTTGCTACCCCAGCCAATTTACACCATTCAGTTGCTTTGTATATAGATACAAATACATAAATGCATATGTTACGTAATGTTATGCATTGCAATCCTAGCATAGTCCTCCTCTGCCATTCTACCTCATCTCACGTTACAACATTGTTCTCAACAGACTGTATAGCAATTTCGAATTGTAAGTTTAATGGTAGGATTGAGGAAGTGTTACCAAATCGTTGAAACATCTGAAGGCAGGAATATTAGAGTTGGCATGTGTTATAACGGTTCTGGAGTTTCATACTCATCGAAAGTGGCTGCAATCCTTGAATATATAAGATGAGCAAATGGAACATGCCACCAGAGATAGGAATTGGGGGAAGAAATATATAAGGGATTGAGAGAAATCCTTGACTGGCGTAAGCACTTCTACATGGTTGATCTTTCAAGGTAAGCCAGCACTCTGTCTAGATGTTATGGAATGGGTAGAGTTACACAGACTGGAAGACAGAGGGGAAAACGTGAGTAAGTAGTCACGCTGAAAACAAACAATATAGCTGGTTCTAGGAGTGAGTAATTCTGTTATCAGCACAAAGTTAGCCAGCACACAGGATGAAGGCCCTCGGATGCTGCAGGAACACACACTAACAAATCCTCTTTTCAAAATCAGGATTGAGCACAAGCACTTGAGCACTGGTTAGCAGCAGTAAATTGCAGAGAGTCCTAGGGCCAAAATATATGAATTCAGCAAAACAGGAGGGGAGAGAGCAATACATTTGGGAACAGACCACCCTAAAACTGGCAAGTCTAACAGATGATATAGGCGAATCTTAGACTTTCTGCTGTAACATTTGGTGGTAGTAGACATAAAAATAGAAAAAGGGAGAGCTGCAAAGGGATGAATAAAAAGAGTTGTTGTAAGCAAACTCAGCTACGGCAGTCCAGCGGTACCAGGCATTTGGATTGTCCATAAAAATCATCGTAGGTATTGCTCTAACAACAGGCACAGTAGTTTCTCTGTCCATGGGTTTGTGGGTGGTAACAAGTTGACTTAAAATGCCTGGTACCCACTCTTTTCATAAGTGCAATCCAAAGAAGGTAATTGAACAGAGTTCTTTTATCTGAGTGCTCAGCCTTGGATAGCCAATGCAAATGAAAAATGTGAGTGATTAATATTCCTGTTTATTCAAACGCCCGCTGGAAGTTTCTTTAAGGGGATGAAGTGTCATGTGGCAACCATGCAAAAAGGGGCACTTTCCTACACATACCCCTTCCAAATGATTTCTCCAATTGGTAAACACTTCGATGGATGAAATCACTCTATCATTTATGGTGTAATTCTTCTCAGTATCTGTCATAGGTTTCGAATATTAGGCCACAGGATGTGTAAAAAAGTGGATTATTATTTGGGGTGGGCCCATCTCAATGAATAATAACAATAACTTGTCAGGGTAAAGCCCAGACACCGAAATTCACTAAATTACCCTGAGCTACATCTCCTGGTAGATATGGCACAGAGCAAACAGGATTAACTTACAACAATGTGTAAAGTATTAATTCAGTATCAAACGATAACAAGATCAAAAAACCAAACAATTAAAATTCCAAATTGAATTTCAAGAAAACAGGGTACCTCTTAATTACCAAAATGATATAAAAATGATAATAATCAAATAAGGGGAACAGGAGGTATGAGTTTTAAAACTCTTTAGTGAAAATAGCACCAAAAAGGGCTAAGCACCAATGGTAGTCTATGGTCGCAGTAGAAAAGTACGAAAGTACACTGTTGATCCCAAGGTTGGATACACCAAGCAGGATGGCCGGGTAAAGAATTTTCCATTATGAGTTAGTCTGAAAAAGGAAAGTCAAAATCTCTAATTTGGGTCAAGGCATCAGTGTGTATCTGAACAGAGAACCAAAACGATGGATTGGCACTGGGCGAGGTCTAGCTTAAGCCATTGGTTTTTAGATTTGGAACAAGGAGGAATTGTAAAACTTCTTTCTAAAGATCACGTGGAGAATTACAGACTAAGCATACCTAGAAGCAAAAGTTTATCTATTAAATTACAAAAGACGGAAAATTAGTTTCACGTACTGTTCATATTCGCTAGCCAGACTTCATGATCTATAACTCGCCCTGCTATCATGCACAGCATTCTCATAAATGACGTAATTTGAGATGTCATGGATGTTGCTATGATTTAGCATGGTATAAATGATTATTATATCAAACAATATAAGCTTTGGGGAGGTGCAAGTTATAGTACATGAAGTGTGACTTACGAGTTGACAACACTGTGTGCAGCGATGCATGAGTTATAGCATGTTTCGGCCACTGCAAAAATCATAACTGTAAGTTATAACTATAACTTTAGAATTTGTAAGATTTGTGTAGTTTAAGTTGATTGTGTACATTAAGTTTTCCTAACTATAACTAAGCTTAAGCCTTTGCTTTTCTTAATTGAAAAAATATATATATATATTTATTCAAGGCCTTTCTGGGGCCGAAACGTGTCATGGCGGTGCGTGGTGTATCAATGGATGAAATAAACACTTTGCACTGAGAAGATTGGGTCAGTTTCGTCTTTTCCAAGGAGGTTTGCAATGGAGTTCTTTATATAAAAAAGAAGGAGAGAACTCTGGGTAGTTCTCAAATTTAGGTGGAAAGCAGCTCCTGTTAGAGCACCATCAACACCAGCGACACTCTAGATCGGCTCACCTCAAATGTCTGTTTTTCTATCAAAGTCTTTAAGCATAGGGTTAGCACAGTGCCATCCACGCCGAGATAGAAAAGGACAAAGTCTTTTCCATTTCTACAGCAAAGTCTTTAAGCCTGGGACTAACACAGTGGTGTCCTTGCCGAGCTGTAAAATGACAAAAGCCATTTACCACTCCAGGCACAGTATTACAGCTTTGAAATGGTAAAATACCAACTCAAGCCAACCTGAAATGAGTAGAAACAACCCCTGACACAGTGTTTTGCTCTAATTAGAGCTCTTCAGAGAGGTATAGCTTTCTCCAAACACAAGGGAGCACCCAGTATAAGTCAAAACAAAACCCTTTCAGGCATAGACTGACGCAGAAATTATGCAAAAAAGAAGGCGAGAACGCTGGGTAGTTCTCAAATTTAGGTGGAAAGCAGCTCCTGTTAGAGCACTCTCAACATCAGCGACACTCTAGATCTGCTCACCTCAAATGTCTGTTTTTCTATCAATGTCTTTAAGCATAGGATTAGCACAGTGCCATCCACGCCGAGATAGAAAAGGATAAAGTCTTTTGCCATTTCTACAGCAAAGTCTTTAAGCATAGGACTAACACAGTGCTGTCCTTGCCGAGCTGTAAAATGACAAAAGCCATTTACCACTCCAGGGCACAGTATTACAGCTTTGAAATGGTAAAATACCAACTCAAGCCAACCTGAAATGAGTAAAAACAACCCCTGACACAGTGGTCCGCTCTAATTAGAGCTCTTCAGAGAGGTATAGCTTTGTCCAGACACAAGGGAGCACCCAGTATAAGCCAAACCAAAACCCTTTCAGGCATAGAGTGATGCAGAAACTATGTTAAAAAGAAGGAGAGAACTCTGGGTAGTTCTCAAATTTAGGTGGAAAGCAGCTCCTGTTAGAGCACTCTCAACATCAGCGACACTCTAGATCTGCTCACCTCAAATGTCTGTTTTTCTATCAATGTCTTTAAGCATAGGATTAGCACAGTGTCATCCACGCAGAGATAGAAAAGGACAAAGTCTTTTGTCATTTCTGCAGCAAAGTCTTTAAGCATAGGACTAACACAGTGCTGTCCTTGCCGAGCTGTAAAATGACAAAAGCCATTTACCACTTCAGGCACAGTATTACAGCTTTGAAATGGTAAAATACCAACTCAAGCCAACCTGAAATGAGTACAAACAACCCCTGACACAGTGTTTCGCTCTAATTCAGGCATAGAGGGATGCAGAAATTATGCAAAAAAGAAGGAGAGAACTCTGGGTAGTTCTCAAATTTAGGTTGGCTTGAATTGGTATTTTACCATTTCAGCACTGTGTTAGCTACTAGAGTCCTGGAGCGTTGAATTCCCTGCTGTGGGATTTCTATATAGAACCGTATTTATTTTGCCATCTGCTATAAACACCCTGAGGTCGAGGTAGTTCACTGGCACTGAACTAACCTCTCTGGAGAAACGCAGATTCAGAGTATTGTCATTCAGACTGTCTATGTAATCATAAGCAGCACTTGTCCCCTTCCAAATTAAACAAGTCGTCAATATACCTGTACCAGGATATCCCCTCTCATGATCCATTTACTCCATGATGCGAGCTGGTCACCTGCTCCTCCCACCAGCCTACAAATACATTTGCAGTGCCGGTGGCAAAGCAGGTGCCCATCGCGGTCCCAGAGATCTGCTTGTAATAGTTCTCTTGAAAGAGAAAAATTTTGTTTGTTAAGCAGAACTCTGTGAAGTCCAGTAACATCACATTATGCTCTGCAAATTTCAATGGACTTTTGTTCAGATAAAACTGGCTTGCTTTTAATCCACTGGAGTGCTCGATACAGGTATAGAGACGGGTTATATCTAATACCATTAACTGATATGATTGATCCCAATGCAATGCCTCAATGTTATTTCGGAAATCTTTTTTATCTTTTACATAAGACTATAATTGTAATACTGCTTGAAATAAAAAATGGTCAATAAACATAGACAAATGTTCCGTAAGGCTTCCTTATGAGAATACTATACATCTTCCGGGAAGATCCTGGCTGTTCTTATGACGTTTGGGAATATGGTAAAAAGTTGGTTTTATTGGATTCAAGTTCCTTAAAAACAAATATTTCTCTGTTCCCAACATGATTTTGTCATACCATTTCTTTATAAGAGAATGGTAATTTTTGATACTGACATTGTATTTCTCTTTAGTAGATCTTTCATAATACCTGTTATCCGATAACTGTTTCATTGCTCCATTACAATATTGTTCTTTCGTCTGAAACACGACATTGCCAACTTTATCAGAAGGCTTAAACACCAACGATGCGTCCTTATGCAGATTTTTCAATGCCTTCCTTTGATTTTTCGTGATGTCAGTTGCTTTGAGACTTCCTCGTTCTTAGTTTGAGCAAATCATTGTTAACTGCTTCTGAGAACACATCAATAGCGTCAAATGGCATTTGTGGAACAAATTGTGAGACCGGTTTAAATGGGCTCTCCTCTTTTTGTTGTTCTATGACCACTTTCTCTGATCTTAATGCAATATCCTCGGTACTCATATGTCGCAATCTTGCTCCATGTACAATTGCTCCAATATTTCCAAAACCGGCAAGTCTCTTACCGTCAGGATGTCAGTAGCAGGTATAACATTCGGTCTGCTTTTGATACTCTTTGATGTAGGTTTCAGTTTGAAATATTTGTGTAGTTTTAATTTATGGACAGATGAATCCTCGCCTGGTATATTCCAGTTGATGATTTGAACAGAAACGAAGTCCCAGTTTTAGAACTTCTTCCTCAGTTGGTGATAAAACCCTTTGTGTAAGATTGACCACCGTTAATTTTTCACCAATTACAGCCACTTCTTGCCCCTCCTGCTACTCGGGGGAGGAATTGATTTTTCCTACGCCAGCCACGCCTTCGTGTTTTTCAATGTTTTTTTCCGGGGGTTTGCTTTTCACACCCCTCAACCACGACTGGCGTATTAATTGAAATTCCTGGTGAAAAGGTGTTGGCTTTGCTTTGCTTGTCGATGTGCCATGGACAAGCACGGCCATGGGCACCTGATTAGCCCCCAGCTATGCAAATTTATTGATGGGCTGGTGGTAGGAGCAGGTGGCCGCACAACTGACAGAATTTGATAGCAGTGTTGTCCTTTGGCTGCGCTTTATTGATGACATTTTTTTCATTTGGCGTGGGGACGATTAGTCAGCCAGAGATTTTGTTAGAAAGCTCAATGTCAATACATGTAACCTAATCTTTACTGAACATATCAGCAAAACATCTATTGACGTCTTAGACGTACAAGTATCCATCCATTGTGGGGCATTGGAGACAAAATTGTTCAGGAAAAACACGGCAGGGAACAGTATATTAAGTGCTAACAGCGCACATCCCCCTAATCTCATCTACAGCATCCCTTATGGAGAGTTGATGCGTGCAAAACGCGATTGGAGCACAGAGACAACATTTAATGTGGAAAAAGAGACTATGTGTAAACATTTCAGAGAGAGGGGATACAATAAAAAGACTATCAAACAAGCAAGTAAGAGAGTGGAAGAGATCAGTAGGAATGAACTATTGCATCCAGGAAGACAATGAGATTCATAACCACTTTCTCAGGTCAGGCACATGAGGTGCGTAAAATATAAACAAACATTGGCATGTCCTATGAACAGATGAAAGCCTTAAGAAGAGTTTAAACAGCAATCCTCAGATCACTTTTTAAAAAAAAGTAGATCCCTGCGTGATGAATTGAGTCTGAATTTAATTACTGCAAGTAACAAAGCGAAACACAGTGGCAGTCCAGGCTTCCCATGTTGTAAAAACTGCAAAGCTTGTAGTAATAGTATTGACTGTATTAAGTTCATACTACCAAACTTTAAAACAGAATTTGTGATTAGGAAAACTCTAACCTGCAAAATCATGTATTGCGTAAATGCTCTGAACTGTCCCTGTAATAAGTTTTATATAGGGAGCACGATACATCGTGCAAAAAAAAGGGGTTTGGAGCATGTATGTGCCATCAGACATAATAACAGACAATACCTGGTGGCACAGTACTTTTCTGACTGTCATTTTCAGGATGAAAGGCTGCCTAAAATGATGGTTATTGATGTCGTATTTCCAAATGTAAGGGGTGGTAATCGCGAATCACTATTGCTTAAATTGGAATCGAGATATATTATTGATTTTGAAACAATGTTACAAAAAGGTTTGAACTCGAGTGAAGAAATGGCAATTCATCTCCATGGTTAAAAATTTAAAAGAATAATTTGTTATAAGTGCAGTTTCGACCCTGGAGGTTTTTATAGTTTGTTGTTTTAAAATATAATGCTTTTATTTTTCACACACTATTTTCTTTCATCTTGGCAGTGATGAATGTGGAAAGTTCTTTTATCTTCGATAATTATTCTCTATGAACTGGCCAAAATTACTTCTGGATCATGTACGTGTAAATCAATTTTGTGAGCCATATAATTTTCTAGCTCACTGGGACTGGATAGTACAGAAATAATGACACAGTGCGAACAGATTGGTAGTTTTTGATAATTATACAATTGTGAAATGTAGGAATGTATTCATGATTTGGTTATAATATAATATTGATATGTTATAAATTGATGATTGCAATCGCCCACCAGGGCAGGACCGACAGTAATTCGAGTAAAGTGTTAGTTGCACAATTGATATAAGCGGAATTATGGCTTTGTGACAGTGTGACATGTAGCAACCAATTGATTGTAATTACTAACTGGGGCAGGAACGCTATTAAATGAATAATTTCATGCACAGTTACACATCATGCAAAAGCATCACTGTGTCAAAATGGCCGCTATTAAATTGTAATGCGGTAATATTAAATCTAATCGGCCAACAGTTATGGGGTTGGTTTGTAGTTTGTGTGGATTTGGTTAGTTTTAGACGAAAACATGAGCCATATGAACAACAAAATAATGATAATACACAGATTACTATATAAATTACGAATGATTAACAATGTTAAAATGGCTGCCATACTTTGCACTGATTTAATCACTAGATGTGGGTGAAGTCTGTTGTTGATGTTAATAATATGAAGCATTTAAAATGGGAAATGCAACGTTTGTCTATTGTGGCCGTGAGCAAGGCGTAAAGCCGAAAGCGTCGTTTGATGTCATTAAAACTTTATTGAAGCATGTCTGAGTGTCCGAGTACTTTCTACTGAATTGGAGAAAGAGTTTTCTGGGCTATCCGGTAACCTGATCTCGGACTGCCTGTTGACAGCCTCGTAACCAAACCGGAACTGGTGAACTATATACCCGAGTACAAGCCTCTTCTTTGCTGAAGTTGGAGTGTTCGTGTGGATTAAATTCAGCGCTGGCGGTTGACGCTGTACGCGTACCACCAGCCGTTTTTGTTGCTCAACTCTGACCGCATGATGTTGGGAGGAGTATGGTAGTGCTATGCAGTGGAGCCCCCGGAGTACGCACCAGGAAAAGGTGTTTTCCTGAAAGCGTGTATTCTTTCCTACCAAGGTTGATTGCTGTTATCCTTATACCTTCCAGGAAACTGTCCTGGAGAGATATGAGCTGATGGTGAAGGTGGGACGACGTGGTTGTTGCTGCTTCCCGCCTACGTGGCATTGTTGCTGTTTGCTGTCTGCTGCCCACTCCTCGCGGCCCCCGCTTCGCGGGAGCCGCTCGAGGCTGCCACTACCAAGGATTAGCTGACATCGAGAGGAGCCGTGCAGGGACGCTTCACCCCTGCGGGACTGCGAGGACCAGCGGGCGCTGCGCTCCTAGACTCGCTGCAGCTGGTCCTCTTCCCGCCCCCCTCCCGCCTGGATTAAAGAACCGAGGGCAGGGTGCGCGTTGTACCGCTGTTGAAGGTGGGATGACGTGGTTGTTGCTGCTTCCCGCCTACATGGCATTGTTGCTGTTTGCTGACTGCTGCCCACTCCTTACGGCCCCCGCTTCGCGGGAGCCGCTCGAGGCTGCCATCACCAAGGATTAGCTGACATCGAGAGGAGCCGTACAGGGACGCTTCACCCCTGCGGGACTGCGAGGACCAGCGGGCGCTGCGCTCCTAGACTCGCCGCAGCTGGTCCTCTTCCCGCCCCCCTCCCGCCTGGATTAAAGAACCGAGGGCAGGGTGCGCGTTGTACCGCTGTTGAAGGTGGGACGACGTGGTTGTTGCTGCTTCCCGCCTACGTGGCATTGTTGCTGTTTGCTGTCTGCTGCCCACTCCTCGCGGCCCCCGCTTCGCGGAGGCCGCTCGAGGCTGCCACTAGCTGACATCGAGAGGAGCCGTACAGGGACGCTTCACCCCTGCGGGACTGCGAGGACCAGCGGGCGCTGCGCTCCTAGACTCGCCGCAGCTGGTCCTCTTCCTGCCTCCCTCCCGTTATATTCAGTCAGCGCCAGACGCGCAAGCGGTACGCGCGCGGGGCAAAGCGCGGAGCGAAGCCCGGGCAAAGGGCGGGCCCTCTGAGGCCCTCAGAGACCGTGTGAGGCCGGGCGGGGCCTACTCTCTTCCACTTACTGATCCACATAGTTATCTGGTTCTTCGATGGCTCAAAGTCCGGGCCAATTGCAGTCTGAGAAGGCTGGGTGTAGTTTCAACGGCCCTCTTGATAATTATTTTACAAAGGCTACCAGCAATGATCAAGATAGGGAGAAAACCCTGACTGAGCGTAGGGCAGACCGGCGTCACTCTGTTGAAAGCATAAAGAATAAGGTTTCTGCTGCCTCCCCGCCCAATGCCCTTTCGCTTACCCTTGGATGTACTTCTTCCAATGAAGACCCCTTATCCTTGGAAAGCTTTCCACTCTTGTTACGAGACTGCACTCCTACACCCTTGGGTCAAATAGACCAGCCCGTAAATCACATCCCTCCTTCTAGTTCGATATTGTCTGATGTTGACTTGACTACTCGGACCCAGGCCCAGCCTAAACATGCTTTAAATAAATTGGTAAAACCAGTGCTGGCAAAAAGTCACGGTCCACCGCCTGCAAAAAGAAGACGGAAGGGGGGGGCTTTGCAAAAACCACTCGGATTTTGGAAAACCTTCTAAATCCTTCATTAAAACTGCTCTGAACCCTGTTGTTGCTCAATCTAACATGCCAATTCTGGCTCCCTTGCCACTTTTGGCACCAGCTGTACAATCTGTGAATACTATTGCTTCAATCGACATTCTGGATGACCCATCCCAAATGGATGTTTCCACTGTCGCCTCACTGGATAACATGGAACACCTAATTAGGTCTTTCATTTTACCCATTATAGAGAGGCTGAGGAGGGTGGAGAAAAAGCTTGAAGTGATTGAGGCTGCAGTTATTAATCACCAGGGACCAACTAAGGCAGTGGCGAGTGGGGATCCAGTACCTCCAGCTGGTGCCTACGTGCACCTCCGGCGTCCCAAAAAGCACCTTTCAATTAGCTAAACCAACTAATCCCAAGCACCAGAAGGTTCCCTCCCCTAAACAGAATATCAGCTCAGTCCCCATACCAGTAATGGTAGCTGCGACGGGACCTGGAAAACCCTCTGTGGGAACCTCACAACAGACTACAAGGGGTCCCATCAGACACACCAGGCCACGAAGAATCCCCCAAGCAGAATTGCCCCCCGAAGCCGCCCCGTATGTGGTTGTTCTGACGGGGGTTCCCAGCTTGCCACTAAACAAGAGGGAGGGGTTTCTTCAGCTTAAAAATAAAATCATGCACTGGCTTGCTCAATTTAGACCATTAACACACAACATTGATGGCGAAATTGTGCATGTTAGACGACTCCCCTGGTTGGGTAGTAGGGTCAAGGATATCGATGGGGATTTAGTTGTTATAAATTTTAGGGACCCACAAGCAGTCACCTACATACTAAACTGGCCCCCAGGGTGGAGGCAGTAACTCTATTGTTCCGCGCCCCTTGACCTATTTCTATCCTAGATCCCTGGTGTTTCCTCCTACCCACACTGGTGCCCAGTTACCTAACCAGACTGTTCCCCTAATGTCCTACAATATTGGGTTTCCACCAGAACCCCCACATTATCACCACGCTGCTGACCCTTTTGGGTGGAAGACGGTACCTCTCAGGTCTATTAGAAATCCTAATGGGAGGATGGAACATCTGAGACCTTTCACACCCTTGGAGACAGCAAACAGGTTTGATGTCTTCTCTAGTCTGGATAACTGTGATTGAAGATCACAGAATGACCACTGTATGACTGGTCAAATAAACAAAATGCAAATAGAGAACACTGGTGGTGGCTGTAAATCGAATGAAAAATCACAACAATTAGTGTTGGAGAGTACAGCAACAGTCACTCCAATAACTCTAGAACCTGCTACACATAGGGATAAGTGTGATACAATATTGAAGTCTATTCCTGTTGTAGAACAAGTGGCTCAAGATCTGATGTTAACTGGGGCCAACCATGGGGGAGCTGTCACTGATGTAGGAGGTGCCCTGAACACAAGGCAAGTGTGCGATGCCTTGGTCCCCCCAGTAGCAAGCCCTATTTTAGGGGCTGGTAATATTATGGCCTTGAAAAAGGGGGCAACACTTTCAGGGGAAAGATCAACCATGCAACGCAAAATTACAATGATATCTTGGAATATTGCTGGTTTGACAAAAAATCTTTCTGACCCTGATTGGTCTAATTACATAGACTCCTGTGACATTTGCCTGCTCAAAGAAACCTGGACCCTTGAAATACCACATAGGGTGGGATATAGGACTTTTAATAACGAGGCAGTTCCATCAGTCAGAGGTAGACCATCAGGGGGGCTTACGGTATGGATCAGAGTGTCATTGGAGGTAAAAATTACACAACTAAATACAGATTCAGCAGATATACTAGGACTTGTAGTTAATCTGAAGGATGGTAGGCGTATTGTTGTGTTTAACGTTTATAACCGTCCTTGTGGGTTATCGAAAGAATCTGTAATTATTGATAAATTGGATAATCTCCTTAATGATCTTGTAGATACACCAAGTAGTATATTAGTAGGTGGTGATTTTAATTGCAATTTTGAGCCGATTATAGGGTTTGGAGACGTTTTTTCAGATGAGGATAGGGCCAATAACATCCCTTCCCTATCATATAGGGAGGGAGTGGGCTGTACGATCTTAGCAACCCAGATAATGAGATTGGTATCAGTACATGGTTTGAGGGCCTGTAATGGCCGTTTCCCATCAGACTCTCCAAAAGCACCAACTTTTGTCAAAAATAAGTCTTATAGTTGGATCGAATATATTCTGGTATCTTTCGACATTTGGTCCTTCCTATCTGACTTTGTAATTGACTCAGGTATGAAAGTGACCATCGGCCGTTACACCTGTCAATAGACTATAGATTAGTCCCTAGTACTAGGATTCCGATGGATTACTGCATATTGGATAACTTAACCACTGATGCCCCTTTAATAAGTAACAATAGGCGCTCCCTTAAATGGGCAAGCTTATTGAGTAATAAGGAGGCATTATCCAGTATTTACCTACTCTTTGCAGATGTCTTTGCAAAACATCTGATTCAACCTGTCGAGGGCAAGGTTTTTACCGACTTGCATATTGAATTTTTTAAAGCCCTAGAACCATATGTGTCGAAAATGCCAAATAAAAAAAGGCTGCAAAAAATTACTTCCATTGGTACTAAACCCTGGTACAATAAGGATTGTCAAAACTGTAAGGGTTCACTTATAGAGGCAATTAAGAGCAAAAAAATTGATGTAATCAGGACTTTAAGGCAAGAATATAGGAGGGTGCAGAAAAAGGCTAGAATTAACTGGGATGAGGAATGTTGGGAGAATATGCTAATAGCTGTTAAACCGAAAGACAATGTGGGTTTCTGGAAACTAGTTGCCAACGAGAAAATTGGAGGTAGGTCACCGGATGATGTGTTCATTGATGAACAAACTTGGGTCAATCATTTCACCCATTTGTATGAAGCCCCAGTCAGTGACAGCAGTTGGAAATAGCCCATGGCTGGTACCAGCCACAAATAATTTAGAGTTTAGCCTCGAGGAAACCGAGCAAGCAATTATAGCTGTGAAAAACGGTAAAGCCCCAGGCCTAGACAAAATACCTGGGGACTTGTATAAGCATGAGATCAGTGTATGGGCGCCTTATATTAACAAGTTTTTTAACATATTAGTTGCAGGTGGAAATTTACCAGATAGCTGGCAGGGTGCAGAAATTACCTTAGTTTTTAAGAAGGGTGATAGATATGATCCTTCTAATTATCGTCCTATTTGTCTTTTAGATATTTTACAAAAAATCTTTTCAAGGCACCTTTGAAATCGAATGGATTTGTGGATAGATGAGAACGAGATCTTTACAAAGTTCCAAGCAGGCTTTAGACGGAACACGAGTACAATAGATCAGGTTTTTAGGTTTTGTTGCATTTGTTGGAAATATGTTTTTTTATTAAAAGGACACATTTATGTAGCTTTTGTTGACCTTAGGGCAGCTTTTGATTTAGTTTTGCGGGATTGTTTATGGGATTGTTTGTTTGCACTGGGAGTACCAACTTGTATACTCCAGCAGATTAGACGTTTACATGATAATAACTTTGCTAGAGTATGCTGGGGCCCGAAAGGGGAACTAACAGAACCTGTACCTATCAGACGGGGAGTCCGTCAAAGATGTGTGTTGGCCCCTACACTTTTTTCCTTATTTGTCAACGACATTCCAGATTATTTAGATAGGTGCAATAATGACTCCCCAAAGTTGAATGGTGTGAGGGTCCCCTCACTCCTATTTGCGGACGATACGATCCTGATCTTGCAAACGCCCACTGGTCTACAAACCCTTTTAAATTCCTTCAAAATGTACTGTGACTCAAAAGGCCTAGAAATAAATACGAAAAAAACTAAATGTATGTCAATAAATCCCCATAAATCATTTAAGGGGCAATTCTTCCTAAACAGCCAAAGACTTGACTTGTTTCAAATTTTTCGTACCTTGGTGTCTCCTTAGACTCAACAACCTCATGGAGAACGCAAATTGAAAAAAGTAAAACCATCTTTAACCAGAGTACCCTACATATTATAAAGCGTCATGGGGCAAGTCTAAGCAAGTCCATTTCGCAAGCACTTGAAGTTTTTTAATTTAAGGTACAATCTGGTGCTTTATATGGAGCAGAAATCTGGGGAACAAATGCAGGTAACATTTTTATGACTAGTGAAAACAACTTTTATAGAAGGCTTTTGAGTTTGCCCAAACGTACCCCACTTGTACCATTACTTTTGGACTTAAACATGAAACGAACGGATCATATCGCATTACTTAGGCCTCTTTTGTTTTGGGTTAGGCTTTGGAGTGCCCTAGAACTTACAGATTATAAACAAGGAATCTTAGAAGTTAAGAACCTTGATGTTTATAATATCAACCCTTGGCTGAAGCATGTCAAAAATTGGTTCCACCGGATAGGCCTTGCTCATTTCTGGGACGATCCAGCGTGCTTGAGACAAAGATGCAAGATTCTGGTCAAGGCAAGATTTTGGTTTTATATAACACATAATTACCTAAACGATCAGCCATGTGGATCCTTTACATGTAGCTTTCTTGATTTTAAGGACTCTCCACTTTTTGAAGATTTCTTAAATGAGATTCAACCACCCCTCGCAAAAAGCTTGTACTTAAAATTTAGATACGGTATACTTAAATCAAATTCAGTACTAGCTAGATGGGATAAATCAATAGGGCAATCAAAAAGTGCAAATTGTATATGTTGTCAGTTAAATCAAAGAGAGGATGACATCCACATATTGTTCTTTTGCACTGTCTATGATCTAGCAAGGAGAAGATGGATCAAACCTTTGTGCAAAGCTCTTGGAATACGATCATACCTGGAAGCTTATAGGATCATTAAAACAGACACAGGTCGCCTCACAGTATTCTGTGTCAGTAGATTTCTATTGAGTGTTAGTTACACCCGCAAATACTTGGCCCTTGATTTGTAGATACAAAATGGGTGCACTTTGCATGTAGGTTAGGTTGTCCTGATCTTGGCGGGTGGTGATACTATTTTAAATATCTGTTTATAGTTACTTACTGTTTAGTATAATCTTTTACTTTTTCATGTTTATTTTAATCTGGATGATTTTATCATATTAATTGATGAATTGTATATATTCTGCTTCCCACTGGTATGTTGTATCCACTGTGCAAAATGTATTATTGTTGTTTATGCATCTTTTATGGCCGAATGAGCCGAAATAAAGATTAAAATGAAATGAAATGAAATGAAATGTAGGAATGTATTCATGATTTGGTTATAATATAATATTGATATGTTATAAATCGATGATTACAATCGCCCACCATGGCAGGACCGACAGTAATTCGAGTAAAGTGTTAGTTGCACAATTGATATAAGCGGAATTATGGCTTTGTGACAGTGTGACATGTAGCAACCAATTGATTGTAATTACTAACTGGGGCAGGAACGCTATTAAATGAATAATTTCATGCACAGTTACACATCATGCAAAAGCATTACTGTGTCAAAATGGCCGCTATTAAATTGTAATGCGGTAATATTAAATCTAATCGGGCAACAGTTATGGGGTTGGTTTGTAGTTTGTGTGGATTTGGTTAGTTTTAGACGAAAACATGAGCCATATGAACAACAAAATAATGATAATACACAGATTACTATATAAATTACGGATGATTAACAATGTTAAAATGGCTGCCATACTTTGCACTGATTTAATCACTAGATGTGGGTGAAGTCTGTTGTTGATGTTAATAATATGAAGCATTTAAAATGGGAAATGCAACGTTTGTCTATTGTGGCCGTGAGCAAGGCGTAAAGCCGAAAGCGTCGTTTGATGTAATGAAAACTTTATTGAAGCATGTCAGAGTGTCCGAGTACTTTCTACTGAATTGGAGAAAGAGTTTTCTGGGCTGTCCGGTAACCTGATCTCGGACTGCCTGTTGACAGACTCGTAACCAAACCGGAACTGGTGAACTATATACCCGAGTACAAGCCTCTTCTTTGCTGAAGTTGGAGTGTTCGTGTGGATTAAATTCAGCGCTGGCGGTCGACGCTGTACGCGTACCACCAGCCGTTTTTGTTGCTCAACTCTGACCGCATGGTGTTGGGAGGAGTATGGTAGTGCTATGCAGTGGAGCCCCCGGAGTACGCACCAGGAAAAAGGATTAAGGATGACAGCTGTAGAGATGCGGACAACAGAAAGGGCGGTTTTTGCGACTGCCAGCATGCAGGTCTGTTTCCCACAGCAAGAAAAGTCTTGCCTAGGATACTGGTGCCCTTCGGTAACTGGGCATCACAGATACCAACGCATTTGCGGTGAGCTTTGTGTTGGCATGTCTGATTGATGTTCATCAGTCTTCTCCGACCTCGTGGGTGTGCTCACCATGAAGTATTTTTCATGCTGCTGATTGTTATGTTATGTTATGTTTAGATCTCTTCTATAGCGCATGGCTGCCCCAAGGGGCGTCCCGGCACTTTGGCAAAGAGAAATGCAGCAAAGAGACACAGCACAGCAGCTCACGGAGGTCCCAGCAGAAATCATACCGAGAAGAGCCAGGTTTTCAGCTCCTTTCTGAAAGCAAGGAGACTGTTTGACTTTCTTAAGGAGACAGGTAGCTCATTCCAGCAGCGCGGGACCAGGTATCGTAAGGCACGCCCTCCGATCCGGGCAAATTTAATCGGGGGAACGACAGCTTTGGCCAACAAGGCCGACCGGAGCAACCTCCTGGGGACATAAAAAGCCAGGCGCTTCTCCATATACTTTGGGCCAATTGAATGGAGGGCCTTGAATGCCAGGGTCAACACCTTAAAGGTGATTCTTTTGGCAATGGGCAGCCAATGCAATCGCCTTAGAAGTTCAGAGGCTTTTGCCCTGCGTGGGAGACCAAAAATGGCTCTTGCAGCCGAGTTCTGCACAATCTGCAATCGGGCCAACAGGTATTTAGGCAGCCCGATATACAGGGCGTTCGCGTGATCTAATCGCGAGCCGATCAGAGACTGCACAATGATTTTTTTGTGCTGCAGAGACAGCAAAGGAAGAAACTTCCGAAGCATTTTCAAAATGCCAAAGCATTTCCCCGATAGACCGATGATTTGGGGTCCGAAAGAGAGGCTGTCGTCACATTGCACCCCAAGGTTTTTAGCTTTCACAGAGGCCGCTTCAGGTGGAAACATGTCCTGGGGCCACCAGGTCTTCCAGTTGGGATCCGGCGGACAGCCGAAAAAAAGCAGCTCCGACTTGTCGGAGTTGCATTTCAGACTGTGCCGCCGAAACCAGTCGAAGACCGCACCCAGGCATTCCCTGATCAGGCCACCATCAAAAGCCTCTCCCTTTTTAGATGTAAAAAGAAGCTGGGTGTCATCAGCGTAGGATATGATCCGGGCACCAAAGGACTCCGCTACCGCCGCTAGAGGGGCCATATAGATATTAAAAAGGGTGGGGCTCAGGATGGACCCCTGAGGAACCACCACCTCGAGCGCTGGCATTTCCGCGGAGAACGGAGGTGCCCAGACCACTTGTCGACGGCCGGTCAGAAAGGATTTAAACCAGTTCCACACCGTCCCACGAAAGCCGATCTCCCAGAGTCAAGAAAGGAGACCGGCATGGGGGACGGTGTCAAATGCCGCCGACAGGTCCACCATAACCAGAATTGCCTTCCCCCCCAGATCAAGCGTCTCTCTGATGGCATCGGTGATCTCGAGCAGAGCTGTCTCTGTGCTATAATTAGCACGGAAGCCCGATTGGGAATCATGTAAGATGTTATTGCTCTCTATATAGTTGGAGATTGAGAGCTGTACATGTTTCTCGATCACCTTTGCCAGAGCAGGGAGAAGGAAGATAGGCCTGTAGTTAGCATGGACTAGAGGATCCAAAGTGGGCTTTTTGAGTAGTGGCAAGATCAGCGCATGCTTCCAGGCCGACGGAACTTCGCCCGTAGTCAAGGAAAGGTTAAGCAGCGGATTAAGCAAACTGTTAATTGCAGGCGCTAATTTTCCTAGACATTTCGCTGGGCAAGGATCCAGCAGCGAGCCAGATTGTAGCCGGGACAGAAGGTCGAGGGAAGAAGTCACGGATAGGGAAGGAAAGTCCGAAAGGACTGTACTCCTATCAACAATTGACGAACAGACAGTGGCCCGATGACTAGCAGAGGGACCGAGGTCGGTGTCTGAGAAAGAGTCCTGGATGGACTTAATTTTGTTAATAAAAAAGTCCCCCAGCTGACTGATGCAGACCTCGGAATGGGAATGGGAGGGAGAGCTCGAAGGCGGGGAAATGAACTCCTTTACAATCCTAAAGAGTTCTTTGCTCCTATTTTCCGCCTCGTCGATTCTGCGCTCCAGGAAAACCTTTTTACCCTCGAGAATATGCTTGCGATAGCTCCTAATTACCTCCCGGTATTTAGATTTGTCATCCGGGTCGTACTTGCGCCGCCACATTCTCTCTGCTTTCTTACAGTCCTGGTGCATTTTCCACATAGACGGGGTAAACCACGGGGCCGAGAGAAATCTGGCCACTGATTTAGCTGGTTTCCTCGGGGCCAGCTCATCAAATCTAGCTGCCAGCCACTTTTGGACGGAATCTAAGTTTTCCTCCAAATTGCCCGAAAGCCGGCATGGATGACAACGCAAAGCCTCGACCAGCATTTCCACCGTTACTTGAACGGAAAGGCCGCCCTGACCGTTTCATCTCTTTCTGCACTCTAGAGCCAATCAAGGCGGAAGAAAGAATGCAAAAATCAATTAAGAAATGGTCAGTCCAGAGCACAGGATGCGGCACAGATACATCCATCATCCTGGTCGAGAAAATCTGGTCAATGGTATGGCCTTTGATGTGCGTGGGGCTAGTAATGTAAGGAATCAGCCCCAGAGGAGCAACAATATCCTGCAGTTTAATGGAGTCAGAATCCGCTGCATTATCCATATGGACATTCAGATCCCCCAGCAGGATGCAGTGCTCCGATCTAAGGCAAGGCACCGATAATGCCGCCTGCAGATCATCCAGAAAAGAGCCCAAGGGCCCAGGCGCTCTATAGACAAGGATCCCCGTGCACGTTTGACTGGGAGAGAGCCTAAGGGTAAAACCTAAGGCTTTACAACCTGTGATATTCTCAACGGCAAAGATGGAACAGGGGACATTCTTGTCCACAATCAGAGCAACACCCCCGCCTCTACCTCCCACTCTATCCTTCCTGAAGATATTATAGTTCGAAGGAATGGCAGTCGCCAGGTCAGGACCTGGGCAATCTCCTAGCCAGGTCTCAGTGAGGAACAGGCAAGTAGTTTCAGAGCCATACAGCATCGTGGCAGAGACCTTCAGAATTGAGGCCCGCCACCCACAAGCCGTACAACCTTTCCTAAGAGAGCGACCACATGGCAGAATATAGTGGCAGTGGGAGGACTGTCTGCACAGAGCAAACAGCTCCAAGGCTGAATAAGTTATCATGTATGCAAAAACATACACCCCAACAGAAATATACAGCAATAGCCAGGTCCGACCTCGTCCTACCTCGTCCGCCTCCGAGACGCTGACGAGCACAGACGGGTAGGACTCTGGCTAGACTCAGGCGCAGGGAAGGCGCTTCCGCTGCGCGTCACCGCTGCGCGCTAAGAGGCGAGCTGATTGACATTGTAATGTATGTAGGTGGAAGTTGCACTCAGTTAATCAACTTAATCAGATAGAACACTTTGTGTGCTATGCTGTATTAATGCCTGCTAAGCATTAGTGTATACAGTGAAAGTGGCCTAACCTCAAAACTGGCAGCTAGGACTACAGCATGCAACTACATGAATTATACATTTCAAACAATCAACCCAATTTTTAGATTATTTTCATCATCACATTTAATATGTTATATCAATCGACATATTTTTGTCTGTGATAAACTGTTATGCATCAATTCATATTATACATCAGTTTTACAAAGAATCACATTTCTTGAGCACCCAATGCATTTCGGGACTCTCATGTCCCTTCGTCAGGAGTTCCTGTACAAAAGAGGAAACAGAGCAAGGAAACAATTTACACGATGCCAATGTCTTTTTAAAGCCTATTTACAATTATAAATACCAACTTAATACACATAAATCTAAATTCAATCCTTTATCATAGTCCAGATGAATCACCTATTAGCTTCACAGAACACTACAACAGAATTAAAGCACCCTGTATACTTAGAGCCATTGAGCATAATATCCATATCATTATTCTCACCGTGATAAGTCCTGGTAATTCAATCCTGTGATACCTCAAAAAAAGCCTCTCTGAGGAATCTAAAACAAGAGAAATACCTAATTGCAAAAAAAAACATTTGAATTGGTTTAAAATGAAGAAAACCGTAACACACATACAATCACAATTTGCTTACCTAAATATGAACTGTGATAAAATCGCGGTGTAACACCCTGTCAAGGAGTACATAAATAATCAATCAGTTGATCAGTACTTCAGTTATGAAATGCCTGCTAAGTATCTCACAGTGAGTAAAGGCTCTCACCTGTTCTAAGCGTGCTCGCCGCGATGTGTGCATCAGTAATCTAGAAGGCAAGAGCGGATGGAATTAAAGTTTTAACGTGGCGTCTTATACACAAAGTCAAACACGACATGTTTGAAACTATAACGCATCTCACCTGCACTGGTAGTGCGTGTTCTGCCAAATCGCGAGGACGGGGTTCAACGAGCGTTCCCTAAAAGAATAAGCAAGTAAACGCGTTTAAAAACTTGCCCAAATGCAGCCTATGTCTTACAAGCTGCAGCGTTACATCTTTTAAACTCACCGGTACCGCCGCCTTTCCACTAGCTCGCCATTCCTTCTTCTCAGCTCGGGAGGAGATACACTTCCGTGTTATCACCCCACCTATTTATCGCGCGATTACGGGTCCTCAAAGTTTAGACACTAAAAACTGACTCAATTAACCCGGCTAGTTTCTTATTTCAACAAAACTTTATGCGGCGGTGACATGAATAAAATCGGAACGAAACCTAATTTATTCATTTCCACTTTGAGCTACCACTTTCTATGTTCTATATCAAAAGCGTTCCTACACTGAAGTGATCTACCAAAAATAATAAAACGAAAAACACTAAATAATAATTTGTCAAAACAGCCTTCTAAATGAACTGAAACTATAAACATAATTGAATTGCTCATTCCAATAACACATAATTGAGATACATATTATCAATACAACATGACATTTTTTATATATGAGAACAATGTTCAAGGAACTTACATTCAGTAACCTTCTATACTATACATGATGTGATATTATAGTGTTGTGTATACTAATATGGTGTGTGCAATTACCACGTGTGTTGCTGGCCAGCTCTATTGTTCAGTGTATCATTTCTAAAAAGCAACTCATTTCTAATCTATTATTGAGCCCAAAGGGCATCAACGCTTGAGTTTTTTTATCCAGAAGACTTCTCTCTGGAGGAGAATCTTTGAATTGTCCTTGCCTTCGATTTTGGGAACTAGTTCAATAATTTGAAACTTGAGTTGAGCTACTGTATGCCGATTTTCAATCCAATGTAGTGCCGGAGGTGATGTGGTGTTTTTATTGCGAATGCGGCTCTTGTGTTCTGACAACCGTATCTTCATCTTCCGCTCAGTTTTTCCTACGTAAAGCAGGCCACAAGGACATTTGATCATATATACTAGGTGTTCCGAATTGCAATTGGTCGAATGTTGTAATGGTAGGCTTTCACCAGTTCTGGGATGTGACAAAACGTTCCCAACGATTACATTATTGCAATTTTTACAATTCCAGCATTTCTTAGTCCCTTGGGGAGAGACGTCACCTTGGGTAATACTTGACCTTGACCGTTTGGTCAGCATTTCTTTTAAGTTTTATGCCCTAGTATAGGCAAATAGAGGTCTTTCTTTAAATAGTGTCCCAAAGTCCGGTTCTGACTGTAGTAATTCCCATCTTCTGGTGATGATGTTTTTGATGTCTCTAGATGCAGACGACAATTTTGACACAAAGACCATTCTCTTAGTATTCTTTTTGTTTTGCTTCATCAAAAGCTGAGATCTAGGTATAGTCTTCACTCTAGCTATTTGTTTGTCCAGGGAGGCTTCTGGGTATCCTCTTTGGATGTACCGCAATTTCTGCTCCTTGAATGATTTCTCACATTCCATTTCGTTAGATGATATTCGCTTGATTCGCATGATGAATTGGGATGTTGGCAAATTTTCAATTAGGTTCATTGAGTGAAAGCTTTGAAACTGCAATGCATTGTTCTTATCTGTAGGTTTTTTGAACAAGCGTGTTTGTATTTTGTTCTCTTAAAGTTCAACAACTACATCCAAAAAAGATGTTGACTGTTTATCCATAGAGTGAGTGAACTGAATTCTTGGATCGACTAAGTTGAGACTCCGAATGTTGTTACTCAATGTTGTTTCTGAATTTTGCCAAATTAAAAAAATATCATCAATGTATCGTCTGTAAAAAATGAGGCCATCCTTCCATGTCTGATCGGATAAAATATATTCATGTTCAAATTTGGCCATGAATGTATTTGCGTACATGGGTGCTCCGGGAAAACCCATTGAGGTTCCATTCATTTGGTTAAAGAATTTATTCTGCTATTCAAAATAACTGTTCTCCAAGCAGAATTCTAGTAGCTGCAAAATCACACATTTCAGGGTTTCGGGTCCTTCTTCCTGTAGTAATGCCCACTCAACAGCTTCCAATCCAGATTTATGAGGAATTGAAATGTACAATGGAACGACGCCAATCGTGCATAAAATCCAATTTTCGACTGATTCCAAAGGTAGTTCAGCTAAACTTCGCAAAAAGTCAGATGTATCCTCAATATAAGTAGACCAACGTCTAACGAATGATTGTAAAAAATGATCAATGAATATGCCTGGAGATTCAAAGATTGATCCACAACCAGAAACAATCGGTCTGAATGGTGGATTTTCAAGGTTTTTATGAATTTTAGGCAAAAAGTATATTTTTGGTCTCCTTGGGAATGGTTGCAACAGGTAGCGTTTTGTTTTACTGTCAATCCAATTCAGTACTTCTGCTTTGTCAAGTAATTTGCTCAGTGTATTTGCTATATCCATAGTAGGATCTTTTTCAAGTCTCATGTAAATGTTTTCATCCATCACGTGTTCAGTGCCTTTATTGATATAAAACTATGAATCCATCATCACTAGGGCTCCTCCTTTGTCTGCCTTCTGGAATGAAATTATATCATCATTTGCCAATCGTTGTAACGCGCTGTATTCTGCGCGAGATAAATTTCTTATCTTTCGCTTATATTTGATTTTTTGCAGATCTGTTTTCACCAAGATTTCAAAATTGTCTAGCGTCTTGTGTGATATTGGGGCTAGAAATGTGCTTTTCGGTTTGAATTTTTAAATAGAATCCTCTTCACCTGTTGGGTGACAAATATGTGTGAAAAAATGTCTTAAACACAAAGTTCTCATAAATTTGAAAAAAGAAACTTCAGTTTCAAGTTCCGTGGTATGATACGTACTCACAAATGATGTTCCTTTGTTGACAAGTTTTTCTTCAAAAAGAGTAAGTTGTTTCTGTGAAATGTTTATTAAAAGACTTTCCCTTGGCTCCTCAACCCTGTATTTTTTTCTTTTTCCTTTTCCTTTTCCCCGTCTTGTTTTTTTTCGAGTTGTTTGGAAGTGGTTGGATCCGGTGGTTTGTTTTGATCTGTGCCTTTCTCTAAAAAAGAGGAAGAACTACATTCACTTGATCCAGAAGCTCCTCCTTCTTTGGTTTTATCTGCAGTTTTCTGACTGAGTAAATGGCTAGCTGGTGGTCTGGATGTGTCTGTATCGGTCAGAAATTACGCTTTCCTCTGAAGAAGCTGGCTGAGCTTTTTTCTGTGTGAATCGTCTTTGGGCATAGACCTCTGCCCATGTATATGCCTCGTTCAATTTGTAGTCTATGGTGTCTCTTTTAAACTTCCTCAACTTAGTTTCTTGAAGCTCTTTTCCATATTTGTCTAGGCGAGTGTTCAAATCTTCGAAAAATTTTCCCCATGGTTCTTCTTCCATGCGTTTTAGCAGATCGTTTTTCAAATGATAGATTTCTTCCTCAAGATCTTTAATGGTAGTTGACAATTCTTCTATTAGTAGTAGAATTAAAACAAGAGAGCACTTATTAAGTATACTGTACCACTTCTCCATGAATTTTTGATTATTGTTTAGTCGGAACAACATCGGCTTTATAGCCAGTCTGAGGCCACGTGGGATCCGTTTTACGCGATGATATTGGATCAAGGTAGATGCATGCAATCTCTGATTTAGTTCTCGACATGTAAGATATTCAAGTTGGCGTAACTGTTGCGTTACTGATCCACTTTGGGCATCGAAAGTTTTTGTTTCATTGATCAAATTATAAATTTCAGTTGTTTTGTCTGCTGTGTAGGATTTAGTTGGAGCACGATTCTCCGTGATGTTTGCAATTGATTCAAATGACATTTTTAGTGATAGTCTTTGGTGCTAATTTCCACAAAGTTTTAGCAGAAGTGGTGAATACAATGTATGTAGGTGGAAGTTGCACTCAGTTAATCAACTTAATCAGATAGAACACTTTGTGTGCTATGCTGTATTAATGCCTGCTAAGCATTAGTGTATACAGTGAAAGTGGCCTAACCCCAAAACTGGCACCTAGGACTACAGCATGCAACTACATGAATTATAAATTTCAAACAATCAACCCAATTTTTAGAATATTTTCATCATCACATTTTATATGTTATATCAATCGACATATTTTTGTCTGTGATAAACTGTTCATAATTATGTATCAATTCACATTATACATCAGTTTTACAAAGAATCACATTTCTTGAGCACCCAATGCATTTCGGGACTCTCATGTCCCTTCGTCAGGGGTTCCTGTACAAAAAAGGAAACAGAACAAGGAAACAATTTACACGATGCCAATGTCTTTTTAAAGCCTATTTACAATTATAAATACCAACTTAATACACAAACATAATGGTGTTAGTGCAAGCAATGCTAACAAAAGGAAAATATGTACTTTATATTTCAACAGGTTCGGTGTCCGGACCCACTTGGGATTTAAATATGACTCCAACTCCCGTGATTCTTTGTTTCCAGGCCCAGCTGGGCAGGATATTAATTAAAAGGGATTTGTCAGTTGGAGGGCTCACGGAACGAACTTTGTTTGTCATGCTGCCTCTGAAGAAAGAGTGTTAACTCTGAAACGCGTCAGGCAAGGCGTGTGTTGATTAAATTACTTGTGCTGCACGAAGGTTGTCCCAGTGCTTTTGAAAATCTTGTTGGGAGTGCTATCCAAAAGGGCAACTTGTGAAACTCAATGTATTACGGTCTGCCAGGTCGGGGATATGCACCTTTGCAGATATGAAATGCAAATCCAGTGACATTCTGCGTGAGAGACGCTTTGGAGCAACAAGCGGCGCTTTATGTTTGGAACAATCTCTTGGTGTTTGTGCAAGCAATGCAAACAAAAGGAACATATGTACTTTATATTTCAACAGGTTCTGTGTCCGGACCCACTTGAGGTTTAAATATGACTCCAACTCCCGTGATTCTTTGTTTCCAGGCCCAGCTGGGCAGGATATTATTTAGAAGGGATTTGTCAGTTGGAGTGCTCACGGAACGAACTTTGTTTGTCATGCTGCCTCTGAAGAAAGAGTGTTAACTCTGAAACGCGTCAGGCAAGGCGTGTGTTGATTAAATTACTTGTGCTGCACGAAGGTTGTCCCAGTGCTTTTGAAAATCTTGTTGGGAGTGCTATCCAAAAGGGCAACTTGTGAAACTCAATGTATTACGGCCTGCCAGGTCGGGGATATGCACCTTTGCAGATACGAAATGCAAATCCAGTGACATTCTGCGTGAGTGACGCTTTAGAGCAACAAGCGGCGCTTTATGTTTGGAACAATCTTTTGGTGTTTGTGCAAGCAATGCTAACAAAAGGAAAATATGTACTTTATATTTGAACAGGTTCTGTGTCCGGACCCACTTGGGATTTAAATATGACTCCAACTCCTGTGATTCTTTGTTTCCAGGCCCAGCTGGGCAGGATATTAATTAGAAGGGATTTGTCAGTTGGAGTGCTCACGGAACGAACTTTGTTTGTCATGCTGCCTCTGAAGAAAGAGTGTTAACTCTGAAACGCGTCAGGCAAGGCGTGTGTTGCTTAAATTACTTGTGCTGCACGAAGGTTGTCCCAGTGCTTTTGAAAATCTTGTTGGGAGTGCTATCCAAAAGGGCAACTTGTGAAACTCAATGTATTACGGCCTGCCAGGTCGGGGATATGCACTTTTGCAGATATGAAATGCAAATACAGTGACATTCTGCGTGAGGGACGCTTTGGAGCAACAAGCGGCGCTCTATGTTTGGAACAATCTTTTGGTGTTTGTGCAAGCAATGCTAACAAAAGGAAAATATGTACCTTATATTTCAACAGGTTCTGTGTCCGGACCCACTTGGGATTTAAATATGACTCCAACTCCCGTGATTCTTTGTTTCCAGGCCCAGCTGGGCAGGATATCAATTAGAAGGGATTTGTCAGTTGGAGTGCTCCCGGAACGAACTTTGTTTGTCATGCTGCCTCTGAAGAAAGAGTGTTAACTCTGAAACGCGTCAGGCAAGGCGTGTGTTGATTAAATTACTTGTGCTGCACGAAGGTTGTCCCAGTGCTTTTGAAAATCTTGTTGGGAGTGCTATCCAAAAGGGCAACTTGTGAAACTCAATATATATATATATATATATATTTATATATATATATATATATATATATATATATTCTTTCATACCATGCTTGTACCATTGAAGAAGGCGCTGACTCCGTGGGTCTGAATCCAAACTTTTATTCAAAGATCAGTGTCTGCTTAGACGCGTTTCGGCGTTGCCGCCTTGTTCACTACATCTGCATTTCAAACTAGGGCGTTTATATATGCACCACCTCCTGGGCGTGTCTTTCAATTACAGTACAGGTTAGAACTGGAAATTGCCATGGTTACAGTGTGGCTAAACCTGTCTTTAAATAATTATTTTTTACTTTTTACATAATTATTATTTTTTACATTTTTGTACCCAGGACGAGCATTACTTCAGAAATCATTTTTCATTTTCAAATTAATTCTCCTGTTACGTTTTTCACCAAACCCATATGTGTCAGCATATATTTATGACCATTTTTTACATACAGCATGTTTAAATTCACAGCCGAAATAAGGTCATCCTCCAAACCTCAGTGACATCATTTCGTGAAACGGAAATAATAATAGTTACCACAACATGCTACAGTTTCCATACTGTTCTTCCCATGGATGTTCCCAATAAAGGTCCCACAGTGGTAGCCCATCTGGTTTGCCTGTGTGTCATTGCATTGCTGAAGCCTCGTGTGGACGCTGGGCGCGTGTATGGGAGACGAGGCACTTACATCGGTGACGGCTGGCTCATGCGGTAACCTTCAACATGCTTAGGTTCCCTCACGGTATGTGATTGACTGAGTACTGCACATGTGCGCGTAAAATGATTTAAAATCTACTTAATAGAATGTAAACAGTCAATTGTTTGTACATCTTGGTTTCAATACCGCTGCAGGCGGAATGCGATGCTCGTGTGAATTTACACAAATAATTATCGCTCGCAAGTGTGCCGGGCAGTGGAACACATTATGAATAGTAAAATTGCTTCTGGGGCAGTGATTCCGCGAAGCACTTATGATAGTACGTGTGGCACACATGAATCATACTTATAATAATAGTTGGTAGTCATACCACTGTTTTGTGCCCTGGTGGGCGTGCGACGCCGGGTAGGCGCGTCAAATTTATTTAGCAATGCTGCCCTGGGACGCTGGATGTTCGCCAGAGTTTTCCAGAAGGGCAACAACGGGAACAAATTATGTGAGGTTTAATTTAATATAATATAAGACTTAGTAGCTAGGGAACACGTGGTGGTATTTTTAGCTAAATCGTGTTGGTGAATATAAATGAATGAACTAAAAAGTGAATGTGAAGACGTGATGTGTATTACTGGTATGATATGTCTAGTAATGTGCTCTATCGTGCCCATGTGTAAACCCGTGAGTTTTGTAGTACGTGAACTGCAGATGTTATACGAATGGTACTAGGAGAGGAGGGGACATAAGGTGATGCCGTTGCTAAAGGTGGACACTTAGGGCTTCATCCGCATTCAGGCCGAATGGGATCTTGGAGTTTAGGAGTAAGATATACCTTGACTCAAAACGGCGTAGCGCCAATGGGCGATTGCCTCCCCTTGGGTTTTTTGGAATGTTATCAATAACAAAATATTGTATGTTATTGGCATTACCTTGGTGAGCCTCATGTATGTGTCTGGCCACAGGATACGCCGGATCATTGTTGGCGATTGCTCTTAAGTGTTGTAAGATCCGTACGTGAGCTGGATGAATTGTAGACCCCACATATCTTTTGCCACATTTACAGACCAGCACATATATTGCGAAGTCTGTCTTGCACGTGAATGCTTCCCTCAGAATGAAAGGTTTTGTCCTAAATGGAACCTGCACTGTGGTAGTGTTTACACCGTGCGTGCAAGCCTTGCACTTGGAGCATTTCCTAAAACCTTTCTGGGAATCTAGCCAATTTTTTGTTTTTTTGAGAACTGGCGCATTGCAGACTATCTCATTCCTCATTGACTTTGCCTTCCGAAAAGTTATCGAAGGGCTTTTTCCCACTATGTTGCCTATGTTTGCATCACCTCGAACTAGGGGCCAATGTCTTCTAAGGATTTTTCTCAGATTGCTGTGGTATCTGTTGTACCCGGTTATGAGTCTTGGGGGATTTTTCTTATTCTCGTCCCCTACTTTTACCACGGATTTGGGGAAAATCAGATCTTTTCTGTTTTTGCCTCTACATTTCTCTTCGGCCCTCTGGCAAGTGCTAGCTGTGTACCCCCTCTTTCTTAGTCTTGTGAAAAGTTCCTGTTTAGCACTGGAAAGACCCTCAGTGGTGCTGCGATTCCGAGTCATTCTCAGGCACTCGGCATAGGGAATTGACTGTTTTAGTGGTGTGGGATGGAAGCTGTGCGCATGCAGTAGGGAATTTCCTGCGGTAGGTTTTCTATATGTGCGTGTCTGTATCTTGTTGTTTTGTACATATAACTCCAGATCTAGGAATTGGATATGTTCAGCATTGGTGTTACATGTAAATTTCAAATTTAAGGCATTTTCATTCAGAGCCAAAGCAAAACATTCTGCCTCTTCAACACTCCCTGCCACAGGATGAAAATATCATCAATGTATCGTTTGTACATTATTACATTGTTTTTCATAGTTTCTGCGTGCTGGACTTTTAGTACCTGCTCCTCCCACCAGCCCATATGCAAATTCGCATAGCTGGGGGAGAAGCAAGTTCCCATGGCTGATCCCTGTAGCTGTTTATAGTGTAATCTATCAAAGATAAACGTATTGTTTGTCAGACACCACTCAGCCATTTCCAATAGCATTTCTGTATGGCGGTATAGTTCAATAGGTCTACTGCCCAAGTAGTGTTTCATAGCTTTGAGTCCATCAGTATGTCTAATACTGGTATACAGTGATTGTACATCCAATGTCATGAATTGATAGTTGTCATGCCATTCTATGTCAAAGATTTTAGACAAAAAATCACTCGTGTCTCTAATGTAAGCCGGGAGCTTTTTCACTTCAGGTTGTAGGAAAGAGTCAATGAAAATGCTGGTTTTCTCAAAGAGGCTGCCAATCGCTGATATTATCGGCCTCCCGGTGGTGTCTTTTCATTTTTGTGGACCTTAGGAATTAGATATAATTGCGGTGTCACCGGGTAGTCGTTTTTCAGGTAATTAAACTCGTCCTTGCTGATGAGGCCCATTCCTTTCCATCTGTATAGTTCATTGTGAAACTTTTCTTGGATGCCCACGTTGTGAGTGGGGCTTACCCGCATATAGCAATCTTTGTCTTGGAGTTGGCTGAGGGCTTCCGTGTTGTACATTTGTAGGGGCCAGAGTACTACATTGCCCCCCTTGTCTGACCATCTGACCACGACATCTGATCTTGATTTAATTCTTGCCATTAGGTTGTTGTATTTCCTTCTGTGGTCTTCATTTTCTTTCCAATACTCTCTTGTACTTTGTAGTGACAAATCCTTGAGGTCTTTTATGACATTATCAGAGAATAGATCTAAATTGTCTTTCGGCATCAAAGGCATGAATTGTGATTTAGGTTTAAATGTTGTTTTGACTGACTCATATATGCTAAATTCTGACACGGTGGCTGCTCCACTGGGTGTGATACCATCACCTACAGTTTCTTGTTCCAGATCAATTAAAGTTTGTAGAGCTTCCATGTTAGCCACCGATAGGTTTCGGTCTGGGTCTTCCATTTGTGCCGTCATAATTGGGCGTTTTTTAGCATTGATAAAGTATTTTTGCAGTTTAAGTTTACGAACATATTGAAACATATCAATGCGAGTCTAGGCATAATCAAAGTTTGTGTTGGAACAGTACGATAGTCCTAGGGATAAAATAGAAAGTTCCTGTGCATTAATCTCCATATCTGTTAAATTAATGACTGTGTTGTCTGTTTCATTTTGTACTCCCATTATCGGCGTCTGTATCGTCTGTTTTGTTGCTTGTTCTGTTGTCGATTTTGGCCTTGTTTTTCTCCACCGTCGGTTTTTTCTTCTCCGGCTTTTGGTTGTTGTTTCTGGTTTTTGTTGTGTGTCTTCCCTCTGTCTGCTCCTGACTCTTGTTTTGAAGGGAAACGAGGCCTCAGCGTTCTGAGGCGCTGTGTTCGTAAAAAAGCCAGTTCTTGTGCCGGAGTTGGTGGTGGGCCCGCTGTACCAGTACCGGTGCTGTAGTTACTTTCCCCATCAGTTTCATACTCTGAGCTGATTTCATTCTCACTCATTTCCACTGTCATATTTGCCTCACTTGACTGTGGTTTGGGGGGTTGTTTTCGTATTTGGTCGTATTTTTTAGCGAACGTGTAAATCCTTCCGCTCATGTAGTCATTGCGATCACGCTGGAACTTTATCGCTTTACGTTCTTTGATTTCTGTTTCAAGTTTAAGAACTCTTTCTTTGATTTCATTGAGGCTTTTAGTGATTTCATCCTGATTTGGTTTCTGTTCGAGTAACTTCATTATTTCATTAATGCGGGTTATCATTTTTTGTCTATCGCTTACTGCAAATTCAATTAAGATCTTTAGCATATTTTCCGAAGATTTAGCACTGTTATCTGCCCACTTTTGTAACATTTCCGGGTCGGGGTCTTCATATGTGGGGGCTACTAGGATTCTGAGCCCTCTGGGGATTCTCCCAACTTCTAGGTACCTCGTAAGTGATTTGACTTCCCACCACTTCCCGGTCTCTTTCTTGCGGAGTTTTTCCAATTCCATTAGTAGTTTCTTTGTTTCATCCAGCGTTACAGGCTGTGCCTGGGCATTGGGGTTTTTTTTGCCGCTTAAGCCTGTATCAGTGTCTGTGAATACATCAACAGCTGCTTCCTCTCTCTCCCTTTCCCATTCGACAGACATACTGATAATATATTCGTTACAATTTCCAGTTTGTATAGATCCACTGCCCGCGTGTGTATTGCTCAAACACCGGGTCTCCCTCTCCCTTGAACCGAACACTTCACACCCGCTTCCCGCTACTTCCAGCTGTCAGCCGTCTTACCTGGAAATCTCCGACTACTCTCCAGCCGTCGTGAATCTCCAGGCAGATAGCGTTCCACTGTTTTGGCAGGTTACTCGGGTTGTTTGGCTCTTGCAGGCTCCGGGGGGCTCTGAGTGTCTTGTTTCAAAGAGATACCAGCAGGCGTCCTTCTGTGCTCAGAGCATCCTTATCGAGGAGGGTCAGCGTTGGGTTTCAAGGACTTCCACCCTATTTATTCTTTCATACCATGCTTGTACGATTGAAGAAGGCGCTGACTCCGTGGGTCTGAATCCAAACTTTTATTCAAAGATCAGTGTCTGCTTAGACGCGTTTCGGCGTTGCCGCCTTGTTCACTACATCTGCATTTCAAACTAGGGCGTTTATATATGCACCACCTCCTGGGCGTGTCTTTCAATTACAGTACAGGTTAGAACTGGAAATTGCCATGGTTACAGTGTGGCTAAACCTGTCTTTAAATAATTATTTTTTACTTTTTACATAATTATAATTTTTTACATTTTTGTACCCAGGACGAGCATTACTTCAGAAATAATTTTTCATTTTCAAATTAATTCTCCTGTTACGTTTTTCACCAAACCCATATGTGTCAGCATATATTTATGACCATTTTTTACATACAGCATGTTTAAATTCACAGCCGAAATAAGGTCATCCTCCAAACCTCAGTGACATCATTTCGTGAAACGGAAATAATAATAGTTACCACAACATGCTACAGTTTCCATACTGTTCTTCCCATGGATGTTCCCAATAAAGGTCCCACAATGGTAGCCCATCTGGTTTGCCTGTGTGTCATTGCATTGCTGAAGCCTCGTGTGGACGCTGGGCGCGTGTATGGGAGACGAGGCACTTACATCGGAGACGGCTGGCTCATGCGGTATATATATATCCACCTCACATTCTCCGATCTTGAGCCCCGACCTCTCACAGGGTGGCCTCGGCGCGCGGGGACCGGAGTGCCTCGCTTAACATCCAAAGAATCCTCCCTTTGAAAAACAAAAGAAGAGCGCCGTGCACCAAACTTTGAAAACAGGAGCTTTATTTCGAATACACCAGCATGGCAGCAGATAGGTTCCTTACGCGTTTCAGCTAATGAATCCTTGATCACAGGTGAGCCTCTGGATAATTTGCGGGCGTGGCCTTGATGCTCCGCCCTTTAACAAAGACTGCAACGTCACTCTGCAGTCCTCGCATACTTCAACATCCATGATGCACTGGGTAAGTCTTTTTCATGTTGCGAGAAAGTCAGCAATTGCATTTTCCAAATTGTTAAAGTATTTCAGGGAAATTGCAGACTATACACTCGTAGTATTTTCAGTTTCCACGTGCACCTTTGCTGGCCCAAATTGTCATACTGCCAAATTCATGCCATGTTTCAGCGCCTGCATTCGAAAATCTGTAACGAACAGACCTGTGTCTGCTCGTATCCCCTTGCTCTGCTGCACCTTTCCTTTTATCGGCTGAAACTCTTCATACCTTCCACTGTGGTGACTCACGCAGGCGGGTCAGGCTCTTCACTATTCAATCCACCTCACATTCTCCGATCTTGAGCCCCGACCTCTCACAGGGTGGCCTCGGCGCGCGGGGACCGGAGTGCCTCGCTTAACATCCAAAGAATCCTCCCTTTGAAAAACAAAAGAAGAGCGCCGTGCACCAAACTTTGAAAACAGGAGCTTTATTTCGAATACACCAGCATGGCAGCAGATAGGTTCCTTACGCGTTTCAGCTAATGAAGCCTTGATCACAGGTGAGCCTCTGGATAATTTGCGGGCGTGGCCTTGATGCTGCGCCCTTTAACAAAGACTGCAACGTCACTCTGCAGTCCTCGCATACTTCAACATCCATGATGCACTGGGTAAGTCTTTTTCATGTTGCGAGAAAGTCAGCAATTGCATTTTCCAAATTGTTAAAGTATTTCAGGGAAATTGCAGACTATACACTCGTAGTATTTTCAGTTTCCACGTGCACCTTTGCTGGCCCAAATTGTCATACTGCCAAATTCATGCCATGTTTCAGCGCCATGTTTGGAACAATCTTTTGGTGTTTGTGCAAGCAATGCTAACAAAAGGAAAATATGTACCTTATATTTCAACAGGTTCTGTGTCCGGACCCACTTGGGATTTAAATATGACTCCAACTCCCGTGATTCTTTGTTTCCAGGCCCAGCTGGGCAGGATATCAATTAGAAGGGATTTGTCAGTTGGAGTGCTCACGGAACGAACTTTGTTTGTCATGCTGCCTCTGAAGAAAGAGTGTTAACTCTGAAACGCGTCAGGCAAGGCGTGTGTTGATTAAATTACTTGTGCTGCACGAAGGTTGTCCCAGTGCTTTTGAAAATCTTGTTGGGAGTGCTATCCAAAAGGGCAACTTGTGAAACTCAATATATATATATATATATATATATATATATATATATATATATATATATATATATATATATATATATATATATATATATATATATATATATATATATATATATATATACATTACCTACTGGCGGCTGCCAGTAGGTAGTTATAGTTAGGATTGATTTCCATAGGGAAATCGCAACATTCTATTGGGAATAACTTTAGCGCCGGTTGAGGAATCTGCCTGAATTTCTCCTCAACTTTGCCTCGCGGCTCTCCGCTCCTTTCCTGAAAGTTTGGGGGGGATTCGTCAATCGGGGGCCGAGATAAAAGGGGGGTCCCAAAACGTGTTTTCCCCATGTTAATTTCCATAGGGCAGTCAAACTCACTTTTAGCTCGAACGGCTGAATGGATTTTTACCAAACTTGGCAAAATTGTAGGGACTGGTAGCCCGATGTGCCTTTGCTATGTCTCAAGATATGTGCTCCAGAGGATTTTGAGTAATTTGGGTTTAAAAAAATATATATATCTATAAGCGCGCCCCGGTACGCGCTCCGGGGAGCGCACCGGGCGCGCTACCCGACTTGCGCACGGAAAGCTGATTGGCTCTCGGGTGTCTGTAAACATTCGAAACAGGCCGCAGCGGCCGCCATCTTGTGTCTCGTAGGATCGAGACACAAGAGGTGGCAAAAACCAAAGGGGAAAATGACCAAAAGGGGGCAGGGTACACCCCCCCTGACCCCCTAGGTTTGATGTGGGGGCCATAAAAGGGTCCCGCGGGTAACCCTGCAGAAAAAAAGATTGACAGAGATTCTTTAAAACTATAGGTTTATTTTTATAAATTAAAGGTAGTTCTAAAAAGAACTGTTTTTTTATTCTTTTTGTTGTTTTATATTTTTTTTATTGTTTTTTGGAAACATTTTTATTTTTTTGGCTTTTCTGAAGTTTTATATATTTTTTTATTTTTTAAGGGGAGAAACAAGAAATAGGGAATTCTAAAGGGCTCAACAGGAGCAAAAAAAAAGGGGGAACAAATCAATGTTTCTTTGGGCACTTGTGGTTATCCCAAGCAAGGTTAATAAGTGTGATGCTTTGCTGTCCATAGCATATTGTTTTGCCACAAAAAATACAAACCATTTTTAAATTGTGAAACTTTCTTTGTATGGTGGAGCACATTTCCCTATCTTCCAGTCCCGATGGGGTGGGATCATTAGTTTGGGAGGTGCTGGCAAAAGATTGGACAGGGTTTCTGGCCAGTTCCCTGACCTCTGCCCTAGCATAGTTATTTGGATGCCTGCGTAGCCTATGCCTGATCATGGTGTGGTTGCCAAAGGAGTACTTTTTGTTGGGATTCCCCCTTGACAGCTCCTGATAACATATTAAGCAGGTTGCCTTAGGCGCATTTACTTTTTTCTTGTCATTGGGGATAGAAAAAATTGCCAGATGATGTGCTCTTTAGGTTTGTAAGGAATATTGTCCTCTTGGACGAATCTCCTCTCCTCCTCCTCCTCATCCTCCTCCTCTTCTTGATCTCCACCACTGTGAAGTTGTGGTGGTCCTTGTGGTGGTGGTGGTGGTGGTGGACCAGAAGCTCCAGCAGCTGCAGCTAATGTAGCCATTTTCGACTGAAATAACTGCAGGTCTTCCTCTCTCAAAGCACAAAGGTAGAATGAGGAAAAAAGGTGGGGTCTTTTATCATTTGGAAAAGAAAACTGTTCTGAACCAATGAAAAGTGTTATTTTTAGGTCACATGACCTGGCCTTACATCATTAGGAAACCAAAAGTGAAATGAACCAATAAAAAGTTTTATTTTCAGGTCACATGACCCGACGCGCTTACTCTACGCGCCCCGGGGCGCGCCCGGGGGCACGTAGCGTAAGCGCATCAGGACGATGCTCGATCGTATGCGCTCGCGTGCTTCCGGGTGCGTTTACGCAGTGCGTCATATGACGCATCACGCGGTTACGCGAAACGTCACAATGTTGTTTTCGTTCGTGAGAATAGCGCTAACGGGCCGCTCACCGGTACGCGCCCCGGGCGCGCCAATGCACTGCGCTTACCCGTGCATTCACCGGTACGGGCCCCGGGAGGGCTCCGGGCCAAAAATAAAAAAAATAATAATAATAATTTGACTTTTCATACTAGTTGATTTTCCCAGAACGGCAACAATATACTTCTAGCCGAAGATACACAAATATCCCACGAAACCACCAGGGAGACCTATTGTGTCTGCAAAGGGATCATTGTTCGAGCCCCTGGCCAATTTCATTGACTATTATCTAAGCCCCTATGTCAAACAACTCAAATCTTACATAAAAGACACAACAGAATTTTTATGTGTCTTAAAGGAACTTACCTGGTGACCTGATTTTCTAATGATCACTATGGACGTGACGGCTTTATATACCACCATTGACAATAACCTCGGTATAAATGCATGCAAATATTACCTCAAAGAACGCAACATTCACTACAGGGACGACAATGATATGTTTTTGGAAATGAACCTCAAATCACTTAGTAACAACATTTTCCTATTCGGTGACTTGATGTACCGACAAAAGAATGGAGCCGCAATGGGCTTTTCCTTCAGCCCAAGCTATGCTTGCATAGCTATGGGCTGGTGGGAGGAAACGACAGCATGGAATGAGAAAATTCACGAATATACTCAACACATTGTAATGTGGAAAAGGTTTATTGACGACCTGTTCATAGTATGGAATGGGAGGGAGGCAAAGTTTCTGGAATACTTTGAAATCTTGAATACCAGCACTCCGTGCCTAAAGTTCACATACACTGTAAATAAAACAAAATCAATTTTCTTGGACACGGAAGTATACATCAAAAACAATCGGATAGAAACAACACTCCACAGAAAAAACACAGCCACAAATGCGACTTTGGAGGCGACAAGTTTCCATCAGCAATCCTTGATATCAAGCATTCCATATGGAGAATTTCTCCGTCTCAGGAGAATTTGTAGTGAGGAAAATGAATGGAATAAACAGAGCAAAAATACCATCAAACGTTTTGAGAAGAGAAAATACAACAAGAAAGTGGTCCAAAAATGTTGGGAAAGAGCAAACCAAAAAACGAGAACAGATTGCTTGCAACAAAAGACAAAACAGGTTAACAATGAGGAAGAACCAATCAGACTAATTCTAAACTATAGCCAGGAATCAAAAAAGATAAATCAAATCCTGAAAAAGAATTGGAAGATTTTGCAGTTAGATCCCATCATTGGAAAAAAAATGGGTACCCATCCTGTTATCACTTACAGAAGGGCAAAAAACATACAAGACCAGCTGACTCACAGTCACTACAGAAAAACAACTCGGAAAAAACAATGGTTGAAAACAAAAGGCTTCATCAAATGCTACAATTATAAGGCATGCAAAATCGCCAAACCTACAACGGAAATAACAATGCCAAACAAAAAAACATGGCAAATCCGGGAATGTATAAGCTGCAACAGTCAGTACACAATCTATATGATTGAATGCCCCTGCAAACTAAGATACATTGGGAGCACCATCTGCGAACTTAAAAAGCGTATCTTAGAACACGTTTGTGCAACAGTACACAAGGACAGGAGCAACGCTGTTGCTAAACACATGGAGGCCAACCACAATGGGGACTGGAAAAAGTTGCGCTTTTGGGGCATAGAAACTATGACTTTGTCTGACAGAGGAGGCCATAATGAAAAATTGCTGCGGCAAAAAGAATCCAGCCACATCCTGAATTTTCGGACAATGACCCCTTTTGGTCTTAATCAATCGGAGGAACTTTACATACATCTGTAAATGTTATGACCTTTATCCTGAACAGAAACCCGTTTACAAACACTTCAGAATTTTTTTAAACAACACAATCTCCTAGCACCACCTTATCAATAGCCGCAACGCTATCCCCAACTCTGAAAATCAAACTAACACCGACCTATCACCCGTAAGCCCACTGGAGGGCGGTAAAATGAGTTTTCCGGACAAACAATTCATAAACACGCAAATTGAACATTAATCACATAGACACGTATAGTCTACGTAAAAATGTTGATGTAAATATATGTATTGATTGTGTTGTTTTAGTACGGAGAATTGCAACCGTGTTTTCATAAAACTACGAAGCCCACAAATCCTTGGCGGGTGTGAGGCGGAACTGAAATGGTTTTTGCAATATCGGCACCACCCACTAAGGGGAGTGACCTCATAGGTAATCTTATGGCTTCCTATAAGTTGTGGCAAATGCACTTTTACCAACTAACCGTGACCAAGACAGCGGAGGCTGTCGAAACGCGTTGGTTATTGCTTTGTTTTGATACTCTAATGGATTGAAGAATAAATTAACACAAACTTGTGTGGATTACGATTAATTCATTGCGACTCCAAGCTTTCCTCCAGTCGGAGGGATCGTTGTTGCTATATATATATATATAGATATGTGAAGCTACCAACTAAGAGATTTGTGCAAAGATTGGGACAAAAATAGTAGATTTTAAAAAATGTTATAATGCACATTTTTTGTTTTAAATCACTCTATGACGCAATACAATTTTGGTAAACAGATTTGATTTGTTTCACACATTGTATCATTTTCTCCTGTTATGTTGTGTTCAAATTGATTACAACGAGAAATGCCGTCTGTTTGTTCATCTACAATCTAGCACCCATTTCTATGGTCATGTTCAATGTCACGTGATGTCCGACAGGAGGTGTGGCCCTTAGGAAGGGTCAGGGAAAAAAAGCATATAAAAATAACAGGCTGACTGGTTTAACGGTGTGTGAACAAGAGTACATGGTACTCGAAACGCGTCATCTGAAAAGGTTTAAATAAACATCCTGCCTGACAACGCTGGGTCTGCTCTCTTCTTTCGCTGCGCCGACGGCGTGGAGGTTCGAGGATTTTGCTGTGCATTTATCACGGAAGCTGGTTGTCTCCGTCAGCAGCACCCCCTTCTCGGCAAGCGGCTTCACTCTAACAGCCAAAATTGGATTAAGATTCCGGGGAGGAATACTTCAGTGAAAGCCCCCTGCAGCTGTAAGGAAACCAGGTCAGCATCGGGTGATTTGATCAGCGGGTCGGATAGACCGGCAATCAACGGAACACCGGTGCCTAACGGACTTTCAATCCAGCAATCTGCAGGTGAGCAGGCAGCGTTTGTGTTTCAGGTGGCAGCACAACATAAACGGCCAAGTGCCGGTTGCAAATATTTAAATAAATCCTTTTCAATAGTACACCGCAAATATAGCACCAATAATGTCTACGAATCTCGATGATGAGAGGGAGGCGGCAGCGGCAATACTATACAGCAATTTGCCTCGTGGCGTGTCTAACAAGCAAACGCCCGTAACGGTCGCCAACACGATTAATCAAGACGCAAGACAGTTATTGAAGGCTTTGGAATAGAAATCCAGGTCCGAAGTCACGAAGTGGTGGGAGCAAAAGTCCCTAACCAAATATGAAGAAGCAGGGAGGGTGCCGAGGGGTTTACGCATATTACTTGCCCCCAGCTTTGTGGACCCTAATCCCGCTATGTTGAAAGAGTGGGGAGAAAGTAATCTCATCGCTTCTATGAACTTGATCAGGATCCTAATTAAATATGCAAGGCTTGATAGAATAACTCTGCTGGAAGAAATTGCCAAAATAAATGAAGAACTGGACAAATATGAGGAGGTGGACATTAAAAATATGATTGAAAAAAGTCGCAAAGAAATTGAAGAGAAATTGAAAAAACACGAGGAGAAAATTAAAATAAGGAAAATCAACAAATTCCAACGAGACCTCGAAGATTATGAGATGGGTCGTATCTACACTTTCTCTCGAAAGTTTGACCAAGTCAGAAAACAGCGCCAAACTTCCAGCCAAGTGAAAATTGTGCAACAACCAAGCGTTAGTAACGAGCAAGGAGCATCTAATGTTTCTGATGCAGATACTATTTCCTTATCAAGTTCGTGCAGCACAACGGGTTCAGTTGCAAGCCTGAACCAGGAAAACGATACGTATGCAGTCCTGGACTTAGGCGAAGAAATTGATTTTTTAGTCGAGGACCGGCTAAGGACACTTCGACCGAGAACGCGCAATCATGACGCAGGAAGCGGCGTAACATCAGGCGCAAAGCAAGAAGGCAACGAGCAAAATCCGCAGCAAAAGAAAAAGATGCCGTGGTACAAAAAGAGAAACAACAACAAAAAACAGTAGATATGGTGAGCACAATCACCAATTTATCGAACCTCACTCTGACTACAGCGGAACAACAGCTGTTGGCTCTGGGCCTCAATTATTGCCCGGAGAGTTCTTTCAATTACACAGGGACACAAGCTGATGTATTTCTTTTCATCAGGAAACTTAAGCTCAAAAAATTCTTTGCAATAAAACCGAATGTTCATGAAACGAACTGCAATGAACGAAATGATAGGCCTGGCAAGTCTCTTCGGGCAACAGCAAGTGATGCAAAAACGCTTTTAACACTTTGTGACTTGGAAACTGGTTCTCCTTCCAATGCTAATGAAGATACCAATACACCAAATACTCAAGATCAACTTCGTGCCATCGATGTCACGCGAAGGGGAGCAGGGGAAAGCCCCTTCTAAGCAAAGAGTAACTTTGTACCAATGATGCCCAAGGACGCAGTGGATATATTTCACGAATGTGTGGTGGAAGATTTAAAGACACTAAATAAACGAATACAAAGACAGAAACATCCTAAATGCAAGGAAAAGAATTTTCAGTCAACAGAGTACAACAAACTGATGGAGAAACTTAGCAAAAATCAAGATATAGTTATTAATTCCTCGGACAAAGGAGGAAATATTGTCCTTTGGCAACGACAAGAATATGAAACTGAGGCGTTAAGACAATTGAATGATAAAAACTGTTACGCTTCAAGTCATGGCCTAGAATACAAACGAGCACGGGACACTTTGAAACGTATGTTAATGGCCTACAAACGGGAACATTTAATATCGTCTGAAGAATATACATTTCTACATGTGGAAAATCCAGTGATGCCCCACCGCATACCTAATTCCAAAAGTCCATAAGATGCGTCATCCCACCCCTGGCAGACCAATTATCTCTGCAATCAACAGTATGGGTGAGAATGTTTCTCGTTACATCGATTTCTTTCTGCAAAATTATGTCCAGGGTCTTGGTAGTTATATCAAAGACACCGGTGATTTTTTGTCCAGATTGAATACCCTACAATGGGAAACGAGTTGGTGCATGATAACATTGGACATTGAATCCTTATATACGTGTATCGAACATTGTAAAGGTATTGAGGCAATTCAACACTATTTAGGAAAAAGGTCCTGTGAGTATTATGGACACAATCAGATGCTATGCAATTTAGTAAAGTGGTGTTTAAATAACAATTTTTTCATGTATGGCAAGGACATTTGGAGGCAAATTAGGGGTGTCGCGATGGGTTCCTGCTTCTCCCCCAGCTATGCGTGTTTACACGTGGGCTGGTGGGAGGAGCGGGATCTCGTAGCGACACCGGGCTACGGTAATGTAGTGCACTGGGTGAGATTTATCAACGACGTTTTTTGTATTTGGCATGGCGATATCTCCAGTGCTCAGCAGTTTGTTGATGCTCTTAACACTAACACTAGTAATCTTTTTTTCACTTCCAATATAAGCAGACAATCAACCCAATTTTTGGATGTTCAAATTGACATCAGTGGGCATAACATCGTGACTTCTTTATATCGTAAACCCACTGCGGCTTGAGCTATGTGGGTAGCACGAGGTCGCAGGTGCATGTGAGGATATTGCAGCATCTCCGTGCAATAGTGAATCATGATTTGGCCTACCCGGTGGCACGGCATTTTGACTCGGTACACGCCAGGGACCTGGCGTGTCTGAGTTATTTTGTCATCGATGCTGTGCCCCCTTTAAGATTGGGTGGCGATAGGGACAAGTTACTCAGAAAGCTGGAGACGCAATACATAGTGGCATTGGATACTAGACAACCACACGGTCTCAATGCCACTGAGGACTTACACCATTTTCTGTGAATTTTCTGTATGTGTCCACTTCAATGAACAAAATCCCCCCTTCTTTAAATGTGGAATTTATTTGAGTATCTGATTTTCTAGTTTTTTAATTACTGTATTGGGTCTTGAATTCATGATGAAATATAATTCCAATAATAAGAACCCATTGAGTAAATAATTTGATTCACATGACAAGATATAATGTTTGGGTCATGATTTGAACAGTGTTTTTGATAGGACATGTGAATTTGGATAAAATAAATATATATTTTTTCATTAAGACTGTATATAATGTGTATAGTTAAACATTTATGATTAGTCTCATCCATCGTTTTCTTTTATGTTAAGTATGATCGTTTTCTTTCCTTCTTTTTTTTTTTTACACATTCTACATATGTACATATGAGCACAATCAATGGGGATGTCATTTTTTTATATATATATTATATATATAATTGTATATAGGTCTAGATATTTATGATATATTGTAAATTCATGACATTTTTGGATTTTAGACATTTGCTCATGGGTTCTATCGGTGGAGTTGTCACTTAAAGATTTACATCATATGACCACGTGGACTAAAGCTTTCACTGTTCAAAATGATCTGGTTGCTGGTATAAATTAATTTGCATTAGTCACTTTATATAATCTGCATCCATGCAGTAACAATTAAGCACCAGTCACTTTATCAGTGCACATTTTGAAAATCTGCATTCAGGCAGTTATGATATGTGAAGCTACCAACTAAGAGATTCTTGCAAAGATTGGGACAAAAATAGTAGATTTTAAAAAATGTTATAATGCACATTTTTTGTTTTAAATCACTCTATGACGCAATACAATTTTGGTAAACAGATTTGATTTGTTTCACACATTGTATCATTTTCTCCTGTTATGTTGTGTTCAAATTGATTACAACGAGAAATGCCGTCTGTTTGTTCATCTACAATCTAGCACCCATTTCTATGGTCATGTTCAATGTCACGTGATGTCCGACAGGAGGTGTGGCCCTTAGGAAGGGTCAGGGAAAAAAAGCATATAAAAATAACAGGCTGACTGGTTTAACGGTGTGTGAACAAGAGTACATGGTACTCGAAACGCGTCATCTGAAAAGGTTTAAATAAACATCCTGCCTGACAACGCTGGGTCTGCTCTCTTCTTTCGCTGCGCCGACGGCGTGGAGGTTCGAGGATTTTGCTGTGCATATATATATATATATATATATATATATATATATATATATATATATATATATTTATTTATTTTTTTCACCAAAGAATTACTCGCACTCCACCAGGAATATAATTATGCAGGTTTATTTTGATGCCTTTACAGCAACAGCTTCACCAACGCGTTTCACAGCATCCGCTGCTTGATCACGGTTACAAACATTGGTCCCTTTTCTGTTTCTCCTTATATACCAGTAGTTCACATTAGCCTTATTATGAGGCATTGTGGTACTCGTAGTTACTTATTTACATTTTTTTATATATATATACATTTTCACAAAGCAAGTGACGTACTTTGCTTGCCTATATTTACGCATAATTGCTATGTTTTTGCTGGCATTGAATCAGTATATGTGTGCCAGTGCGGGTGTAATTCCAGCGAAATGTACAATTATATTTGGAAACCCAAGTTCTCAGCAAATCAGTGTCTGTTGTTTAACACTGGTTGGTGGTTGTATGGACATCTCTGTAAGTATATGTATAGGGTCTTAGTGCCCTTATTTTATATCAAAAGATCTAGGCTCCATTTACACACCAATATTTGCTAATGGGTATACCATTGCTCCTCACTATGTTATTTCACATATATGTTTGGGACTCAGTGCCCTATGATTACCCCACACTATGCATACTTTTATGTTCATTTATATAGATCCATTTCCAGTCTTTAGCCTTTCACAGGTGCACATGAAGTTCCTCGTCTCCATTGAGACCCCCAGGTATCTTAGTTTTAAAACGAATGGTACTTCATCTTCACTGAGTAGATTCAGATCTTGCCATTTTTTTAGGCGCGTTTCCAGGTCTAATATCATGTTGTTAATTGGATTTTTGTCCAGTTTCCTGTAACTTTTAGTGTCACTCAACTGTCGCATTGCTTCCTTCATATAGTCTTCCTTGTTTTGAAGTACTATATTTCCGCCTTTGTCCGCGGATTTAATTTCCAAGTTGTTATTTGCCATTAAGTAAAGCCTGCCAAGTTGGACGCAATCTCACCAAACTAAAGGATCCAAATGGAAAGACTTTTAAAATAGAAAGTACAATCAATTGCAAAACAACTCATGTGGTTTATCTGCTGCAGTGTTTTTGTGGACAAAGATATATTGGGAGTACCATCTGCCCACTCCAGAAAAGGATATTGGAACACATCCGAGCTATAGAAAACCATGATTTGAGTTATGCTATGGCAAAACACATGCTAACTCATGACAAAGAAAAAAAGACCTGGAAAGACATGACATACAGTGGCTTGGTCACAATTCCAATAAAGGAAAGAGGGGGAAACAGACTGATGATGCTACGGCGTATGGAATCAAGGCTAATCATTCGTTTTAAAACTAAGATACCTGGGGGTCTCAATGGAGACGAGGAACTTCATGTGCACCTGTGAAAGGCTAGAGACTGGAAATGGATCTATATAAATGAACATAAAAGTATGCATAGTGTGGGGTAATCATAGGGCACTGAGTCCCAAACATATATGTGAAATAACATAGTGAGGAGCAATGGTATACCCATTAGCAAATATTGGTGTGTAAATGGAGCCTAGATCTTTTGATATAAAATAAGGGCACTAAGACCCTATACATATACTTACAGAGATGTCCATACAACCGCCAACCAGTGTTAAACAACAGACACTGATTTGCTGAGAACTTGGGTTTCCAAATATAATTGTACATTTCGCTGGAATTACACCCGCACTGGCACACATATACTGATTCAATGCCAGCAAAAACATAGCAATTATGCGTAAATATAGGCAAGCAAAGTACGTCACTTGTTTTGTGAAAATGTATATATATATAAAAAAATGTAAATAAGTAACTACGAGTACCACAATGCCTCATAATAAGGCTAATGTGAACTACTGGTATATAAGGAGAAACAGAAAAGGGACCAATGTTTGTAACCGTGATCAAGCAGCGGATGCTCTGAAACCCGTTGGTGAAGCTGTTGCTGTAAGGGCATCAAAATAAACCTGCATAATTTTATTCCTGGTGGAGCGCGAGTAATTCTTTGGTGAAAAATTGAAAAGCAGGGAAAGCCCGTCCCTGGAACTTGCACCGGCTGTTCAAGGGTGTGCCTTTGGTAACGGAGCAACTTGGTGATTAAAAAAAAAAAAAATATATATATATATATATATATATATATATATATATATATATATATATTCCATACTCGTGACCAAGGGGGAGGAGCCCCGAAACGCGTCGAGTGTGATTGTTTTGCTGCTATCTTGCTGATTAAATATTTTTGAATAATACGCAATTGGGGTTCGTGCTTCATACTGTCCCAGGATCGTGTGGACGCCGGTATGTTTGATTGAATACATATATATATATATATATATATATATATATATATATATATATATATATATATATATATATATATATATATATATATATATATATATCCTGGGGGTACAAGAGTTTTTTAGTGATCATGGAAACCTTTTCGGCAATATTAACCAGCACTGTGCCTAATGTTTTGGTTTTGCCTAACAGCGCATCTGCTGTTGCTTGAGATCTTTCACCCAATACTTACCACTGGTGCTTCAACACCACTGTTATTTCCTTGGTTCCCACTGGGCAGCCTCTCCTGGTTTCAAGTGGTCTTTCTGTGTTCTTCCAATTGGTGAAGCTTGGATCAACTACAGCCTGCTTTACATGGCCAGTGTCCTTCCACTGGCCGCGCATTTCTGGAGATACATTCTTTTGATTTATTTTTTGCACTCTATAAGTGTGTTTGTGGTTGCAGTCCGTCCGTATTGTCTTTTTTTCAGTCAGAGAATGACAATGGGAGAGGGTCAGCTATTGCCACGCACTAACAGAGGAAGAGTGGCAACTACCTAGCAGGGTTCCGCAGACACCATAGCGGAAGCAGAGGGAGGTGCTTCAGGGGCTCATGCTCACAGCCATCCATTCTGCTGGAAATCCTTTCATGAACTATTCACATCATTGGTAGCTCCCTATATGGCATAAATGACATTTAAATGTAGGCCCTCTAGCCTGTGACATCCACAACAACTCTAGACATAGGCCACAATTCTGAACAATAAATGACACACACACAGTGTTACTGGGGTGGCAGAGTGAACCACGAGAGTTCACTCTGCTTTCATTTATACCCTCGGGCTACGCCTGGCCCTCTGCTTGTGTATGTGCAACATTGTACCCAGAAGCCGGTTGGCAGTCTACATCTTTCTGAACTTTTGCTGGACTGCTCCCATAAGGAACAGGGTCAAGACTGATTTGCATATGGCTGGGTCAAAAAACTGGGGTAGTCAGTTGAGCAAAATAATGATGAATTAAACCCAGATCCTTGTGACTGGGGGTGAATGTTCGCATTGTTCAGCATTCTATCCAACAATTGTTTCTTTTGCATTTGTTGCCCTAAGTGGGAAAGGTATGCCCAGACTGCATCACCGGATTTAAGCTAGCCAGGGTGATGCCCCAAAACAGGTCCCAGGATGCTTGTTTCCGGTCCAGGGAGGTCCTGGCTTGTCAGTTCAGGCTGGACTGTTCCCATAAGGAACAGGGTAAAGACTGATTTGCATATGGCTGGGTCCAAACTAGGGTGGCATGGTGAGCAAAAGAATGATGATTAAGCCCAGATCATTGTGACTGAAGGCGAATGTTCGCATTGTTCAGCATTTTCTTTTGCATCCAAACTTTTGCTAGCATGAAATAATCATGTGTGAATCATTAGATTATAACATCACACACACAGTCTCTTAGTCTCTGGCTTGGTGCAGGATTGAGCGGATGTCCATACCTGTAGCTGTGACCACTCTCTGTTTTTGATGGACACGCCATTCAGGTCTTCTTAGCTGGCCAGTGTCAACATGTCTGGGCTCAACACGGTCGCTGCTGTCGGGTCAGGACTGGATAGTGATGCGTCCATTAAGGGCCTGGAGGCATCCGCTTCTGATGTGTAGGTTTCCTCAGCTGAGCATTGGTTGTCTCCTTGTCTATTTCTCTGATGCAGGACTCATTGGAATCATGACACGTTACGTGACACAATGGTCTGACCACGCCGAGCAGTCACCATTGTCCCTTTGATGTTGGTTTCCCACACTTCTTTCTCAAATGTGGTGTGAAACTTCCATACGGGTGATGAGTTTTAGTACTATTAGAAGTCATCGATCTTCGAACCTTGCAGGCCATGTTATTAGTAGCTTGTCATTTTTCTTGGGTGGTCTGAATGTCTACTTCTGCTGGGCTCCAGCTGGGACTGGCTGGGAAGAGGCCTTGAGTATACTTTCTTATTAACAGATAACTTGGGGCACATCATGTGGTGCTGTGAGTTGTCTCTCTATAAGCTCTCAGGAACTGGTGTAGGTAGGATTCAATGTCTTCATCATGCTTCAGCCCATTCATGGGGGGCTGTGTTCAGGGTGCACATGAAATGCTCTACCTTGCCGTACATTTGAGGCTACTGTGAGGTTATCGTCCTGCGTTGGATATGCAGGCTTTGGAGGTGTGTTTAGAAATCTTCTCCATGAAAGGGGTGCCCATTGTCTGCTTTCATTTCTTTGGGGAGGCTCAAGAGTGGAAATACCTTCTTAAGCACTGGCTTGACATTCCCAAATGCGGTGGATCTGATGAGTTCCACAACTGGGAACTTGGTGTGGCTGTCTATGATCACAGTGGTGGCCTGACCTTGGGGAAGCTGCCGAACTCCATGCTAACACATGACACTGTGTCGTGCAGGCTTTCTCTGTGAATACTGGCGCATTTGGCAGTTCCCCACCTATGATGGTACAGGAGTGGCAGTTGTGGACCTGTTCGTTAACCCACTTGTCCATCCCTGGTAACCACCCTTTGTGTCTCAGGCATGCCTTTGTCTTCACATTCCCCTGGTGTGCCAGTTCGAACCCTCTCATCCATAAGCTTTGAGGCATCATTATTTGGCAACCTCATAACAGGAGTCAGGTGCTGCTTGTGCTGAGTTTGTCACGCACTCTTCACAGTTGGTTCCTTGCTGGTTGTTCGTCAGTGGTGAGGGCTCTTGCGCCATCTAAGAGGTTCTTCCACTGTCATCGTGAAAAGCTTCCTTGGCTTTTGCAATGCAGGTGTTCTTACTTTTTTTCAGTTGCATCATGGATTTCATCCTATGACAAGGCTTTGGGCATGAGTTGTATATTAGCATTTGTGTGAATGCTTTAGCTCCATCATCTGTCATTGAGGGGTTGCTGTCTACAGGTGCTGCTGTTGGGTGTTGGGACAGATAGTCCACTGAGTTGTTTATGCCTGGCCGGTACGTGATCTCCGAGGAGTAATGTTGGAACTGCACAACTCATCGTTGATGCGAGTTGGCCCATTCCTGGCAGTACCGGTAAAGAGAGCAACTAGGGGTTTGTTGTGAGTCACAACCTGTAACTTCTGTCCACAGAGATATAAGAGGAAGAGCAGACATGCCCATCTGATCACCAGTGCTGTCTTCTCAATCTGATCATAGCACGTCTCAGTGTCAGTGATTGCCCTGCTTGCGTATGTAATGGGGAGCCAGGAGTCTTCTTCTTTTTCTTGCAGTAGGACTGCACTCAGGCCCACTTGACTGCCATCCACAAATAGGTCTGTCTTGTGCCAAATAGGCCATTGTTGTGTCAGCTAGGAGTGCCTCTTTCACTTTCTTCAAGGCCTATTTCGCTCGGCTGTTCCAGTCCCAGAGGAGCTCGTGTTTGGTCAGGGCACAGAGTGGTTCTGAAAGGGTGGGCAGATTAGGGACGAGCTGCCTGTGGTATTTGCCATGCCTAGGAAGCGTCTGACTTCAGATGGATTCTGTGGGACAGCCACCATCCTGATGCCATCTACCTTCTGTGGGTAAACATGTAGCCCTTTGCTGGAGAATCGATAGCCGAAGAATTTGACAGAGTTGTTATAAAAGGAAAAAAGTGAGCCCGTTATCTGCTAGTCTCTGCAGAGCAGCTGTTAGTATCATCTGTTGGTCTTCCAATGTCTCTGAGTAGATTAGAAAATTATTTTTCACACTGATTATACCCATTGGCCTAGATACAATTTCTTGGATTACACCTTGAAAGACTTCAGCTGCAGATGACATCCCAAAGTTGAGGCATCAGTATTTGGGGAGTCCAATGTGGGTCAAGAAGGTTGTAATGTACCTACTTGCTTCATCAAGCTACAGCAGGTGGTAACTGGTGTTTAGGTCTATCTTAGAGAACTAACCAGCACCATTAAGGTCAGCCACTATCTCAACAATGTTGGGGGTGAAGTTTCGCTCATGGTGAATTGCTTTGTTTGCTAGCCTCATGTCCAAGCACAAGTGGATGGCAACTGGTTGTTTGGGCTTGGGGTGCTGACCAGGGGTGACACCCTAGGTGTGGGTCCTGTTACTCTCTCAATGACTCCTACCTGTTCAAGCTGGTCCAGTTCTTTTTCCACTACTGGCATACTAGAGGGCACTCTTCTGTTCCAGTTTGAAGTGGGTCAGATGGTTTAATCAATGTGCACATTAACTTTCAAGACCTTGAGGCACACCAGGCCTTGAAACAACTTGGGGAACTCCTCGTGGAAGCTTGTTGCCTGAGAGTCATACACTGGGCAGGCAAAGAAGAGGTAGGGGCTCGGTCCCACCATATGTATAGTTTCTGGCTTTGGTGGGTGTTAGTTGTGGGTGTGGCAAAATATTTTTGAATTGCTTAGTGTCCATGAAATTCACGGCTCGGTCCCACCATATGTATAGTTTCTGGCTTTGGTGGGTGTTAGTTGTGGGTGTGGCAAAAGATAGTTGAATTGCTTAGTGTCCATGAAATTCACGGATGCAGCCGTGGCTATGAGAGCGGTGGTTGCTGCTTTTCCGATGTGGACTATTGGCGGTGGTCCTTACCGATGGGTCTCCTTGCCTCCGAAGGATATTGTAAAGACTTCATCCTCATTGTCTTCAGGTCAACCTACACACTCAGGGTACCACAAGAGATGCTCGCTCTCATCTTGGTGTAGGGCGAACTGGCCAAACCCGGGCCGCTCTGCGATGTAATCAAGAAACTGCACGATTGTTGGTATACCAGGTAACCACACTCAATCAATCAATAAATCAGGAGTTTCTATAGAATAGCTACTCACCCGTGAGGGACTCAACACGCTTGGGGGTGTGGGGGCCACTGATTCGTCTGGGCATGGAGGTTTAGCTGAAAAGCCAGGTCTTGAGATCCTTACTTAATTAGGTCAGCAACAGAGATTGCTTGAGGTGGAGGGGCAATGTGTTCCTGGTCTTGGATGCGAGGTTGGAGAAGGATCTTCCTCCACTTCTGGTCTTGTGAATCCGTGGGACGACGGGCGGGCAACTTGGACGGAGCAAAGTTGTCTGGCGGGTACGTGGAATGAGAGGCAGTGGTTCAAATATGCTGGTCCTGTGTCGTAGAGAGCTTTCTAGACATGTGTGAGAAGCTTGAAGGTGATTTTCTTGTTGACTGGGAGCCAGTGGAGTTTTTGGAGGTGGTGTGTTATGTGGATGCAACAGGTGATTTCAGGGACCAGTCTGGTTGCCGCGTTTTGAAAGTTCTGTAGTTTCCTGAGCTGTTTCTGGGTGACATCGGCATGGAGTGAGTTCCTGAAGTCTAGTCTGCTGGTCATGAGCCTCTTTCTGGATTCTGTGGGGATCCATCTGAATGTTTTTCAAAGCAGGAGGAGCGTGTGGAAGCAGGATGAGGATACAGCCTTGATTTGGCAGGTCATTGTGAGCGAGGAATTCAGTATGATGCCGAGGTTTTGTGCGTGGTCCGTGGGGATGGGATGGGTTCCCAGAGTGGCACCAAGACTCCATTATTTAAAAGAGCATCATATGTAAATGATACTCACCTAAGGGAGGCTCAGCTCAAATGATATTGGCCAGACTCTGGTGTGCAGGATGCAGCACACATAGAAAGAGGAAGTCATGAGGAGAAATATAGATATTTCTCCTTGTTACGCCTCTCCTAGGGTGGCATATCTTTTTGGTGCATTCCCAGGTTTACAAGGTCTTGTAAATCTGGGAATGCATCAAAACCAATGGAAGTTGTGTGGGAACACCTACGCAACACTCTTGTAATGCCTTCCTAGGGCAGAGTAACGCAATGCAGCAATTTGAGCTGCATTGAGTTACTCCAGATTTTTGGAGCCACTCAAAGCCATGCAAAGTGGCTTTGTGTAGCTTCAAAAATCTAACTTAAGGTTTGTGTCACTCTTGCACCACATTATTAGGTGCAAGTGCAACGCAAAGCAGGTTATAAATATGGCCTGAGTTCTCCACTGGCCATGGCTCTGCCACTGCCTTCCTATAGTCAGCAACAATTATTAGAACCAGAAAGGGAGATGTCTCTGTTCCGCTCTGGATCAAACATCTATCACGTCAGTGAAAGAGCCACTTAATAATCTGTGCCCTGCATGACTGAACTGTGAATGTAGTGAGACGAGCAGAAAATAAACTGGCCCATTTTACTTTATCCAATTTCCTTTCTTGCCTCTCCGTAGCAGCTCGGCCGCAAACAAGCAGCTGTGGACTGACTGATGTGACTGATTGTGGGAGGAGTGCTCTATTTCGGAACAGGTGTCGAGCCCATAGGAGTGCATGAGCTGTGCAGCTGACATTGACAAGTCACGTCAAACCCATTTGAGGCTTATTAAAAATGCAAGGAACATCTTGACTTGATTGCATTTGCATCAGGGGCTGAACTACCTAAAGTGACTCGGAGGTGCAACAGGCGTTTGCACCCACTTTGTGCGTCCCTGGGACACTTTGTTATTACAGAAGGGGCCGCAGATGGATATTTCCGGTATTACTAAAAAGTGGCACACTGTCAGTGCGCCTTCTGAGAGCAGCCCTCTGCAAGGGGTACTGGGGGTCCTATGGGGCCCCCAGACATCCCCTTTAAAAGTACGGGTGGGTTGCCGCCTGCACAGTGAAACACGGAGCGGATTTAAAGCAGCCTCTCAGTATTTCACATGAATGAGTTCGCAGCTGCCCTGGGGGCAGCGCATTCTCCATAATGAGGTGCATCTTCCTTCATTATGGCGGGCTCACTTTTTTAAAGATGCACCCGGCACTATGAAGGAAAATGCGCTGCATGTGTAATGTGGCCACAGGCAGGCAAATATGCAAGAACTTCCAGGTCAAACAACCAAGCAGGATCTACAGTTGTCCTAACCACTATCCAGTACTATAATCTTTACGTACAGAGGAGGAATGAGACCGATCAATCCAGCCAACTCCAGTTCCTCAACCTTTAGATCTGCCTTCTTTCTCTCAAGTCACCAGAAGAGAAGAGCAGGAGCTATTGAGCAACTTGTCCAGCCCTAAAACATTTCTGTTTGTTGAATCTCTAGAACTTTCTACAATATCTAGAAATACAAAAATTAAACAAGGTAAAGGTGAACACTACTGTAGAGATCGTCAGGTAAGTATTCGGTGTGTACAGGGTTTGAAGCTAATCAGAACCCGACACGTTTTAGTCTGTCTACCTATGAATATGTATAAGAACAAACAGCAAGACGCACAATGTGCTGTGGAGAATACAAAGCAAAGGATTGCTGCAAGGCCAACTACAGATACACAGACTGCAGCAAAGCCAGTGAGATTTATTATTGCGAAATTAAAAAAATATTTCGAAAATTCAACGAGGGATGTGTTAATTAATAATTCAATTTCGATAACTGCAAACGTTAAACAGCATAAAGGAAACGTGTTTTTGCAGGACATGTCAACATTGCGAAAGGTCAGTGATTAGCATTAATGTCAGGAAGAAATGCTGTAACATTTTTAGAAAACATCACAAACAGTGCTCTCCTTCTCTGTTATGATCCAAAAAGTTAACTGTGTTTATGGGTCAATCTAATTAGTATCTAACACTCGTACACCAGAAGACAATAGGAGACGGAAAAAGGGAAGTCAATTTTAATAAGCTTTTCACTAAGACCTACATTTTCCAATTTGTCTCCAGCTATATTCCTCAGTGGAATGGGGGCCCTGGGTGAGCTGTCTGCTTTAACTGCATTAAAAGTGACATGTTCACTGATTAGTTTACATTTAATGATAGCTTATAGCCCTTGGTGTACATTGAAAGTTTGTGGCTGTAAGTTAGGATATGACTCTCTACCTTGGGTTTAAGCTGCAGGCAACGCTCTCAGAAGCCTTTATTATCCTAAGGGAGTGTTGGCCATTTTATAAAACAGCCACTTCCTGAAAGTCTGGTTGATGAAGGGAGGCCCCTTTGATTTGTAGTGCTGGGATTGGGCTTTTTAACCTCGCTGCCCCTCCTTCTGTAACATGTCTCCAACCTCTAAGGCATGGGTACTCACAAACTTTCTCTCGGGGGCCAAATTTACAGTGTGGTTTGTTTCTGAGGGCCGCACCGCTAGGGGCGGGGTCAGTGGGGGAGGGGTCGGGGCTAGAGCAACAAAAAAAGCTGTGACCATGAGGTTGAACACAGGTCCCTGCAGCGGACGCCTTCGTCCACTGAGCCACCAGAACTGGCATACACACATCTCTCTCTCTCTCTCTCTCTCTCTCTCTCTCAACCTCTCTCTCCCTCTCTCTCCCTCCCTCCCTCTCTCCCTCTCTCCCTATTTCTCCCTGTCTCACTCAGACTGTCTCACTCCCTCTCTCTCCCTCTCTCTCTCCCAGACTCCCTCTTTCTCACTAACTCCGACTGTCTCACTCCCTCTCTCTCTGTCTCACTCCCTCTCTCTCTCTCTCTGTCTCCCTCTCTCTCTCTCTGTCCCTCTTTCTCTGTATCCCTCTCTCTCCTTCCCTCTCCGTCTCCCTCTCTCTCTCTCCCACTCTCTCCTTCCCTCTCCCTGTCACCCTCACTCTGTCATCCTCCTCACTCTGTCGCCCTCTCCCTCCCTCTTCCCTCCCTCTGTCACCCTCCTCCCTCCCTCCTCCCTCCCTCCTCCTTCCCTCTGTCACCCTCCTCCCTCCCTCCTCCTTCCCTCTGTCTGTCACTCTCCTCCCTCCCTCCTCCTTCCCTCTGTCTGTCACCCTCCTCCCTCCCTCCTCCCATCTGTCACCCTCCTCCCTCCTCCCTCCATCGGTTACCCTCCTCCCTCCCTCCTCCCTCCCTCGGTTACTCTCCTCCCTCCCTCAGTCTGTCACCCTCCCTCCCTCCCTCCTCCCTCCCTCTGTCTGTCACCCTCCTCCCTCCCTCCCTCCTCCCTCCCTCCCTCTGTCTGTCACCCTTCTCCCTCCCTCTGTCTGGCACCCTCCTCCCTCCCTCTGTCTGTCACCCTCCTCCCTCCCTCCTCCCTCCCTCTGTCACCCTGTGTCTCCCTCCCTCTCCCTTTCTCTGTCTCCCTCCCTCTCCCTTTCTCTGTCTCCCTCCGTCTCCCTTTCTCCGTCTCCCTCCCTCTCTCTTTGTCTCCCTCCCTCTCCCTTTCTCTGTCTCCCTCCCTCTCCCTCTCTTTGTCTCCCTCTGCCTGTCTCCTTCTGTTTCCCTCCCTCTCCCTCTCTATGTCTCCCTCTGTCTGCCTCCCTCTATCTGTCTCCCTCTGTCTCACTCTCTCTGTCTCCCTCTCTCTGTCTCCCTCTCTTTGTCTCCCTCTGTCTCCCTCTCTTTGTCTCCCTTCCTCTATCTCCCTCCTCCCTCTGTCTCCCTCCGTCTCCCTCCTCCCTCTGTCTCCCTCCGTCTCCCTCCTCCCTCTGCCTCCCTCCTCCCTCTGTCTGTCGCCCTCTCTGTCTCCGTCTGTCTGTCTCCCTCCATCTGTCTGTCTCCCTCCCTCTGTTTGTCTCCCTCTGTCTGTCTGTCTCCCTCCCTCTGTCTGTCTACCTCCTTCTGTCTGTCTCCCTCCTTCTGTCTGTCTCCCTCCCTGTCTCCCTCTGTCTGTCTCCCTCCCTCTGTCTCTGTCTGTCTCCCTTCCCCTCCCTCCTTTCCCTCCCTCCCTCGCTCGTTCTCCCTCGGTCTGCCTCGCTCTCCCTCCCTTTCCCTCCCTCGCTCTCCCTCCTCCTCCCTTTCTGTCCCTCCCTCGCTCTCCATCCCTTTTCCGCTCCCTCTCTCGCTCTCCCTCCCCTCCCTATCCCTCCCTCCCTCGCTCTCCCTCCCTTTCCCTCCCACGCTCTCCCTCCCCCTCCCTTTCCCTCCCTCACTCTCCCTCTGTCTGCCTCCCTTTCCCTCCCTCGCTCTCCCTCCCTTTCCCTCCCTCGCTCTCCCTCCCCTTCCCTCCCTCGCTCTCCCTCTGTCTGCCTCCGTTTCCCTCCCTCCCTTGCTCTCCCTCTGTCTGCCTCCCTTTCCCTCCCTCCCTCGCTCTCCCTCTCTCCCTCTGTCTGCCTCCCTTTCCCTCCCTCCCTTGCTCTCTCCCTCCCTTTCCTTCCCTCGCTCTCCCTCTGTCTGCCTCCCTTTTCCTCCCTCCCTCCCTCGCTCTACCTCTGTCTGCCTCCCTTTCCCTCCCTCCCTCGCTCTCCCTCTGTCTGCCTCCCTTTCCCTCCCTCCCTCGCTCTTACTCTGTCTGCCTCCCTTTCCCTCCCTCCCTCTCCCTCACTCTCCCTCTCTTTCCCTCCCTCGCTCTCCCTCCCTCTCCCTCCCTTTCACTCCCTCCCTCGCTCTACCTCTGTCTCCCTCGGTCTCCCTCCCTTTCCCTCCCTCCCTCTGTCTCCCTCCCTCTACCTCCCTCTGTCACCCTCTTCATCTCACCCTGCCTGTGTGTGCCTGGGCTGAGACAGCTTCCGGGCACACACACACACACACACACAGCCACACCCGAGCACTTCACAGGTCTTTAAAAGACCATTTGTATGTTAATGAGGCTTTTGTATTTCACCTCTTCTTAGCGCCCCTGCAGCTCCACTCTGACTATCACTGGAATGCCCGGGACCCCACAGAGCAGCAGAGTCTCTCAGAGTCGCGGCGTGCAGTGTTTGCCGACACTTTAAAAAAAATTTAAACCACGGGTAAATTGTCTGCAAGGTCCGCTGGCCGCCAAGGAAGGCTTACCTGGCCGTACTATGAGTACCAGTGCTCTAAGGCTTCGAACTGGAATGAAGGAAGTCAGGCCGACAGGGAAGAGGATGAAAGCTGCCAAGTAATTTGTATTTATGCTTTAACAGTACTTTTACTGGTAAACATCAATAGGTTTTACAGAAACTCATTATTAATCTTCTGAAAATGACTGACTTCAAGACTTACTTTTTGGAAAATACAAGGAATACAACGACTCAGCAACTCAGAGTGAAATCATTTCGTTTATCACTGATTTAAGAAACATTTCGAAACAAGAGAGATATAATACCACACGATCTGTAAAAGATCTGTTTCACTATTTCCTTGCATCTTAATACTTAAAATGGATTGACTTACCCACTTTGGCCTAAGATAATTCCACGAACAGTGGAAAGCAAAACTATTAAAAGTCATCCATGCCAATGGCTATATCCACATGGGTCGACGAAGTACAGACTTGACCAGTGTGTCGTGGCTGGATGTGGTCTAAATCCTGTAAATGGAATTGTGGCCTAAACCAAATGCTTTAAATATTTTCCAGAGTAATGGGCGTTGTATTTGCTTAAAGGCCTTCTGTGTATTTAACAAATGCAAAGCCATTTAGGAATTAGATATTACTTACCCTGTAAGGATCCGTTTGTAGAGTGTAGTACTATAGATCCACATGCTCTGTATACTCTCCTGCTATCTAGCGTTGGGCTGGAATGTTAACAATGTGTTTTTCTTTAAAGAAGTCTTTTGAGTCACGGGCTAAAGTGACTCCTCGCTTAGCTGTCAATGCGAGTGGGCATCCACTCCATATCAGATTGTTTTCCGCACAGTGGGTAAGAGTAGTGTGGAGGTGTGAGTGAATAGGAAATGAAACAGAAAGGTATTGCACAATAAAGAAAATTACTTAAGGAGAAAGAGATCTGTGATCAGAGCCACACATGTCTGGGGAGGAAGGCGGGCGTATGTGAATCTACAGCACTAGACGTTATAAACAGATGCTTACAGGATAAATAACATTTTTCAATCACAGCATGTGTTGTAGCAATACACACTCTGCATAGATTGTAAAGCAGTACCCCCCATAAGAGGTGGCTAGTGTGTGGCTGATGCAGATATCTATCGGGAGTAAAGTTCTTAGAACCGTCGGCCAATCAATGTCTATTGTCTGGCTAGAACATTCAAACGTAAGTGCTTAGCAAACATGTGTGGGGTTGACATGTAGCCACCTGACATATGTCGGCTAGGGGAATGTTCCCTGAAATGCCATTGTAGTAGCGTTTTCGTGAGTAGAGTGAGTCCTAACAGTAACAGGGAGGGCTCTCTTGACGTGAGATAGCAAGTCTGAATACCTTTAACTATCCATCCAGCAATCCTTGCTTTGGAAATAGGTTGCCCTTTGTGAGGCTTTGCAAAGGCCTCAAACAATTGGTCAGCCTTGTGAAAAGTTTTAGTTGTAGCAGTGTAATACATGAGAGCGCACTTCACATCTAGGATATGGAGCACTCCCTCCACTACCTTGTATGGCGGGGGGAAGAAGGCTGGGAGCTCCATGGTCTGGTTATAGTGGAATAGGAAAACCATCCTCAGAACCAAGTTGGGAATTTTTCCAGAGCACAATCCTGTCCTTGAGAAATTATATGAAAGGTTCTTGCAGAATGAAAGCCTACAGCTCGCTAATGCAGTGTCAAGAGGTGACTGCCACCTGGAAATCTTCCTTCTATGAGAGGTACTAGAGCGGGCATGAGTGTAAGGGTTCAAATGTGGGACCCATGAGCTTAGTAAGTAAGACATGAATATTCCTCACTGGCGCCCAGGGAGGAATGACTTTTAAGGCGTACCATGATTGCTTTAGTTACAGGAATGCAAAAGAGGGAGGAATGCTCCCCATTTGCATGTACACTACTACAGACACTAAATAAAGGTGCATTAAAGTGCAGTCTAGGCCTCTCCTATGGAGGTGGAGTAGATGATGATTTCTTGGACTGTGGCTATTAGAGGATCTAGCGTCATTGTAATTCAGTAGTGGACAAATATTTTCCACTTTGTAGTTCAGCATGCATGTGTGGTGGGTCTACAGAACTCAGGCATGATGTCCGTACATTCCTAAGGGAGGCACGCATAACTGAGTTCTAGGATCTCAGTTGCCAATCACAATCACTAGATTGAATTGCTTGGGATCTGGGTGCTTGATCTGGCCTTGGTTCCTGGTAAGAAAGTCCAGCCTGTTGAGGAGCCTCTCATGGGGGATGATCAACATCTCAAGTAGGGCTGAATACCCTTGTTGACTAGCCCAGGTGGGGGACAGCAGAATGAGGGTTAAGAATGTTTACAGCAACTTCTAAGGAAAGGAACAGGAGGGATGAAAAAGTGTAGGAAATATCCCTTACCAGTTGATCCATAGTGCATTGCCCATGGATCGAGGGTAGGAGTACCTGGAGGTGAATTTTGGGCATTTTGCATTCTTGGGGAAAGAGAACCGGTTTATGTTGGAAACGAACCAGTGCTGAAAGTATTGGTGCAGAAACTGTGGCTGGAGTTACCACGTGTGGACTTGCTGATGTATCCTGCTTTACAGGTCCGCTAGGTTGTTGTCCATCCCTGGAAATAAAGACAGCAGTGAAGGGCCCGATGCCAGATTGTCTGAGCTAGCGAGGAGAGCCATAGAGAGTGAGTGCCCCCTGCTTCTGAAGGTAGCATATGGCAGTCACATTGTCTGTCCTGATTAGCACTACTGTGCCTCAAAAAGGTGATAGGAAGGGTTTGGGGCAAGACGGACTACCAGAAGCTCAGGTTAATTGATGTTGTTGCTTTGCTGTTGTGGATTCCACACATCTAATTGAGGTGAGCAACCCACGAGCCTTGGGAGGCCTCTATGGTGGTGGCTAAGTGAACGAGGTCTAGGATAGGACTGCTTTGCAACAGGTGACATGGTAGTAGAAAAAGAGGTAGAAGCTGGCTAAAGGTCATGACCCTTTGAGGGCTTGGGTGTGCTTTACTGGTGCCTAAATTTAGAATCGTTCCTGGGAAGGGGTTTATCTGGAGGGTTTGGAGATGGGACATGGTCATGTTTATGGTGAACTCAAGACTGTCAAAAAGTGTGATAGTCACCTGTGTGTGCTGTAGGCACTGCTGGTTGCTTGAGTTCTTGATCAGCCAATCATCAAGATTTGGGAACCCATTGATGCCCCCTCTCCTCAAACGGGTGGCTACCACTGCCAGGCACTTGAAGACCTTTGAGGCAGGCTGACGCCAAAAGGGAGTACATATCTGTTGAGAGATCTGTGGTCCAGAAGTAGTCAGAGAGAGCTGTCCTCTTTGGGGATAATGATAAGGAAATATAGTGAATAAACCACTGTGCCCTATTGGTAGGTGAGCATTGGCTCAATGGTGCCCTTTCGAAAGAGCTGATGAACCTCTTCTTGTAGAAGACCAAAGATGTTGTCTGCTGACATGGTGTTTGCGAGATGAAGGGGGATGTTGAGTGGTGATGTGATACATTCTAGGCAGTAGCAGAGCTGAACTATACATAGCATCCACTTTTCCAGCAATGGGGGAGGAAATCTTGAAGCATTCCCTCAACAGGGTTTGTGTGGTTGGGTGGAAAGGAGGGGGAGTCACAGCTTGGTAGCTGAGGTGCCTTTACCAGAGACTCCCTTGCCTCTCCCTCTATGATTGTTGTTCATATGTGTCCCGTGGGAGTGTCCCCGTGTAGTTGCTAGTCCTGCTGCTGTTTCTGATCTGGGGAAGTTGTTTTACTGCCTGCCCTTACAGCTACTTTCAAAAAGAGCCCATCGGGTGAATGTCTGCAAGGCACCCATAGCCTTGGCTGTGTCAGTGTCTTTTTTTATTTTCTCTATCATTTGGTCAACCTGCAAATCAAAGAGGTGTTCGCATCGAATGCCAAGTTCACTGGTTTAATGCCAGAAACAAGAAGCCAGGAGTGGCATCCTATAAGGATGCTAGACTTGATACCATGGGCAGCAATGTTGAAGGCATCTAAGGCACAGTGGATGGTGGCATTTGAAATTGTTTTCCCCTATGCCACCAACTCTTCATATCTCTTCCTGAATTTGTGAGGGCAATTCTTGAGGAGTCATTGCATCTCGTCCCAGTGTATTCTACCATATCGGGAGAGCAAAACAAAAGAGTTGTCGATCCTCTAGTGAGTAGCTGCCTGCACTTGTACCCTTTTTCCTGCTACTCTATCATTTTGCTCTCCTTATCTGGAGGAGAAGAGTCTCATGTGATCTGAGCATTAGCCTGTATGCACGCAGTATGTGCAACTAGGAAATCATGTGAATCCTATCCACAAATGTAGCGGTTTGGGGTAGGGTTTTTATTTCTTGTCGACCAGTGTAGTAACAACCCTAGTTTCAACAGACTCCTTGAAAGGTTTTTGTGGTGATTCTAAACATCCGTTTAAGTATTTGGAGGAACCGGACTGTGTGCTGTGTTTTGGATAGCATGTCCAATTAATGCCCTCTGAATGACCTTGTGGTAGTAGGTAGTGTCATCTGGAGGGGATGACCTTGCTGGAAACAGATCAGGATGTGTATCACTTGGGGGGTTGACATTATAACCGTCCCATGGGTCATCCATAGTCACAGGGTCATACGGTGGATTGAGCAGCCTTCCCCGAATGAATAGTTAGTTTGTCCCCTCTGTTGAATGGGGAAGAGTGTGTAGGTGAAGCAGGGGTAGTGGGGGAAGAGGGAGTGGGGCTGGGGTTATGCTTCCTGAGCATAGGACGTAGTGTAGGGTCAAAGGTGATTTCCTCTTCAAAAGTGGGTCTACTCTTCTGTGGCACAGTCTCTGTCACCTTCAACGGAGGCTTTGTAATGATTTTACCTGTTTCAGGGTGTATACACGGGTGCTGCTGTTGAGCATCCAACTCTTTCTGCAAGTGCTGGAGAATAGATTGCTCTGAGTTTTAAGAACCTGATGATGAAGGTGCTTTTTATGTTGATGACTGTTTCGGCATTGATGCAGGTTTCAGTGCCGATGGAGGTTTTGGTGCTGGTGCCGAAGGCCCTTTCAGCTACAGGGGACCGGTAAAGGATAGATTGCTTTGGTGCCTGAAGAAGAGAGCGTTGTAGGCTCCAAAGTCATCAGGTGGTACCCACTATGGCTCAAAAGCAGTAGTGGCCCATCTGACTGTATTTGAGGCACTGAGTTCGAAGCTCAGCCTTTACGGTGGTAGTGCTTGGCCTCAGCTTGGAGCCATTGCGCTGGATCGAGCTGAAATCCGAAAGGAAGGTTCTTACTGTTAATGTATTTGCCAGTGTCTAGGAGGCCCCCCTATTGTGCTGCTGATCCTCCATGGACTCTGAGAAGGCAGACTCTGGGCTTAGAGATGACCGGACAAGCTGTGGCCCGGAGGTCCAGCTTCTTCTTCCTCCTCTGCCTTGATGCCATGCTCCCTGAAAATATCAGGGGCACTTCCACCTCGTGTATCTGCATCCTCGATGGGCCAACCACCACTCACATGAAGTGTCTTTATGGACCTATGGGTGAAGCATGCCTTGCACATTGTATCATCGGAGAAGAGGCAGAGATGGTAGACCTGATGGTGGTCGGTCCACGAAAGTTTGGAGTGGTACTGAGGACAGTATTGAAAAGGCACCCTTACTATTGCTGTTGTCACATTCTCGATGACAAAACTTATGGAGTGAGGGGCACAAGCCTGCAAGAGGGCCTGAGGCCCTGTGGGTAAGGTGTCAGTGAAGATCAGCGTCTACTACACTGCTCTACAAGGAAAACAGAATGTCCATAGTGTGGAAAGTGTCCATGCCATTGGGGTCAAACAGTGATGAAGTGAGCCCATAGAAAAGCTCTACTAGCTCCAACCACAGAGCCTCAATGGTGTACATCTGATTCAGATGGCAGGGAAAACTATGCAATATGGAGTAGATGTCCATTTGTATTCCCTGCTAAGGGAGGAGTTATGATGCCCTGTGAATCGAAACATTTATTCAAAGTAAAACAACTTACAAATATTGAGCCCAACACAAGATGACAGGGGAGTATGCCAAGCATGTGTATCTACAGAAATACTTGCTACAAACACATTATTCCTATGCATATTTTTCCTTATGCCTTGTGTGTTAAGATAGGAGTACACTCAATGTTGTCAGACCAATGTAAACCACTTGTAATTATCAACAATTCACCTCGGAAATTGTTTTTGCAAAACTAGTGTAGTAGCTAAAATCTTTATAGAAAATTCTGTATCCAAATTAAGAATATTGAGTCTGTAACAACAGCAAAAGTCAGGGTTCTTCCTCTCCTTCAGAAATAATAAGACCATGTTCCTCGACATATTCAACAACAAAGGTTCTCCACTAAGCACATCATTGAATGCTTGAACAGATGAGGGACCAGAAATGAATTGTAGGCATTATAAAGAGAGCCACTAAAGGGAATAGAATCTAAAGGCATATGAGACCTCAAGATCTTCAACTCAAATGGTTTAAAGTCAGTCTCCTAAGATGTGAGATCAGGCATTGATCCGACTACCTCGGGCACGCTCTAGCACAGAAGGACTAGCTAAGGGGAACACAAATAGGTTTAATTGTTAACTAATTCAACTTCCATTTAGGCAGTTCCTACTCATCCATAACCACAACAGTCTCCCTTATCCCCATCTTAAATCCCATGCCCACAATATATAAGGAAGACTAATAAAAATTAACAAATGTACCCAACTACAAACAGAGACTACACTAAATAGGCTAAACCAACCAGTTATGAGTCTATGGCTGCCACCCTCCCCTGGCATATGCCGCTGCTTATTAGTTTGTAGACAGAGGAACTGCTGCAAAAAAATATAATCAACCACTGGGCCTATCCTAGATTGTGAAAAAAGCTACAAGAGAAATATAAAACTCATCATGAAATAGTCCTTCGGGGATGAAGCACAGTTGGGCTACTCCTTTAATGGATAGACCAGCCTCACAAATCGTATAACTTGTATTTAGTAACTCTAGTATTATGGTAAGCAAAAGTAGAACATAATGAACATTTGTTTGAAAGGCACCCATGCAAGTGTCGTAAGCAGTCATGGTAAGATTCCTGGAAGTACTTGTTACAAGGAATAACTTCTGTAGCCACTCTCACATACGTCCACAGATACATTGATCAATTTCCATTTAACATTTCCTAATACCCCTATTAGTTGAAGCATTAAGGCATGGCTACTACTAGAGGAATTTCTACAATTTGTAAAGAATAACTGTTAGAGAGAACCAGTGCCAGCGTGAATTACATAATATGATGCTTGATCGCTAGGTGAGAAGTTTGCCTGTTGTGCACTTCCTCTTGTTGGGTTTCATATATTATCTATGTTATGTCATTGGGATAGATCAGTTGTCTGAATTTCTAGGGGTGGACTATTTGTCTTGTCCAACAACCTCATCCACTGATTGACCAAAGCTTGGACACATTAATGTCTTAAGGGAGGCACTGACAACCTCGTAGGTTTGGCAAATATTACAGGGTGAACAGAGTTTCATTTTATACAGAAAAATATAACTCCACCTGTACCTTATTTTCTAATATTGGGCCCAATGTGCCATTTGCATTCCCCATGAAGCTGATCAGTGGGGAATGCAACATCTTGAAAAATTTATACTTGATGGTACCTACAATTGAGTAATTAGGAACTAATCCAGAATGTTCTGTTGAAAGTTTGAGAGTTTAGCAATTATTCTGTTTGATTCTTTGGATGATTTGGTTTATTTATGCGCTATAGCAAATTCCACCCTCAGCCCTCTTCCCCTAAACCGACATCCACATTTTTAGTTCTTTCAGAGTCTCAGCCACATCTTCGGGGGCCTTACAATTTGGTTCTGAAACTCCTAACGCACTTAAGTAGGAAGATCATTCCATGTACTCCATGTAAAGCAATGTATAACTAAAGTAACATCTACTCTCAAACCACTGTCATAAACAAGAGGTTTGAACCTCAGCGTCAGGGGCTGACTCATGATTAATCTATTCATTAGTCAAATGTTATTCTTGCTTTATTAATTGGGCTACAATTCTAACTGTTAAAAAACGTTCTAATTGCTTGGGTTGTCACTGTATTATCATCTTGACGTACTGCCTTCATTTTCTGGGTGCTCACAGCTGATTTGGTCATATTGAGGGTGCTAGGTTTCTCACAACAAAGACAGTGGCTATGATAGTGAAGGAAGAATGCATATTGAACAATTCCACCTTAACTACCAAACTTGGCTACATTCCGCCCATGCAATCCATTATCTCTAGGGTCGAGGATAAGAATTTTCAGGGCTAATTTTGACTAATAACTGTTTTGGGCTGAGACATGCTTGAGTATGTTAAGGTAGGGAGCTGGATTGACTAACTAAAACACATGCAGTCAAAGCAAAAGCCATTTCACCCCTTTGAGTGAGAGGATTTGGACTCAAGCATTAACCAAAAATTAAATAACTTCAAAAAGCTTTTGATCAGGGTTCATCCTTCCCTGCTGACAGACATCTTAGCATCATTCTCACAGAAAAGGTCTTGAAGTAAAACACTCTTGTTAGCTTCACACAAGGAGGACTGTGTTGTGTGGAATCGTGCAGGGAAACGAAGACACCAGTGCAGAATAAGGTATGTTTATTCTTTAAGCGATGAGAAACACAGCCTGGCATCCGACCACCTCGACAGTCCAGTGCAACTGACACTGTTCGAGTGCCGTCAGCCTAACACTCTAAAGGAACACAGAACGCACACAGGCATCCACGAGAACACCACGAGCCACACACCATACACACATCATAACACATCTTCTTCCCTACTAAAAACAAAACAAACCTAAAGAAATTAATAAACAACATAATCATTGAGATACTTAGGAGGTTTACGCACCCTGGGCTCAGAATCTTGTTGAACAACTAGGCTAGGCCCAGAATCTTGTTGAACACCCAGGCTGCCACCACCACAACTTGCACCACCACCCAAACCCTCATCAGAGGAAAGCCTACGAGCAGGGTCTGAAAAACAACCAGCCTCCAATAAAGCTCCAGAGCAACCATCATCCTCAACCACACGTTTGACAGAACCACCTTTTTGGTACAAAGCCACTCTCCCTAAGTTCCATCTGTCACCACCCTCCAAGACAACAAAAAACTTTCCAACGTTTATCACACGAAACTGACCTCTGTGCTTGGTTAAACCGGCTCTGACCCTACCAGACTTAACCTTCACCCAATCTCCAACTTCAATTTTATCTCCTAAGACAACAGGAGAACTCTTACCATCAGATGCAATCCAAATCTTAAGCCAACCCGGAACCAGCCGAGAACCAGGAATACGTCCTCTCATGACCTGAAAAGGAGATTTATCTGTGACACCATGAACAGTGGTGCGATACGCCCATACCATATCAAGAACAATTTTCTTAGGAGACAAATCATTAGCTAAAGCCAATTGAATGGTGCCTTTAACCATTCTATTGGTCCTTTCCACGATACCATTCCCCATGGGATTATACAATGAAGTGCAAGAATGCTTAACACCCCATTTGTCAAAGAAACACTCCATCTCATTAGAGGTCAATTGAGTGCCATTATCCGTCAAAACTAATTGGGGAACACCTTCTTGCATAAAGAGATCTTCAAGAACAAGAATTGTGGACCTAGTAGTGATGTCGCGCATAAATTCCACACATAACCACCTGGAATGAACGTCCACAACCACCATGGCAAAACGCATATCTTCCGACAAATCAGAAAAAGGACCTATAAAGTCCAGACAAATATTGCACCACGGTTTGCCAGGATCAACAATATGACCCATAACACTTTGGCAACCGACCTTCAGCCTTTCTTCACTGTCCTTACAGGCACTACAATCTTGGACCCAACCTTTAATCTGCTCATCCAACCCAGGCCACCAAAACTCTTGTTTGATCCTTCTAGAGGTCAAACCTTGACCCAAATGGCCCTCATTCGCAAGATTGAAGATGTGAAACCTGGGACCCGAAGGAGGCACAAACCGATCACCCCTCATGATGACATTAGAGGAGGAGACAGATAACTCATCCAAAATTTTCCAAAAAGGCCTGATAGAAGCTGGAACTGAACTCTCACGTGAAGCCCCATTCTTTATCAAAACAATGAGACCTTGCAAAATTGAATCTTTCTCCATTTCTGACACCCACTGGGCTTTAGATGTATTTTTGGTACTTTTTCTTTCTTCCTTCTCCTCTTCTCTTGCCTTTGCTTGTTTTTTCTCTGATAATTTCTGTCAGCTTACATAGGATGACATAGATTGTTTATCAATTATGATATAGTATGTCTAGTGCATGAGGGGGACACATCCTCTACTGGCTCTGCATATCCCCAGGGGACTGTTGCCGATCCACGGCTGTATCTAAAGAGTGCAATTGTAGCACAATTAATGAATTTTTTTACCTCCTAACACAACGCGCTCACCTATCTGTAGGTTTAATTTGCTTATTACATCTATCATGAGCATTGAGCTAAGCAAATGTTAATATTTGACCATTACAAAATGGAGTTCGCGTTTGTAGCGAGGTTTTTAGTCCTCTGTCGATGCCAATTAAGAGGTGTAACCCTTGCACGATGTCAATGCTATTTTTATAAATGTACCGGTTTGTGCGTGTGGACACACACACTGACGAAGGCAAATCGCCGAAACGCGTCTGAGGTATAGCCTGTAGTTAATAAACTACTCCGTGAGAAGGAACCTCCCGAGTGCTGTCTTTCATTCCTGGGGATTTGCCTGGAGTTGATGAGCGCTGTATATATATATATATATATATAGATATATATATATATCCAAACATAGAGTTTGCCTGCAAGAAAGAGGAGCCCACGAGCAAGGTAAGAATTTCAGCTTTTAATTCATTGTAGGAAGCAGCTTGCGAAATGGATGCAAATCCAGCAACAGCTTGAGAAGTCAGCCTGACGCGTTTCGTTTTTCAACTTCTTCAGAGGCACTGACTCGAACTCCAAGGCAAACATTTTCTTGGCATCTACACAGCAATTTAACCCCTGCCTCAGTGGGCGTGGCCAGTCGAATGGCCTCATGGAATATGTAGTGTCCTGTCCTTCTGCAGTGAGTCGCCTGCCTCGGAGCACAATAATTATTAAAATGAACCACAGTGGGGTGTGCTGCATCGGATGTATGACGTTACAACGCATACTTTTACCACGCATACCTTTACAACGTGGTTTTTACCACGCATACCTTTACAACGCATAGCGCTTAGAGGTGCTGGATAGTGGTAAGTATAATTTTCTATTCCAACTCCAGTCCCCGTGGACACTAGGGAAGGTGTTGGATAGAAAATTAAACTTATTCCCTATCCTAGAGCGCCCCCCAGCGCAATGCGTTGTAATGGTTTGCGTTGTAATGCCTGCGTTGTAATGGTATTGCGTGGTAAAAAATGCGTGGTAAAGGTTGTATACCGCTGCATCACACCTCGATAGCGCAGCTGTCCATTGCCTTCCCATAACAGCCCCTCGCTCCCATCTCCGTGGCGTTGTAAAGTGTCTCCGTGGCGGGCTGGAACAGCCCCAGGGCTACCTCCGCGGCTCAGGCACGCCGCTCAAATCCAAACATAGAGTTTGCCTGCAAGAAAGAGGAGCCCACGAGCAAGGTAAGAATTTCAGCTTTTAATTCATTGTAGGAAGCAGCTTGCGAAATGGATGCAAATCCAGCAACAGCTTGAGAAGTCAGCCTGACGCGTTTCGTTTTTCAACTTCTCCAGAGGCACTGACTCGAACTCCAAGGCAAACATTTTCTTGGCTTTCTACACAGCAATTTAACCCCCGCCTCAGTGGGCGTGGCCAGTCGAATGGCCTCATGGTATATGTAGTGTCCTGTCCTTCTGCAGTGAGTCGCCTGCCTCGGAGCACAGTAATTATTAAAATGAACCAAAGTTGAGTGTGCTGCATCACACCTCGATAAGGCAGCTGTCCATTGCCTTCCCACAACAGACCCTTGCACCCATCTCGGTGGAGTTGTAAAGCGTCTCCGTGGCGGGCTGGAACAGCCCTAGGGCTACCTCCGTGGCTCAGGCACGCCGCCCAAATCCAAACATAGAGTTGGCCTGCAAGAAAGAGGAGCCCACGAGCAAGGTAAGAATTTCAGCTTTTAATTCATTGTAGGAAGCAACTTGTGAAATGGATGCAAATCCAGCAACAGCTTGATAAGTCAGCCTGGCGCGTTTCGTTTTTTTTAACTTCTTCAGAGGCACTGACTCGAACTCCAAGGCAAACATTTTCTAGGCATCTACACAGCAATTTAACCCCCGCCTCAGTGGGCGTGGCCAGTCGAATGGCCTCATGGTATATGTAGTGTCCTGTCCTTCTGCAGTGAGTCGCCTGCCTCGGAGCACAATAATTATTAAAATGAACCACAGTGGGGTGTGCTGCATCACACCTCGATAGCGCAGCTGTCCATTGCCTTCCCACAACAGCCCCTCGCTCCCATCTCGGTGGCGTTGTAAAGCGTCTCCGTGGTGGGCTGGAACAGCCCAGGGCTACCTCCGCGGCTCAGGCACGCCGCTCAAATCCAAACATAGAGTTTGCCTGCAAGAAAGAGGAGCCCACGAGCAAGGTAAGAATTTCAGCTTTTAATTCATTGTAGGAAGCAGCTTGCGAAAGGGGTGCAAATCCAGCAACAGCTTGAGAAGTCAGCCTGACGCGTTTCGTTTTTCAACTTCTTCAGAGGCACTGACTCGAACTCCAAGGCAAACATTTTCTTGGCATCTACACAGCAATTTAACCCCCGCCTCAGTGGGCGTGGCCAGTCGAATGGCCTCATGGTATATGTAGTGTCCTGTCCATCTATATATATATATATATATATACACACACACATATATATCTTAAAAAGTTCATATAGATATGTATGTATGTATGTACATATATATATGCATCGTTGCTGTACCTGGTGGTCCGTCTCCTTCATCGCCGGCGTTGCATGCCTGCTTGCTGGAAGTTGAGAGGAGCTCACTTGTTCATATATATATTCATGTGATCAAGGCTCTTGGCAGCCGAAACGCGTCATGGCAGACTGGTGTTGGGCAAAATAAATAATTAAAAACACCAAAGAACGGGTCTCGTCTCTTCCTCACTGTTTGGCTGGGCATGCTGAATTAAAGGACGACACATACCGTATATATATATATATATACATATATATATTACCTACTGGCGGTCGCCAGTAGGTATATATAGTTAGGATTTTTTCTCTATGGGTTTTTTGAAAATTCTATGTCTAATAACTTTGGCGTTTGTGGACGGAATCGGCTGAAATTTTCAGGAAAATGGCACATTTTGTTTCTGAGCAGCCCTTGAAAATTTGGGGGGGGTTCGTCCAGTGGGGGCCGAGAAAAAAGGGGGGTCCCAAAACGTGTTTTTAACATTGAGTTTTCCATAGGGCGGTTGGCCTCACTTTTAGCCCGAACGGCTGAATGGATTTGCACGAAACTTGGCAAAATTGTAGGGACTGGTAGCCCGATGTGCCTTTTGTAGGTCTCAATATATGTGCTCCAGTGGATTTTGAGAAATTAACGTTTAAAAAAAGATATATATCTGTAACAGCGGACCGGTTAGCGCTCTGGTTCGCGGACTTTTCGCGCAACGGAGCTTTGTGAAGCGAAGCTGATTGGTTCTCCGGCGTCTGTCAACATTCCAAACAGTCCGTAGCGGCCGCCATCTTGTCTCTCGGTAGGATCGAGAGACAAGAGGAGGTCAAAACAAAGGGGGAAATAACTATAAGGGGGCATAGTAGATCCTCGCTGACCCCCTAGGTTTGATGTGGAGGTTTTAAAAGGGCCCCGCGGGGCAAAAAAAAATAATAATAATAATAATCGAACGGCTGAATGGATTTGCACGAAACTTGGCAAAATTGTAGGGACTGGTAGCCCGATGTGCCTTTGCTAGGTCTCAATATATGTGCTCCAGTGGATTTTGAGAAATTAACGTTCAAAAAAAGATATATATCTGTAACAGCGCACCGCTTCGCGTACTTTTCGCGTTACGGAGCTTTGCGAAGCGAAGCTGATTGGCTCTCCGGTGTCTGTAAACATTCCAAACAGTACGTAGCGGCCGCCATCTTGTCTCTCGGTAGGATCGAGAGACAAGAGGAGGCCAAAGCGAAGGGGCAAATGACCATAAGGGGGCATAGTAGATCCTCGCTGACCCCCTAGGTTTGATGTGGAGGTTTTAAAAGGGCCCCGCGGGGCAAAAAAAAAAATAATAATAATAATCGAACGGCTGATGACCATAAGGGGGCATAGTAGATCCTCGCTGACCCCCTAGGTTTGATGTGGAGGTTTTAAAAGGGCCCCGCGGGGCAAAAAAAAATATTAATAATAATAATCGAACGGCTGAATGGATTTGCACGAAACTTGGTAAAATATTAGGGACTGGTAGCCCGATGTGCCTTTGCTATGTCTCAATATATGTGCTTCAGTGCATTTTGAGAAATTAACGTTCAAAAACAAGATATATATCTGTAACAGCGCTCCGCTTCGCGGAGATAAAATTATATGTGTATTACCTAGCTGTTGCTAACACCAGTTAGCGACGGCTAGTAGGAGATAGCGACCATCTTGGGTCCCACTTTGCATGTGAGTGATATTTATCACTAATGACATGCAAAGTGGGCATGCCAAGATGTTAGCGACTGGAAACAGTCGCTAACATCGCTATCTCCTATTATCAACTTTTGGAAATATTCGAGATAAGCGCGAATATCTCCAAAAAGTAACAGCTGCCCTGAGCAGTTCTTAGCCATGTTATCCAATGGGAGGTGGATAACATGGCTAAGAGCATTAGCTCGGTAATGCATGAATATCGCGGAGTTTTCAGCGACATTAATGCATTGCGCTCGTTTTTTATCGTATTTGCGATAAACCTTGATAATAGCAAGGTTTATCTGCGATAATTTCTGACGGTAAAAAAATCTTTGCAATGCATCGTTAGGGATAAATATCGCTTAACTTTGGTAATATGCCCCAACGTCTGTTAACGTTCGATTCGAAGGAAATCAGGAATTGTTGAAAAACATTGTGTGCGCCATCTTGTCTTTTTTCAAATGCCACACTTTTGTCGTGCACGGCAGCCATTTTAGATGCCTTGACCAGATCCACTCTGTGAACGCTGTCGATCCTTAGCATGGCTCCCCACCCTCGCAAGCATCTCCCCCAGGCAGTGGTCACCCCCGCTCTCTGTTTTATGCATGGGTAATAAACCTCCCCCCATCTGCGCTGTTCTTCCCTGAGAATCACACCCTGTGCCCGCCCGACACCTCCCTTTCGCCCTATTCACTACCGCACCCTCTGACACTCCTTTTCCTCTGTGTCCGATTGTCCAGGCCGGTCCTAGGCTATCAGCTAGCCCTGCAGATGTAGTTTATGGCCACAGCTGTAAAGAATCACCCGTCTTCAAAGGAGTTATAGTAGATCAAGGCCCACACTCGATGAGATCCGTCACAGCAGAAGCGTTGCTATTATCTGAAAACCATTCTGTATTGTGATTGGGGAGGGGACCGAGCGTGAAGCGGAAGATTCCAGGGATGACTCTTTGTACATCAAAGTTTTTACAATTATGTGTCACATTAAAAATATATAGCACTCCGACAAAGTAGTAAGATTATAAAACTTTAATAATTTATAAATATATACAAGAAAACAAAAATAGTAATAACATATAAACATTTTTAGAGAAAAACAACGAAGTAGCGGTCGGCTGTGCGAATAGTCCCAACGCAGCACAACGTCCAGATTTCCGGCGTGGGGCGTCGCGGGGGGTGGGTGATCAGTAGCAAACTGTTGTGCGAATAGTTCCAAGGCAGCAGAACGCGCCGAAATCTAGATGACACAAAAGTGATGTCTAGTAAGTTGCCACCCAGCAAATAACGGCGTGGGGCGTCGCGGGGGGTGGGTCATCAGTAGCAAACTGTTGTGCGAATAGTTCCAAGGCAGCAGAACGATGGCACCAAGGTGATGTCCAGTAAGTTGCCGCACTGGTTTTGGTATCCTACAATGCTGCTCCGAATAACGGCGTGGAGCGCCCCGGGGGAGGCGGCGTGAACGGGCCCCTCCAGGTGGAGTCTCGTCTGTTGTAGTGGGGCGCCCCTTTACCGTTTCAGTTGCCATTCCGTCCGCTTTTGGTCCACTGTGTCAAAATCCGCCATTCAGCTGAGTTGCGCCCACTCTTGCGGTGCAGCGATAGGCGGCTGTCACAGGACTCTCAAAATGGCGGCAGGCTGTTTCCTTTTTGGGCCTGGTCCACTGAAATGGCCCTGGGACACCTTGGAAATCGGACGCTTGTCTGCTAGGTCTTGGACCCCATTCTCGAAAGCGTCCCCTCCGCCTTGAGAATTCATCAAAAGTTTTGGGGGCCCCGACTCCTGCAGGCTTCTGGTGGGGAGCGGCTGCCATGATTGCTCGCGGAATGACCACGACGGAGCTACGAGATGGTGGTGCTCTCATGGTGACGCCAGCTTCAGTCTGAAACATCCAGAAACAAGGTGGGGCTTTCATCGTTTGGGGGAAAAAAAAAGTTTTCATCCAATGAAAAGTGTTGTTTTTAGGTCACATGATCATGCCTTCCATCATTAGGAAACCAAAAGTAAAATGAACCAATGAAAAGTTTTATAAACAAGTCACATGACCTGTTATGCGGCATAGGGTGTAAAATGCGGAGAAAATACGTTGGCACGTGAGGCGGCGTCAATGTGGAGGCTTTAAAAGGGCCCCGCGGGGCAAAAAAACAAAAACAAATTTTTGTTTTTTTTGCGTGGGTAGCGCCCGGTACGCGTACCGGGAAGCGGTCGGAGGAGCGTACTATGAGGAGAAAAGAAAGACAGGGTATAAACATTTTGGCAATTTTGTTATAAATGGAAGGTAGTTCTGAAAAGAACTGTTTTTTTATTCTTTTTCTTTTTTTTCTTTTTTTTAATGAATTTTCTGAACAATTTTTTGATTTTTTTTTGGATTTTTGAAAACTATTTTGTGTTTTTTTTGTGTTTTGTAAGGGGGAAATAACAAAAAAGCAGGGTTAGAACATGTCTCAACAGGAGCAAAAAAAAAATAAAAAGGATTCATTGTTTTCTCATCTTGTAGCATTTATGATTTTCTCCAGCTCGGTTAATCAAAGTAATACTCTTCTCTCCATAAGCAATAGTTCCTCCACAATATATACAAACTATTTTGTAGTGTGCAAAAGGAGCTTGAATATTGGGGATTATTTCTCGGCCTTCTGGTCCGGCGAATGAGCTTTGACCCCTGTTGGTGCTGGGGATGACATCTGGGGGGTTGGCAGCAAGATCCCTTACTTGTGCTTGGGAAAGATTATTAGGATGCCATCGCTCCATGTGGCGAATCATTGTATGATTGCCAAAGCTGTATTTCTTGTTGGGGTTGCCACGAGAAAGTATATTTTTGCAAATCAAACAAGACACCTGGGGTGCATTGACCTTCTTTTGTCCAGGTGGAATTTTAAAGAATTGCCATATGTAGTGGTCTTTAATATGGCTCTGCCTTGGTGTTTCTGGCAGGAACTGCCTTACTTGCTCTTCCTCCTCCTCCTCCTCTTCGTCCTCATTATCTTCCTCTCCACCAAAGTCCAGTGTTGGTGGTGGTCCTTTTGGTGGTGGTGGTGGTGGTGGTTGCTGAGAAGCACCAGCTGCAGCTATTACAGAAGCCATTGTGAAAAATAGGTCTTGCTCTCTGGAAATAGAAAGTAAGAATGAGGTAAAAAGAAGGAGGGGTTTTCATCATTTGAGAAAAAAAAATAGTTCTAAACCAATGAAAAGTGTTATTTTTAGGTCACATGACCAAGCCTAACAACATTATGAAACCAAAAGTGAAATGAACCAATGAAAAGTGTTATTAACAAGTCACATGACCTCTCACGCTTATGTTACGCGCTGCGGAACGCGCCCCGGATAGCTTCCGGGTCGCTGCGCTTCGCGCCTTGGTCCGCGCCCCGGAGCACTTCCGGGTGCGCTAACGCGGTACGTCATAAGACGCATTACGCGGTAACGCGATACGTCGCGCTTACGCAACGCGCCGCGGATCGCTTCCGGGGAGCTGCGTTTCGCGCCTCGGTCCGCGCCCAGGAGCACTTCCGGGTGCGCTAACGCGGCGCGTCATAAGACGCATTACACGACAACGTGATACGTCACGCTTCCGCGACGCGTCACGATAATGATTTCTAACGTGGCAGTTGCGCTAACGGAACGTTTACCGGTTCGCGGACCGGGTCGCGGCATCAAATTGAGCTAACGGGAAGCTTCTTACATCATTAGGAAACCAAAAGTGAAATGAACCAATGAAAAGTGTTATTACCAAGTCACATGACCTGCTGTGTTTACGTTACGCGCTTTGCAGGGCCTCCCGGTTTGCTTCCAGAAACCTGTGCTTTGCGACTCGGTAAGCGTACCAGTTCGCTAACGTAGCACGTCATATGACGTATCACACGACAACGCGAAACGTCATGCGGACGGGAGGCGTGATGATGTTGTTTTCTAACGCGGCAGTTGCGGTAAAGAAACGTTTATATGCTCGCGGTCTATTTCGCGGCATCAAGGTCAGCTAACGGGAAGCTTCCCGATTCGCGAAGCGGGAACGAAGAAAAAAATATATAAAAAAAAAAAGTTATTAATAAACATATAAAATATATTTTTGGATTTAAAGAAGAATACATTTTACAGGTATAGATATTAGCTTTTAAAAAACCAATGAAATTCACTGAAAAAACCATAGGTTATAGACCATATATAGTTAGGAATTAGCATTTACAAAACCTTGAAAATTCACTGAAAAAACCATAGGTTATACACCATATATAGTTAGGAATTAGCATTTAAAAAACCTTATTTTACTCACACAAAACCATTGAAATTCCATATATAGTTAGTTGCACTAACTATATATCGCGCACCCGCAATCCACTGCTGATGATGTCACATATTACATCATTCATGACATGGTCAGTGACATCACTGATGACATCACTGATGACATCTCAAATGACATCACTGATGACATCTCATTTGACATCAATGACCACATCACTGATGATATCATTCATGTGACAATACAATGCATCTCCTCACATTTTAATATAACCTCTGTTTCACCCAGTGTTAAAAAGAGTATAATTTTTGAAACCATTGACACACCAATACTAGTTACTACATACGCACTCACTGATTGCTACGTCTACACACACCTTCACTCATTCACCCATACAATCATTCATACATACAATCACTCATCTTTACAACACTATCATATGCACTCATACACCTATACAGACACTCACAGTCTGCCACTCATCCATGGAGTTACTCACACACCTAGTCAGTCCTGTAAAGAATCAATCACACTTCCATTTTCTTGTCTATACAGTTAAACATAGAGCACCTTACATTTTCAAACATATACTAACACATACTTACTTTCTTATACAATCATTGATACAAGTACACATTGATCTGCACAGAGTCACACACCTCCCAGCCAGCCACACACACACTCAGTCTCCCATACAAATACTTGGACAATCAATCAATAACCCATATAGTTAATCATATAGCTACTGATCAACACATGCAGCAGTTTACAGAACAACAGACATAATGATGCACAAATTAAGACAGTTTAGTCACTAACCCATGCACTCAGTGAGACACATTTAATCACTCACTCATACATTCAGTCATGCACCTACTAAATCCTTCGTCCAGACACTTATACATCTACTCATTCTTCAATATGTAAAACATATTTAAACTTTACAAAAACACACAGTCACTGGATGATGTCATCAGTGATCTCATCAGTGATGTCATTTGAGATGTCATCAGTGATGTCATCAGTGATGTCACTGACCATGTCATGAATGATGTAATATGTGACATCATCAGCAGTGGATTGCGGGTGCGCGATATATAGTTAGTGCAACTAACTATATATGGAATTTCAATGGTTTTGTGTGAGTAAAATAAGGTTTTTTAAATGCTAATTCCTAACTATATATGGTGTATAACCTATGGTTTTTTCAGTGAATTTTCAAGGTTTTGTAAATGCTAATTCCTAACTATATATGGTCTATAACCTATGGTTTTTTCAGTGAATATATATATATATATATATATATATATATATATATATATATATATATATTTTTTTTTTCACAAACGCCCTAGAGCTTTTCAGGACGCACTCGTGTTCCGCCTGCCATCCGGCCTCACTGGATTATCTCCCCACTGGCTCACAGGTGTGTCATGATGCTTGCCTGACGCGTTTCGGGGTCACTCGCCCCTTAATCATAGGCGGCTCAGAATGTGATTACAGAGACTTCATTGGTACAACGGGTTTCCACTTAGGAATGAACAATTGCTCAAAACAAAGGCTGTGACCCAGAGCTTGGCAAAAATACAATTCCCAGCATGCAACATGAACTTAAACGCCAATCCTCAACCAATGGAATGCGTGCATGTTAACAACAAATTAAATGAAGTCTCTGTAATCACATTCTGAGCCGCCTATGATTAAGGGGCGAGTGACCCCGAAACGCGTCAGGCAAGCATCATGACACACCTGTGAGCCAGTGGGGAGATAATCCAGTGAGGCCGGATGGCAGGCGGAACACGAGTGCGTCCTGAAAAGCTCTAGGGCGTTTGTGAAAAATTATGCAGCGCGGGGTCCTTACCGCGTCAGGATGCACCTTCTCGAGTCACCGCGCAGCGGGGAACGGACTGGAGGAGCTGGGAAACGGAACTCTGCCGCTCCATACAGCGTGTAAAGCCGGATTGAACGCAACTCTCCTTGGTACAACGGGTTTCCACTTAGGAATGAACAATTGCTCAAAACAAAGGCTGTGACCCAGAGCTTGGCAAAAATACAATTCCCAGCATGCAACATGAACTTAAACGCCAATCCTCAACCAATGGAATGCGTGCATGTTAACAACAAATTAAATGAAGTCTCTGTAATCACATTCTGAGCCGCCTATGATTAAGGGGCGAGTGACCCCGAAACGCGTCAGGCAAGCATCATGACACACCTGTGAGCCAGTGGGGAGATAATCCAGTGAGGCCGGATGGCAGGCGGAACACGAGTGCGTCCTGAAAAGCTCTAGGGCGTTTGTGAAAAATTATGCAGCGCGGGGTCCTTACCGCGTCAGGATGCACCTTCTCGAGTCACCGCGCAGCGGGGAACGGACTGGAGGAGCTGGGAAACGGAACTCTGCCGCTCCATACAGCGTGTAAAGCCGGATTGAACGCAACTCTCCTTGGTACAACGGGTTTCCACTTAGGAATGAACAATTGCTCAAAACAAAGGCTGTGACCCAGAGCTTGGCAAAAATACAATTCCCAGCATGCAACATGAACTTAAACGCCAATCCTCAACCAATGGAATGCGTGCATGTTAACAACAAATTAAATGAAGTCTCTGTAATCACATTCTGAGCCGCCTATGATTAAGGGGCGAGTGACCCCGAAACGCGTCAGGCAAGCATCATGACACACCTGTGAGCCAGTGGGGAGATAATCCAGTGAGGCCGGATGGCAGGCGGAACACGAGTGCGTCCTGAAAAGCTCTAGGGCGTTTGTGAAAAATTATGCAGCGCGGGGTCCTTACCGCGTCAGGATGCACCTTCTCGAGTCACCGCGCAGCGGGGAACGGACTGGAGGAGCTGGGAAACGGAACTCTGCCGCTCCATACAGCGTGTAAAGCCGGATTGAACGCAACTCTCCTTGGTACAACGGGTTTCCACTTAGGAATGAACAATTGCTCAAAACAAAGGCTGTGACCCAGAGCTTGGCAAAAATACAATTCCCAGCATGCAACATGAACTTAAACGCCAATCCTCAACCAATGGAATGCGTGCATGTTAACAACAAATTAAATGAAGTCTCTGTAATCACATTCTGAGCCGCCTATGATTAAGGGGCGAGTGACCCCGAAACGCGTCAGGCAAGCATCATGACACACCTGTGAGCCAGTGGGGAGATAATCCAGTGAGGCCGGATGGCAGGCGGAACACGAGTGCGTCCTGAAAAGCTCTAGGGCGTTTGTGAAAAATTATGCAGCGCGGGGTCCTTACCGCGTCAGGATGCACCTTCTCGAGTCACCGCGCAGCGGGGAACGGACTGGAGGAGCTGGGAAACGGAACTCTGCCGCTCCATACAGCGTGTAAAGCCGGATTGAACGCAACTCTCCTTGGTACAACGGGTTTCCACTTAGGAATGAACAATTGCTCAAAACAAAGGCTGTGACCCAGAGCTTGGCAAAAATACAATTCCCAGCATGCAACATGAACTTAAACGCCAATCCTCAACCAATGGAATGCGTGCATGTTAACAACAAATTAAATGAAGTCTCTGTAATCACATTCTGAGCCGCCTATGATTAAGGGGCGAGTGACCCCGAAACGCGTCAGGCAAGCATCATGACACACCTGTGAGCCAGTGGGGAGATAATCCAGTGAGGCCGGATGGCAGGCGGAACACGAGTGCGTCCTGAAAAGCTCTAGGGCGTTTGTGAAAAATTATGCAGCGCGGGGTCCTTACCGCGTCAGGATGCACCTTCTCGAGTCACCGCGCAGCGGGGAACGGACTGGAGGAGCTGGGAAACGGAACTCTGCCGCTCCATACAGCGTGTAAAGCCGGATTGAACGCAACTCTCCTTGGTACAACGGGTTTCCACTTAGGAATGAACAATTGCTCAAAACAAAGGCTGTGACCCAGAGCTTGGCAAAAATACAATTCCCAGCATGCAACATGAACTTAAACGCCAATCCTCAACCAATGGAATGCGTGCATGTTAACAACAAATTAAATGAAGTCTCTGTAATCACATTCTGAGCCGCCTATGATTAAGGGGCGAGTGACCCCGAAACGCGTCAGGCAAGCATCATGACACACCTGTGAGCCAGTGGGGAGATAATCCAGTGAGGCCGGATGGCAGGCGGAACACGAGTGCGTCCTGAAAAGCTCTAGGGCGTTTGTGAAAAATTATGCAGCGCGGGGTCCTTACCGCGTCAGGATGCACCTTCTCGAGTCACCGCGCAGCGGGGAACGGACTGGAGGAGCTGGGAAACGGAACTCTGCCGCTCCATACAGCGTGTAAAGCCGGATTGAACGCAACTCTCCTTGGTACAACGGGTTTCCACTTAGGAATGAACAATTGCTCAAAACAAAGGCTGTGACCCAGAGCTTGGCAAAAATACAATTCCCAGCATGCAACATGAACTTAAACGCCAATCCTCAACCAATGGAATGCGTGCATGTTAACAACAAATTAAATGAAGTCTCTGTAATCACATTCTGAGCCGCCTATGATTAAGGGGCGAGTGACCCCGAAACGCGTCAGGCAAGCATCATGACACACCTGCGAGCCAGTGGGGAGATAATCCAGTGAGGCCGGATGGCAGGCGGAACACGAGTGCGTCCTGAAAAGCTCTAGGGCGTTTGTGAAAAATTATGCAGCGCGGGGTCCTTACCGCGTCAGGATGCACCTTCTCGAGTCACCGCGCAGCGGGGAACGGACTGGAGGAGCTGGGAAACGGAACTCTGCCGCTCCATACAGCGTGTAAAGCCGGATTGAACGCAACTCTCCTTGGTACAACGGGTTTCCACTTAGGAATGAACAATTGCTCAAAACAAAGGCTGTGACCCAGAGCTTGGCAAAAATACAATTCCCAGCATGCAACATGAACTTAAACGCCAATCCTCAACCAATGGAATGCGTGCATGTTAACAACAAATTAAATGAAGTCTCTGTAATCACATTCTGAGCCGCCTATGATTAAGGGGCGAGTGACCCCGAAACGCGTCAGGCAAGCATCATGACACACCTGTGAGCCAGTGGGGAGATAATCCAGTGAGGCCGGATGGCAGGCGGAACACGAGTGCGTCCTGAAAAGCTCTAGGGCGTTTGTGAAAAATTATGCAGCGCGGGGTCCTTACCGCGTCAGGATGCACCTTCTCGAGTCACCGCGCAGCGGGGAACGGACTGGAGGAGCTGGGAAACGGAACTCTGCCGCTCCATACAGCGTGTAAAGCCGGATTGAACGCAACTCTCCTTGGTACAACGGGTTTCCACTTAGGAATGAACAATTGCTCAAAACAAAGGCTGTGACCCAGAGCTTGGCAAAAATACAATTCCCAGCATGCAACATGAACTTAAACGCCAATCCTCAACCAATGGAATGCGTGCATGTTAACAACAAATTAAATGAAGTCTCTGTAATCACATTCTGAGCCGCCTATGATTAAGGGGCGAGTGACCCCGAAACGCGTCAGGCAAGCATCATGACACACCTGTGAGCCAGTGGGGAGATAATCCAGTGAGGCCGGATGGCAGGCGGAACACGAGTGCGTCCTGAAAAGCTCTAGGGCGTTTGTGAAAAATTATGCAGCGCGGGGTCCTTACCGCGTCAGGATGCACCTTCTCGAGTCACCGCGCAGCGGGGAACGGACTGGAGGAGCTGGGAAACGGAACTCTGCCGCTCCATACAGCGTGTAAAGCCGGATTGAACGCAACTCTCCTTGGTACAACGGGTTTCCACTTAGGAATGAACAATTGCTCAAAACAAAGGCTGTGACCCAGAGCTTGGCAAAAATACAATTCCCAGCATGCAACATGAACTTAAACGCCAATCCTCAACCAATGGAATGCGTGCATGTTAACAACAAATTAAATGAAGTCTCTGTAATCACATTCTGAGCCGCCTATGATTAAGGGGCGAGTGACCCCGAAACGCGTCAGGCAAGCATCATGACACACCTGTGAGCCAGTGGGGAGATAATCCAGTGAGGCCGGATGGCAGGCGGAACACGAGTGCGTCCTGAAAAGCTCTAGGGCGTTTGTGAAAAATTATGCAGCGCGGGGTCCTTACCGCGTCAGGATGCACCTTCTCGAGTCACCGCGCAGCGGGGAACGGACTGGAGGAGCTGGGAAACGGAACTCTGCCGCTCCATACAGCGTGTAAAGCCGGATTGAACGCAACTCTCCTTGGTACAACGGGTTTCCACTTAGGAATGAACAATTGCTCAAAACAAAGGCTGTGACCCAGAGCTTGGCAAAAATACAATTCCCAGCATGCAACATGAACTTAAACGCCAATCCTCAACCAATGGAATGCGTGCATGTTAACAACAAATTAAATGAAGTCTCTGTAATCACATTCTGAGCCGCCTATGATTAAGGGGCGAGTGACCCCGAAACGCGTCAGGCAAGCATCATGACACACCTGTGAGCCAGTGGGGAGATAATCCAGTGAGGCCGGATGGCAGGCGGAACACGAGTGCGTCCTGAAAAGCTCTAGGGCGTTTGAGAAAAAAAAAAAAAATATATATATATATATATATATATATATATATATATATATATATATATATATTACCTACTGGCGGTCGCCAGTAGGTATATATAGTTAGGATTTTTTCTCTATGGGTTTTTTGAAAATTCTATGTCTAATAACTTTGGCGTTTGTGGACGGAATTGGCTGAAATTTTCAGGAAAATGGACAATTTTGTTTCTGAGCAGCCCTTGAAAATTTGGGGGGGGTTCGTCCAGTGGGGGCCGAGAAAAAAGGGGGGTCCCAAAACGTGTTTTTAACATTGAGTTTTCCATAGGGCGGTTGGCCTCACTTTTAGCCCGAACGGCTGAATGGATTTGCACGAAACTTGGCAAAATTGTAGGGACTGGTAGCCCGATGTGCCTTTTGTAGGTCTCAATATATGTGCTCCAGTGGATTTTGAGAAATTAACGTTTAAAAAAAGATATATATCTGTAACAGCGGACCGGTTAGCGCTCTGGTTCGCGGACTTTTCGCGCAACGGAGCTTTGTGAAGCGAAGCTGATTGGTTCTCCGGCGTCTGTCAACATTCCAAACAGTCCGTAGCGGCCGCCATCTTGTCTCTCGGTAGGATCGAGAGACAAGAGGAGGTCAAAACAAAGGGGGAAATAACTATAAGGGGGCATAGTAGATCCTCGCTGACCCCCTAGGTTTGATGTGGAGGTTTTAAAAGGGCCCCGCGGGGCAAAAAAAAATAATAATAATAATAATTGAACGGCTGAATGGATTTGCACGAAACTTGGCAAAATATTAGGGACTGGTAGCCCGATGTGCCTTTGCTAGGTCTCAATATATGTGCTCCAGTGGATTTTGAGAAATTAACGTTCAAAAAAAGATATATATCTGTAACAGCGCTCCGCTTCGCGTAACGGAGGTTTGCGAAGCTGATTGGTCATTCTGTCACTGGGCTATAGTTGGGCTACATCTGGCTGATATTTGGGCTACATTTGTTTTTTTGTGTGTCTGGCGGCCATCTTTGGGCTACATTGGGCTACATTGGGCTTCATTGGGCTACATTCGGCTAATTAGCAAATAGCTCATCGCAAACTAGGAATGGTAAAGAATCGCTATTTATTCCTTAAAGTTCGCTATTTAGGAAATGCAAAAAACTTTGATGATATATATGGCGGTTCATCTCTAACAAGATAAGAAGCATAGGGATACATTTATGATGACTGGCGCATCACCAGGGATGTGTTAGTCATTCTGTGCCGCTGTTCCGTCACCTATGGTGTGCTGCATTTACAATGCGGCGCATCATGGGGCAAAAACAGCACAGATGCGTGATGTATCTGTGCCGTAAAGGTGGCGCATTGCTGGAGTTGTATCGCAAGTGTGATGAAGCTCCAGCAAGGGTCGGGGGTGCCCCTGTCGCAGGGTTTCTGTTCTCACACAGAACTGTGGACAGAGGATTGGAACCTCGGCGAATGCATTGCTGGAGTTGTATCGCAAGTGTGATGAAGCTCCAGCAAGGGTCGGGGGTGCCCCTGTCGCAGGGTTTCTGTTGTCACACAGAACTGTGGACAGAGGATTGGAACCTCGGCGAATTAGGGTGTCCCAAAACTCACGTTAGTAATCAAAAACTCCTTAGCAAGCTAGGTACAGTGTCACATTGGATATAACAAACTCTCAATGTTTAGACAATCCAGAATATGAACTTATAGTACCTCAGGATACGTGGAACTCATGAACAGTCGGTCGTTATAGATTTCTTAGAAACCAGAACATGGAGTTAAGAAGAACAGATGTGTATTTGAAATGTTTATTTACTAATGCCGTCTTCTCAGGCGTAGTACCTTAGATAATAAAAGTACACATATTATCAGTAGCAAAATTACCAGCATAGTTACTAGTACATAAAAAGTGAATGGTGATAGTATGTTAACATGCTGTAAATGAATAAGAGTTAGCAACACTTATAAGCAGCCGCGGGCCGTGGAGGGAGTTACGGTGAGGCAGGGAGGCGGGGAGGGGGAGAAGCAGGGTGGAGAATACAAGTACACATATTATCAGTAGCAAAATTACCAGCATAGTTACTAGTACATAAAAAGCGAATGGTGACAGTATGTTAACATGCTGTAAATGAATAAGAGTTAGCAACACTTATAAGCAGCCGCGGGCCGTGGAGGGAGTTACGGTGGGGCAGGGAGGCGGGGAGGGGGAGGGGCAAGGTAGAGAGGGCTCCACCCTGCTTCTCCCCCTCCCCGCCTCCCTGCCCCATCGTAACTCCCTCCACGGCCCGCGGCTGCTTATATCTCACCCTCCCTAATACACATATTATATTATTTGCTAAGAAGGTCTCTTTGTGTTGGTTTAGGGCGTGCCCATACTTTAGTGTCTTAGATTTGAAGGAATCACATCACCATACACCAGCTCTCTCTTCATGTGAACCGCATCAACTGTTGTGTATGTGTGTTCGGCAAAGCAATATAAAACCCGCCTCATGCCCAGAATTGGCAGAAGTTGCACTTATGTTATGAGTATGAAGTCGTGGAGATCAGACCTCATAACAATTCTGTATCGTGTTGTTCTTGAAACTTTAGCACTCGCTGTACAGATATAGTTTAACAAGTAAAGCAGATAGTAGACCAATAACATATTATTCTCATGTAAACCACGATGAACTACTAGGTGGAAAGCTAAAGCAACAACTAAGTGTCGTGTGCAGAAGTTGCAAAAAAGGAAAAATGGCGTTTAAACCGGTAATGAGCCCATGCTAACTTAACACGGTGTAAAGATATCCAGGACCTAGATGACACCTCCTCATGATCCGGAAACGAACTGAATAAGATAATAGAAGTGCCATCTCATGAGAGCAGATTGCAAGTTTATATGTGGACGGTCCGCAAGGTAAAGCATTAAAAACTAGGAAAATTTAATGCTAAAGAAAAATAAAACAGCCAAGTACTTTATCGAGTCTTAAGCCAATAGGCAAGGTAAATAATAAAAACTTGATAAATAAGTTAATGAATTGTCAATGAAATGCTAGTACTCAGCATATCAAACATGAAAAAGGTCTATGACATAACTGTGTATGCAAAATAAGCTGCAACAGCCTCCAATAGGAAGTCACCGTCTTCATCCGAAAACAGTTCAGCCATCCAATTTAAAAGCGGAAAAGAACATACGTGCTCTCCCAGCACCGGATCCTCTATCACCATCAGAGGACAGCTCGGTGGGTTTTCAAGAAAGCTCTCTTCCAAGAAAGACTGTGCTGCCGCCAGTAAATTCCAGGGACCAAGTAGTCCATGCATCAATGCCACAGCCATAATCCTTTCGCCAGGACAAACCAACTCGTGAGTAATGATAGGAGTCATCAGCTGATTAAAGTCGACGTCAGGAGAAACCGGTCCGCAGAGACACAAATCAATGGCCCAATCGAAATCACAGGTCAGGCAGTGAAATACAGGCTGGACACAGGTGAAGTAGGAGAACCGAAAAGATAATCCATATGCCGTGCTTAATATCGCCAACGGCATTGTGCCATAATATTCTAGCATGCGATTGCGGAACAGTGTCAGCAGCTGCAGGGTCGGAGGTTGCATAGGAGGGACATCCATATTTAAAAATGTAAAAAAGCACAAGAGCGTCCGCTGGTAATGCAAGTAAAAATGCCAATCCACGAACCAGAGTGCAGAAAATACAATGAAAGGAAGCAGGGATGACTCCAAAGATTTTCTCAAATGAAGTCACGAGACCACTGGTAACAACTTTAAAAAAGTGTGTCAGGGACTTTGTGGAGGATGCGTTAAAGATAGTCGGAAACATGTTGCTGAAATTGAAAGGCAAATCTTAATTGAAAAGGGTGTGCACCTCTGTACGGGTGTTCGCTATGTGAAGTACGAAAGTTTCACGGGCCGAACTCAAGGCCACCTCTCTCTGAGACAAAAGAGCTCTTATTCTTGCCATGCCGTTGAAACGTGTCCCAAGGTTGGTATTTGTGGCCAGATTGAAAACTCCCTATGTTCATGTGTGGGAGGAAATAGAACATTTCTGCAGCAAATAACCCGTTCACTTACTGTTACGATAAAAGGAATACTTTTAATTAACTCAGAACAATCTTCATTATTGAGCATCAAATAACTACCATTTTCCAACAACTTGAACGTGGGGATGATAGCAGGAACTGGCGTGCCTTGCAACACGCAAGCCATATTTGGTCGGTGTTTGTTGCATGAACCGTGTAACTGTATGTGCCTACACATTAGTGAATGATCTGGCGTCTCAGTGCATTCCTCTCCATTCAGATAAACTTCTTGATCATCTTTGAAACATCTGTATGTGTATGGAAGCGACCAGACCTCATGAAGAAAAGCACTACCTAAAGGTTCATAACGACCTATTGGTATATATTTCATACAATTTGAAAACTTATATAAAGCAAAAGGCAGCGTTATTAAACCGTGGATAAGGCATGTTGTCAAAAAACCCGCAATCCTCTGCTGATGATGTCACTGAGCATGTCATGAAGCAGTGGATTACGGGTAATAGTATCTCTAGTTTACTCCCCTATAGCTGTCTTTATTTTAACATAAGTGTGTGTTTCCCTCCCTTATACTTACTGTTTTTGGTTCGCTTCCAGTTCGCGTACCGGCGAGCGAACTAGGAAGCGAACTAAGAGAAATAGAGGTTGGCACAGTTCCAAATATTGTACCAATTTTTTAATAACGGGGAGGTAGTTCTGAAAAGAACTTTTTTTTTTATTTTTCTGAACATTTTTTTACTGTTTTTGAATTTTTCGGAACAGTTTTATATTTTTTGGGGTTTTTCTTGGAGGGGGCAATGAAAACGATTCATTGTAAAGGGCTCAACAGGAGCAACAAAACAAAAAAAAGAAGTATTTATTATTTTGGGCGTTTCGGACAAACTTGCATATGATAGTCAATAGCTCTGTTGATCAGAGTGATGCTTCTTTCTCCGTAGGAAATGAATCCATCGCAAAATACGCAGGTGTGTTTTACTTCACCAAATCTCATTTGTATATTTGGCAACATCTCCCTGCCCTCTGGTCCCGTTACTTCCGGTACAACAGATCTTCTGGCCATAATAGGGAGATTATCTAGGTCGTTCCGAAACTGTGCAGCACTGTAGTTGTTAGGATGCCACCTAGTCATATGGCGATGCATTGTGTAGTTTCCGAAACTGTATTTTTTCTGAGATGTCATCAGTGATGTCATCAGTGATGTCACTGACCATGTCATGAATGATGTAATATGTGACATCATCAGCAGTGGATTGCGGGTGCGCGATATATAGTTAGTGCAACTAACTATATATGGAATTTCAATGGTTTTGTGTGAGTAAAATAAGGTTTTCTAAATGCTAATTCCTAACTATATATGGTCTATAACCTATGGTTTTTTCAGTGAATATATATATATATATATATATATATATATATATATATATATATATATTACCTTCTGGCGGTCGCCAGTAGATAGTAATAGTTAGGACCTATTTCCCATAGGAAATCCGCAACATTCTATACATTCTATTTGGAATAACTTTGGCGCCGGTTGACGAATCTTCATGAAATTTTCAAAACTAGTGGGGTGCTCCAGTCGGCTCCTATTCTGAAAGTCTTGGGATGATTCTTGAAGCGAGGGCTGAGAAAAAAGGGGTTCCCAAAACGTGTTTTCCCCATGCAATTTTCCATAGGAACCGTTCATCGCGGCTACATCTTGCTGAACGGAATTACACCAAATTTGGCCAAGAGGTAGTCCTTGGTTCAGACTCGTGCCTTTTGCTTAAATAGTGTAAATCCGTTCTGCAGTTCCTGAGGAAATCACAATTAAAAGAACATATATATCTATGACCGTGGTGGATCATCGCATGCTGAAATATTAAATTTGATGGGGGTCCAGAGGGGTCTTGTAGCTAGGGGACCACCATCCCTCGGTTCTAAAAAATAAACGGTTGGGGGGGCTCAAAGGTACTCCCCCAGTAAAATAGTTGCGTTGGAGGGGCTTAGAGGCCCTCTCCAGCCCCGGGGACTGCTACTTTTTGGGGCTTTCAAAAAAATGGGGAACACCACTCCCCAAGATCATCTCCTGCTGTGCCTCGGGGTGCCTACCCCCGGGACACTGCTGTTTGGTATGGTAGGGTGGGAGTCGAGGTTCCTGCTATGTCATAGCAAACTTGAGGGCATATTAACAAGGGGCATTTTGCTGAATTTTTTTTAAAAAGGCAAACATGTGGTGAAAATTATATCGCCTTGTTGAATGTTTAGGCGTATATACAACGTTGGGGAGCACGGGTGGAGCCCCAATATCTTTATGGTCCTAGCCAGCTCCCCGTATCCTTCTGAAGCAGAAATTACTTTTCCACACAGGGACCTGCTAATATGCAGCTCCCAGTGGGGAAAAGCAATCTGCTTTGCATTTTCAAAGAGTGAGTAGGTTTCCGTGTTCTCTCTTTCAAAATCCAAACAAAGTTTGCTGTGGCAGGGCGGTCATTTTAACGTGGTCCTTGTAACTAAGTACTGTGTTAATGTCACATGTGAATTGGGTGAGGAAGGGTGCAGAGACGTTTTGTAGTCTAGGAGACGACCACCTTCCCGAGAATTATTTACTAATTGTTCGAGGAGTTCGAGGCAACTTAAGTCCGGGAATTGTCATACTCAGGATCTTTATTTTAATATGCAGCAAAATCGTAATAGATACCAATAGGCCTTGGACGGAGCAATGCGCCCGCCTCTGGCCAATTGTGTGCAGTCTTTTAGAATAAGTCGCACGCAAAGGCCAATGGGTTAGCACGGAAGGAAACGGACACGCACAAGCGTGTGCGATTTGTAAGTTAGGATCATATTCCCGTTATTTCACATAAAACATGTCTAGCGCTGCGTGAGCAGTGCTGTGCACTCCAATGAAGGCACAAGCTGTACTGCACACAGCAACGGAGGCACGAGTGCTAAATGAATTGAGAAAGGAAAGGTTGTCAAAATAAGATGGTACATTTAAGTGTACATAGGGTCACGTGTGTTGTGACGCCTGTGCTGGATGGGTGTGGTGTGGATGTATACCAGCCATGAGGGCGTGTGTGTGCCGTTCTGACAACTAGACCTGGAACTACAATGAACATCTAGGCCATGTAGCGTTGTTGTGTTTTCCTGTAAGCGGAGTGGGCTGGCCTGACGTATGCCAGTGCTGCGCTAGGGGGTGGCTCCGTCATGAGCTATATAAGAAATCAACGGGTTCGGGTGTCTGTGTTGTAGTGCTGCCGTCATCCGGGTCTTAAACACAAATGTGTCATTATGTCTGTGAAGTCCCACAACATGGCCAACATGGAAGGTACGGGGAATCACTGATCCTACATTCATCCATAGTTCCACACATAAAAGATGGTGGACATGACGCATTTCTGTGAATATGAATGTTTATTGTACATTCAGTGGAGTGTTGTAGCTGTAGTAATACAGGGCTATGAAAGCTTTAGGTTGCAGTTTTTGGCACATGAAGGGCAGCTAATATATATATATATATATATATATATATATATATATATATATACGTATGTGGTCATTCGGGTATACTGTCGAACCTGGTGCTGGAAATCAGTGTTCGAGCCTCGGAGTCGCGTCCACATCCTGTTATTGTAGACAATGAAGTAATCTACGCGTGCCTGAAAATGTACTGTAAATACGGTGTTCAAGTAAATCGCTGACATAGTTTTGGGTCGACTTTGCGCTATATAAATATGCTAAAAAAAATCATAAAAACTCGAGCAATAGCACACACTTATAAATTACTATACACTTTGCTTGCAGTATTGTAATGATCCAGTTTCTATGTTCGTATTTGTAGAATGAGCGAGAGAAAGTTATATAACCAAAGTTTTTGTTACTGTCAGAGGGAAGATGGTTGCATAAGCTGTTTACTGCACAATATAAAGTGGTAGGGCCCAGGAGCAGCATTTTACAAACATAATGAATACACAGACACAGATAGATAGTTAAAGTGGGTACGGGCACATGCGCTGAACTCCATTTTATTACGTTGCTGTTGGTAACAAGTACAATAGTAATCATGATATCATACACAGATATTCAATCATAAACGGTTTATGACTTTTGCTGTACAAAGGTATGAGCACTACATGTGAATGATTTAGGGTGTACTGAGTTAGTAGTACCTTTGGCACTTAGTGTGTACGTACCCTGCGATGATGCGTGGGCGGGGGAGGCACAGTAATTGGAGTAATGTCTTTTGTCTATTGAATTCTCTATCAATTCAAATGATGGTGCAGTGAGTTAGTAGTACCTTTGGCACTGAGTGTGTACGTAACCTGCGATGATGCATGGTCCGGGCAGGCCGCACTGGGAGCAATGTTTTTTGCCTAGTGAATTCTGCCTTAATAAGGCCACGTGAAGATGACTTGTGGTGCAGTGAGTTAGTGGTCTAAGGAAAAAATAGGGACCCCCTCTGAAATACTTGATTTGTGGGTCAGGGAGAAGAGGGGAAGACAATAAGCAATACTATAAGAACTCTCCCTCACGACCCAATTATTTTTAGGATTCATATCACAAATTCCAATCAGGGCACTAACAAATACAAGGAAACCATTTAGCAGTGAGTTAGTGGTACCTGAAGAACTCAGCGTGTGCGTACCCTGCGATGATTCATGGTTTGGGCGGGTCGCACTGGTACAATGTCTCTTGCGTCCTGGAATGCGTTATGTGCAATCGCCATTCCACCTGAATAGTGAGCCCTCACAATGTAGATCGAATGCAGTAGTCAGTACAGACATTGAGGAATGTTTTTTGTCGCATCCTTTAACAAAATCTGAGGACATAGAGTAGAATTGTCTCTGCCTTAAAAGCAAGGTTGAATTTCATGCTGTCCGTAGTGTAGATCCAAAGCTGAATTCAAGTTGTGAACCGTGCTGTCCGTAATGTAGATCGAAGGCAGTAGACAGCACAGATATCGACAAATGATTTTTGTCACTTATTTTAACAAAATCTGAACACATACAGTACATTTGTACCGCTTTTGGCCGTCATAAGTGTGGCAGGGTATGCTCAGACGTGAGTCCCTTGCTCACTTTGCCACTGGATTCAAGCAAGCCGGGCTGAAGACGGCTGGAATGCCAGAAACCGGTCCTCGGAACCTTGTTTCCGGTCCAGGAAAGACATGGCTTCGCAGTTCAGGCCGGACTTTTCCCATGAGGCACAGGGTCAGACTGATTTGCATATAGCCATGTCTGAACTGGGGTGGCAGAGTGGGCTAAAGAACGGTGATGGATTAAACCCAGATATTTTGACTGGGTGTGAGTGTTTGATTGATTCAGATGCTCCGTCCATCACCACCCCCTTTTGTACCGCTTTTGGCCGCCATAAGTGTGGCAAGGTATGCTTAGACGTGAGTCCCTTGCTCACTTTGCCACTGGATTCAAGCAAGCCGGGCTGAAGACGGCTGGAATGCCAGAAACCAGTCCTCGGAAGCTTGTTTCCGGCCCAGGGAAGACATGGCTTGGCAGTTCGGGCTGGACTGTTCCCATGAGGCACAGGGTCAGACTGATTTGCATATAGCCATGTCTAAACTGGGGTGGCAGAGTGGGCTAAAGAACGGTGATGGATTAAACCCAGATCTTTTGACTGGGTGTGAGTGTTTGATTGATTCAGATGCTCCGTCCATCACCACCCCCTTTTTGTACCGCTTTTGGCTGCCATAAGTGTGGCAGGGTATGCTCAGACGTGAGACCCTTGCTCACTTTGCCACTGGATTCAAGCAAGCCGGGCTGAAGACGGCTGGAATGCCAGAAACCGGTCCTCGGAGCTTGTTTCCGGTCCAGGGAAGACATGGCTTGGCAGTTCGGGCTGGACTGTTCCCATGAGGCACAGGGTCAGACTGATTTGCATATAGCCATGTCTGAACTGGGGTGGCAGAGTGGGCTAAAGAACGGTGATGGATTAAACCCAGATCTTTTGACTGGGTGTGAGTGTTTGATTGATTCAGATGCTCCGTCCATCACCACCCCCTTTTGTACCGTGTTTTGCTCTTTTGGCAATCCGTCGTAGGTTGGAAGGCACGAGTGAGCCTAGCTCCTCAATTAACATTTCAAAGAAGCACAAAGCGTTGCCCTGTTACCGGAGTTCCTGGCCCTTCAGGGCGGCCTCACTACATGGGCACGGGGCAGCCCATTAAAATCCTCGTGGCAAGACAAACAGAGTGAGGCCCATTACAGTTGCAAATGGCTTTATTTCGAGAATTTCAAGCGCCTGCTTCCACTTGTCCAACGTTTTGGCGCGTTGCCTTGTTCACGGACTGGATAACAAGCTCCCGGTGCGCTCGAGTATGCTTTTAAAACGGTGCAACACGTGACTGTAATCACCAAACTACTACTCCCATAGTGCTTTGTGCATGTTGTTAGAATGCACGGTGAAGATCCCAAGGTGTTCAAGTCTTTAGTGGTGATATTTGTCTCTTAGCAAATAGTCAGGTGAGTTTGACTTTACCGCTGCTCGCCTGTGATTTTTGAACTCTAGGAAAGTCACCTTTGTACTGCACGATCATGACAGGATGTCCTCTTGCCTGAATCCCTTCAACAGGCTGACCTTTTTTGCTCTTGTGGCAATCCTTCATAGGTTGGAAGGCGCGAGTGAGCCTAGCTCCTCGATTAACATTTCAAAGAAGCACAAAGCGTTCCCTTGTTACCGGAGCTTCTGGCCCTTCAGGGCGGCCTCACAACATGGCCACGGGGCAGCCCATTAAAATTCTCTTGGCAAGATAGAGTGAGGCCCATTACAGTTGCAAATGGCTTAACCTCAGTGGTTCCTTCTTTTTTTGTCTCTTTTCGCACGTGTCCGATGGCACCGGGAAACTTCTGGGTAGCTGTGCGCCTTATAAAATTAAAAATAATAATAATCATTTGCCAAATTTGGTGGCATTCAGTTCAGCAGTTTGAGCTGTAGCCTTGTGTGACAAGCTGGCCTGGTATATGATGTCCACTAATTAAAGTGGGCACCCTGCACCTGTCCAGACAACCCTTATGGTGATTTAAGAGGTCTTAGACAACCACAGATCTCTCTATAAGTGGTAGCTGTGGAGAGCAACCTTCAGGCTTAGTCTTGAAGGAGTGAAAAGCGGCTTGTTTTACCAGAATGTAATCTTATAGTATAGATTAAATGAAGAGAACCACACAAGATATTTATCAAAAAATGAATTTATTATATATTACTATCTAGTACGTCACAGTATCTCCTACACAAAGATATACACAAAACTCACAATACTATAGCAAAGAAATCACAGTAAATAGCACTAATACACAGTAGGCCCCGGGGGGGGACAAAACTATATACTAAGAAAGTGGTATAAGAACCACAACTCAACTCAGGACAATGTTGAGAGGCTGTAGAATCACTGGGGATCCAAGGAACCACCCAAGGTAAGTAGACAGGGACCCCACGGAGGAAGCGAGGAGTGTGAGAACATGACCGCATGCTCATTACAACTCTACGTGTAAGTCACGGTGAATTTTTAAAGATTAAGGACCCTTCCCAGTGGATCCTAAAAAAACCTGTGGAAGACAGAAGGTTGGCGAGCCACCCCACCTGTGGATACCCTTGTATCCATGGAACCCACACCAGGGAAACCGGGTGCATAGGTGTGAAGTGGTGTTGGAAACAGCCGTCGAACTCAATGGAGGACTTCAGGAAAGTGCTACTGCTGGAAGAGGAGAAAGTGTCCGTAGAAATCCAAACTTGGATTCTTGATGAAGAGTACCTGAAAGCAGAGGGGAGTCTGGGTCACTTTGTGGGTGTGGGAGGTATTATTCCAAGCACTGGAAGAGCTCTCCGTTAGGCTCTCAGTGTTCCCAGTACCAGCCTTCTTGACACAGACAGCACAAAAAGGTTGCTGCCGACCAGAGACACATTTCTGCCTTCCTGATGCTGAGCCAAGCTCGAGCAGGGGAAGGCAGGACAATAGGCATCCTGTCGCAAGAAGGTGTGACCACCTCCCATACAGGATTTAGTGTATTAGGGCTGGGTGGGTGTGCTTGCCAGTGCCTAAAAGTCTAAATAAGGGACACATTTGATGTCCCTGTGCATAGTCTAGCTCAAACCAGTCCAGGGAGCCATTGGCTCGCACTCTGGTGCGAAACTGGACAAAGGAAATAAGAGCGACCTCCCCTCTGGCTAGACCCTCCCCTGGAAGGGTCCTCTGAATCTGTCCAACCCTTTCCCTATGGTAAATAAGGGCTTACCTGGTTGTAGGACTTTAGATTTTTCATAGACAAGATTCAGAACTGAAACCCAGGCACTCCAACCGTCTGGACATCGCTGGACATCGTTAGGTCCTGACTTCGTCTCCCTCTCAGTCTGCTGCATCGTCTGTGCCTGTGCACCATACAAGATCCGTACAGGATCTGTGGAGCATCAAGGACAACTGAGCAGTCAATCCCCTGCATTCGCAGCCACCTCATTGCTGCTGACCTGTCTGCTGTTCCCGAGCTCCTATGGACTCCAAAGGGTCCAGGAAGACATGAGATGTGTTTCTATGTCCCTCAAGGCCCGAGATGCCCTCTTAGCAAGTTTGAGGCTAGTATCCCTTGTGGGACTGCAATACCTGAACCCCTGTGCCTTATGTTCATTGCAATTGCATGTGCTTGTTGGTATTCCCTTAACAAGTGCACTGGGCTCCAAGTATCCACAACCTCTGGACATATTTCCTACCAAGATCTTTAACCTCCACACACTGAGTGCTCCATGGCCTCTTGTTTGGTGAAATCGCTTGAGGTCCTCTGGCGACTCGTGTGCCTTTGGCCTGTGGCTCCATTTGAGGGTTAACTCTACTTCTCTTGGGGTCCCCTGGTTGCTACAGTCTTGCCCTGACTCCCCTGTGTTCGGTGAGTCTAGTGGACCTTGCTGGTCCACACTGTACTTTTCTTTGACTTTCTGCATGGGTTGCTTTTGCCAAGGCTTTTTGGTGCTCCGGTCGGACACCGACCCCTCAGCACTCGACATCCTTTGCGGGACAGCTCACATCCAGCTCCTGGTTGTCCTTAACGTCACCTGGTCCCCACGGCTGCAGAGTCAAGAGCACCGTCATCACACCTAAAGCACCTGACATTGGTGGGCATTCAACTACAGAGCCCCTGGTCACTCCTACTCTTTCTCCTCTGCTTTCAGGTACTCCTTGACAGGAACCAATGTTGGGATTCCACTGGACACTTTCTTCCCTTCCAGCAGCAGCACTTTCTTGAAGTCCTCCATTGAGATTGACGGTGGTTCCCGATGCTACTTCAGACCTATGCACAAGGCTTCCCTTGGTTAGGTAACTCTGGTACTTCGGTATCCGTGGGTGGGGTGACTCTCTGAAGGACTGGACTTTTTAACAGTACCAGCGGTGCCAGGGAACAACACCTATAACCTTCATGGGATACCTGTTTCGGCGCACAAACTACAGAGACACGGGACACTTCCTTCGGCGTCAAAGATTCAAGGTTTATTTACTGCAGGGAACACAGAAGTCACAACAAGTACAACACGTGCAACTTGGGGAGACTGCTTCAAATTGGTTCTGTGGATCGCTCCTTTTATACAAAATTAACTCATAGGACAACATGGTACACAAAAGTTTACAACCTGGTTCCCATAATTATCCCTCAGAGGGGTCGCTTTGGTCACTTTGGTACACATAAGGTCCGGAACATAAGTGCGGAAACATTTGGCGGTTCCCAACTGTAAAAACCCATCTTCCCAACATTAGTGAATTCCAATCGGCAGTAAAACAGATCGAAATAGGGACAAAGACAGGTGCAGAAGGAGATGGAGACAGTGGGGAAATCGAAAAGGGTGTAAAAGGGGAGGTATCGGGAAACACGAGATACAGGCATCAAAGGGACGTGCCTAATGAGATGCACGGCTGAGACAATAAACCGGACGGCAAGATGAGCCTCGAGCGGGGCCATCTGCCTTACAGTATCATCCCCCTCATCGTAAAAGATATTTACAAAGTACATGTGTCTTCCACAAATATCCTGAGAGTCCCAGGGTGACGAAGCGGACAGTGTCCGTTCGCTGGCTACTTGAGGGCAAGAGACAAAATGGATGCCGTATCTAAGATGGAACCCGTGGGTACAGATGAAAAACCCACATATCAAACGAACGGTTTAAGTTAGCACAGCGAAACTGCGCACACTTACTAAACTCGTCATTTGCGGTTCTTAGATACCAGACTCGACCATATTCGTGCGAGTCGAAAACATCACTTAAAATTGTCACGGAACCTCAGACGCTCCTTTTGCCCTCATGTAGGCAAGCACTAGTCGGAATCATATTCGATATTCATCAGACCCTCGAGATGTTGCTGTAGCATAGCTCTGTCCAACCGAGACCCTTTGGTAACAGGTGGCTGTCTCATACACGTTGTAGCACAGAGGCCACATAAGGCAGGACCGCACTGCACGCAAAGGCAACACGTGAACAGGAACACTACAACGACTCCAATGATCGTCAGAATTTTCCAACCCCAAGTCGACATCAGGCCCCAAAACCATCCAAGTAGCGTCCAATCCCCTACATCCACGTGTATGGATTCGGAGATCTTATGCAACTTCGAGATGGCTTGATAGACAGTCGGAGCGTTATCAGGAATGAAAATACAGCAGCTCGAATGGATCACTTTACATACCCCACCTCGATCTGCTAAGATCACATCTAAAACCATACGGTTTTGTAACGTCATAAGTCTATCCGCCTGAAGTTCTGTGGTGATATTACCAAGGGCACTGGCAGTAATATTAGCTGTCGATTCTACCACTCGAGTCAACTGTCTCAGGTTCCTACTATTAACCATAGGTCCCCAAAATGGGAGGAAACCCTTGAAAAAGTCTCCTGCCTCTTGACCGGCAGTATCCTCTTCGCTAATTACGCCTCTCACAACTCTAGTTTTGTGATAATATGCATCTACAGTAAATGTCGGAGGCAACAAGTTTGCGATAAAACATGAGCCCATGAAGTCAGAGGGCAACCATGCATACGCACGATCATGACAAATAAAGTATGTACCCTTGGCAGCCAAAAACACAGGGGACGAGACCATTGGCAAAATATAATTTTCAGTGCAAGCACTCTCTCCAAGTCGGGCTTTCGATCTACGGCCGCGACCTATTAAACAAAAATTGCCAGTGTGGGGTACGACCCATATCGGAGGCGAGCTTTTAAGCTGTTTTTCACCAGTGAACACACTATATTCGCCTCTACTTAGGACCCTATAGGCTTGTACCTCTTCTTCAGGGATAAGCGAGGGATCATAGATATCGCTATCTAAATCCTCTATTGCTATAGACAAAGATTTTTGGTACGAGGTAGGACCAGAGTAGGGGGAACGTGGTTCTCGAATGGGGTGGAAACCCAGTGCGCTTCGAAACATTGTTTGAAATGCTCGAGCAGACCCTTGGGAGCTATACGGTAACACCAGATATGGAATTCCCTTATCCGTAGTATGTGGCATCAACCCACACACCCAACAATTAGTAGTGTTAACCACTAACTGATGCTGATGAAGGAGCTGAATAAAGGAATTGTTGCGGAATTCTGCACGTCTAGCCTGCTCGTGTTCAGGTAAGATGTGAAAAGAATGAGGAGAAACAGTGGAGGTGAGTTTAAAGTCAGGGGTAGGAGTAGGTATGATAGAGGGCAAGAAGTAAGACATTGTGTAATACACTCCACCCGCCAATAACGCAGAAACAGTCACAAACAGTACGAATATTTGGAACACACAACATTTGGTACGACTGAGTTGCTGCAGCTTGAATCTTTGTGCTTGAGCTCTTTCCAAGTCCATCAGCTTTGAAAATGCCATTTCCTATGACCGTCCGCAACGTTTCTTGACGCACTTCGTTCTGTGTAGCAATAGTCAATTCCTAGGAGTTCCCAGGAACCGACGGTCTTTAACCTAGCGTCAAGACCTACTAACCAGGAGGAAGTACACGCGCGGCCCTACGGCCTTTATTTCACAAATATATATATATGAAAACAATGTCTCTCAGCTGTGGAAACAAAAAATGTAAGGAACAAAGCTCAATGAATATGTACGAAATAATTACAATAGAATGAGTGTTCAAACTGATCATGGAAAACGGGATAATGCATTTGTCAAGGGACAGAACGGGGTTTTTTATTAGTCTTTAGTGCTGGATCTCAAAAAATATCGGGTTTTCCCAGGACGTGTCTGTTCGTTAAACAAAAGATCCGTTGAAGGGACAACGCCCTGTTGATCAGCTGAATGTTCTGGTCTTGAGTTTTCTGATGACAAGTGTTCAATAATGCCTTTTTGCTGCACTGAGGATTCTCCGACAGGTTGTGCGTCGCTGAAAGGTACAAACGCCGACAATCTTTCGGTTTCAGTTGATGCAATGCCTTTCCTTACCCATGAGTCTGCTGGCAACGGAATGGGGACTTTCTTGGTATGGGTGGCATGCACCCAATTTTTCCGCCCCTCAAGACGAACTGCAGTTCTCGTGGCAAGGAGGACCTGATAGGGTCCAGTGAACCTGGGATCCAAATTGTTCTTGCGTGAAAAATGTCGCGTTACCACCCAATCTCCGGGCTGGAGCTGGTGGCCTGGACCCTCCGTCTGTGTCGGCAATGCTTCGTGAACCTGTTGGTGAATTAACCTCAGTTTAGCAGTCAAGTCATGAAGATAATCGATCAACATTGGATACTCAAGATCACAAAAGGCACCCGGTCTAGGGACCCCCCAAACATTGGCAGGACGACCGAACACTATTTCATAGGGACTGAGCCCTACTCGGGAGTGTACAGTTGCCCTTGTTGACAGTAATGCTAAGGGTAAAGCGTCAGGCCACGAAAGACCTGTCGTAGCCTGAATCTTTGCTAGTTTTAGTTTAAGGGTGCCATTGTACCCTTCAACCAAACCGGCTGACTGATGATGATTGGCACTATGAAATTTCTGTACAATCCCTAACCCGTGACACACACTCTTCATCACGCTCCCAACAAACTCACTTCCGTTGTCTGACCACACAACCCGAGGCATTCCGTAGCGGGAAAAATACTCTTTGAGTAAAATTTTTGCCGTGGATAAAGCCGTATTATCCTTAAGGGGGTAGGCCTCGATCCACCTAGAAAATGCACACACCACAACCAGCACATACTTCAAATTATTACATCTCTCCATGTGGATAAAGTCCAACTGGATAACTTCGAAAGGGTACGCAGGAGGGGCAAAATGGCCAGGTGGAGTGGGAGTGCCCTTACCAGGATTGTGCATCAAACACACCATACAATTCTTAACCAAGCGTTCAGCACATTTCGTAATACCATCATTCTTCCACACAGGAAACAGCAATTTACAGATACCTTTCGCGCTAATATGTGCTAACCCATGTGTCATAGTCACAACAGCCAGCACATATGCATCAGGCAACATCCATCTTTTCTGTTCCGATAAGTCAGTCCAACAACCATTCGCATCCAACTTTCCCGTACTTTCTTTCCACTTCGCCTTTTCAGTCTCGGTGGCCTCATTCTGAATTGCTTTCACACTCTCGATAGTGTTCTCACACATACTTGATTCTGCAGGCCACCTAACCGAACTCGTCACATACATTCGAGTGCTAAGGTTCCGGGCAGTCTCCTTAGCAGTCTCATCCGCAAACGCATTACCACGACCAACATCATCCGTCACCTTACGATGCGCACTACATTTAACAATTGCCACTTGCTTAGGCAACGTAAGTGCATCCAAAAGATCATTTACAAGCTGTCCATGTTGAATCTTCGTACCATGTGACGTAAGAAATCCTCTCTCTCTCCACAGTCGTCCAAAACTATGTGCCACACCAAACGCATACTGGCTATCTGTAAACACATTCACCCGTTTATCCTTAGACAACACACACGCTCTCGTCAAAGCAATTAACTCAGCAGCCTGAGCCGAATTCTGACTTAATCTTGCACTTTCCACAATTGTTCTCAATGTAACTACAGCATACGCAGTCGTCATATCACCGTTTGGTAACTTGAAACAAGAACCATCCACATACAAAGTACCATCGGGATCTGTCAATGGAGTATCTTTTAGGTCAATGCGACCCTTAGTTTCCTCTTCAGTTTTGAGATAGCAGTCATGTACTGCTTCACCACTTGATTCTGTGTCGATCGGCAGCAATGTTGCTGGATTCAACACATTACATCGTTTTATCCGTATATGACTGGCCAGCAACGTCAACTCATATCCAGACAATCTTGCGCTCGTCAGATGTTGAGTTTTCGTTCGGTTCAATAAAGTGTCGACTGCATGCGGAACCATTACCGTGAGCATATTATCCATGACTAGACCTGCGGACTGTCGAATGGACGCCGCAGCTGCCGCTGTTGCCCTTAAGCAACTTGGCAAAGCTCTTGCTACTGGGTCTAAAGTCGAAGAAAAATAGGCACATGGGCGTTGCTTACCACCAAAAGACTGTGTCAAAACACTCAACGCGCAACCATCCCTCTCGTGAACGTATAGTGTAAACGGCTTACTGTAGTCAGGGGTACCCAACACAGGAGCCGAACACAACGCATCACGCAATTCCGAAAAACTTTTCTGACATTCTTCAGACCAGGGTACTGGGGATGAAACATCTTTACATGTAAGAGCTATCAATGGTTTCGCCAACAATGAAAAATTTGGAATCCATTGTCTGCAGTAGGACGTAATACCTAAAAAGGCACGAACATCTCTTTGGGTTTTTGGCACAGTCATTCGGGAAATCGCTGCAATTCTCTCTGGGGTCAACCTTCTCCCTTCTTTTGACAATAAGTGACCTAGATAGGTAACTTCTTGACAACAATACTGTAGCTTTGAAGGCGATACCTTGTGGTGCAAGTCATGTAGATAGTGCAATAATGATACTGTAGCTGTTTTGCAAATGGCCTCCGTATCAGCTGCCACTAAAAGATCGTCAACGTATTGAATCAAAGCTGCACCTTTAGGCAATACAAAGGCATCAAGCTGACCTTTAAGTGCTTGGCTGTAGATTGACGGACTCTCACAGTAGCCCTGTGGAGCGCGTTTTAGCCTAAAACTGCGACCTCCTAATGAGAATCCGAACAGGTCTCTGCTTTCCTCTGCAATCGGGATGCTAAAGAAAGCATTCTTTAGATCGATCACTGTGAACCAGGAGGCAGATGCTGGAATCATTGTTAATAAGGCTGTAATGTCAGGGACCACAGGAAATTGCGGAACCACTATTTTGTTTACCTCTCTCAAATCTATAACAAAACGATACACAGGAGGTTTAGTTGGGTCAGTTCGTTTCAGAATTGGTAATACAGGGCTATTGCACACGTTTCCACGCGTTTCTTCAACAACACCTTTTCCAATGAGATCATGAACGATTGCTAACAGCGCTCGTTCGCCCTCAAGAGAAATACGATATTGAGGTAAACGCGGTAATCGCGAATTTTGTTTCAATTGAATCTCATAGGGTGGAATGTCTAACAGGCCCACGTCATTGGGACCTGTGGCCCATAGAGACGCAGGGAGGGAACTCAACTCCGATGGGAATTTATCAACCGATAAATACATGGGAGAGATCACTCTCCGTCCCAATGTAAGTTCCACTCCTTCGGGGGAACAATACAATGTTGCATATAATCGTTTCAACAAATCCAGACCCAAAAGATTTTCACCACAACCTGTAGATAGAATCAGTGGAGCGGTTAGCTCGCAAGGTCCAATCATAAGAGGCAAAGGATTAGAGACTGGGTTACTAACAGGGGCGCCAGAGAATCCAACGGAAACATTCGTTAAGCCAGACAAAGGTGCGCCAGGGAGTTTTGAATGCATGATGGAACTTTTCGTCGCACCAGTGTCTAACAGAAAAGGCTCAACTACACCCGATGTAGCCACTGCAACGTAAGGCCCACTCTGATCGACCGGAACTGACACTACTCCCTCTCTTTGTCGTTGGCTGTCCTAGTAATGGTCATTTACAACAGTCTCGTGCTCTACGTAATAGTCATCCACATTATACTGTGCAGATCGAACTGATCCCACATTTCGCTGGTCAAAGTAATTATTTGCATCTGATTGATTTTGATAACGATCACTCTGATTGTGGGATGAACCACGACCTCTACCACGTGGTGCCTGCTGAGGACCACCACCACGGTTTCCACGTGTCGACACACCATTCAGGCGGTCCCGTAAGGCAAGACAATCATATTTTAGGTGTCCCTCTTTCCTACAATATGCGCACTGATTATACCCAAGTGAAGATCTGGAATCAAAGTTGTCAGAGCGCGGCTGTGTCCTATCGGGCTGTGCTCGCGGTCGATACTGCTGTTGTGCATCATTTTGGTTTGATCGTGGAGGGTATGCTTGTTGCAACAAAACCTTTGTTTTGAGTTCTTTCGTTTTCTTTTCTACACAATCACTTTCTTCCTTTTCCCTATTCTCATAATACTGAGCCGTTGCTAGTATTTGCGCAGGGGTTGAAACTGCCCACGCACTTTCTGAATTCTTTAATTTGTTGCATAGCTCAGGCAGCAAATTTGACACAAATTTGTCAACGAATAACCGCTGACCTCCCTCAGCGCCCATGTCCTGGCCGCTGTGGTCGACAAATGCTTCCTCAAACCTTGTAAAGAAATCCGAGACACTCTCGTCTTTCTTTTGCTTACAAGCTGATAACTTATCCCAGTTCACCTTCATCGCTGGCATGAGAGTTTTCATGAGCGTAATGATTTTCTGAGGCAAATCCAAGATCAATTGTTCAGGTTTAGCCCCACCGACTTGTAATGCATCAGCTGCTAGCAGTGCAGCCCAATCACCCCCTAATTCAGCTGCGTGATTGGCTTGACGAATTTTAGCCCAAACTGGTTGCGGTACAACATTGTCAAACAACATGTCGATGTCGGCAATATTCATAATAGAAGCTTCTATCAGTTGTGATAACTCCTTATAATAACCAGCCGGATTTTTACGCGGATCGGGTAAGGATTGCTTCACTTGCAAAACTTCCGATCGTTTCCATGGAAGATGTATCCACACCCTTCGAAAATGCGGTAGCACCACAGGGTTCGCATTAGGATCACCAGGCACCCACAGTGGCGGAACTTCTCTCATGGGATACTGACCAGGAACTGCTTTCCAGTTCTCAGTGGTATCATCTAATGTCACCCGAGAATGTGCTGTGGGTCTGAATGCTAATAAGCGTTCCACTGCACGTCGTACATCGTCTCCTATAATCATTCCGTTCGAAAAGTGACTTTGAAGTTCAATTATGTCGGACGGTACATCATCTACATCATTATTGTACCATTCTTCCCTCAAAATGTTACACATTTCCTCAAATACGAATCTCTGCGTAGGCTCATTAAACTGAGAAAACGTATCAAAGACTACACGCGGAGTGTAATTAGCAGGATGTCTTATCCACTTATGTGCCATTGTTACTAACGTCTCTTTCTCCCTACCACTAGGGATCTGACTCCGTCTCTGAGGAGTGTCAGATGAATCAGACGAAAATAACGGACCAGAAAGAGGTGAATAAAGGGTAGCAACAGAGTTAGGAACACGCTTACGAACAGAAGGAGAAAGAAAAACAGGGGCAACAACACTAGAGGTGAAGGAAGGCATAGTAGGAACGGACAAGGTAGTTGGAGTAGCAGACACAACAGTCTGCAAAGGTACAGGTACAGGAGCAGTAGGAACGAGGACAGGTGGTGGAACAAACGTAGGGTTAACAGCGGGCTGGCCCGCAGCCGCTGGAGCAACAAGAGGAACAACAGGAGGAGCTATAGGAGGAACTACAGGGGCAGTAGCACCCTGTACATAAGGAGGTGGTGATTTCATCAAGTATGATAACAAGGAATCCTCCTTCAAATCTTCTTCTTTCTTTTCTAGATTATTCGGTAAAACTGGGTAACATTTATCTATTTTCATGTGATGCAATCTAGTAGCGATTTCCATATCTTTTTCTTCTTTGTCTTGTCTACATTCTTTTATAGCTTGCATTACAGGAACGAACTCTTGCTTTTTATCTTTTTTAAGTTGTTTGATTTCTTTCTGTTTGGCCTCTTTACGCCATATCCGAAAGGAATCAAACATAGCTGGCCTAGCCTTCTTTAAAAATAATTTAGCCTCAAGATTATCTAAAATCGAAAGTTCAAAAGTTCCGTGTGGTGGCCATCTAAGGTCACCGTCTTTCTTTGTATAGCGGACCCAGTAATCATTATATATTATAGGACCCACCCCATGTCGACTATATAGATCATGTATCGGAGTTCCAACTGGAGGTATCGGACACGAGTCCTCCAACCGGGAATCCATTGCGCAACATTTGAAAATACGAAACAAATCACTATGGCTAGGCATCGTGCACACTAACCTAGTATCAAACTTCAAGGATTACCGAAGCAATGAAACTTCGTGTAAGTCAAAAACCCTCGGTTTTTGGCAATTGCAACTGTCAAATAATACTAAGAACCAATACTAAGAACCACAAATGCAATGGAACCATGCAATACAACAAAGCCTTAAGGCTATCACAAAGCTCGGAGAGCTAACCACAAAGCCTGAGGAGGCTATTACAAAGCTCAGTGAGCTATTACCACAAAGCCTTAAAGGCTAACCACAAAGCTTTCAAAAGCTAGAACAACCACTAAGGACTGGGAGCGACCCACAAATACTTAACTCAGAACTTCAATGGCGTCACCAGGAAGGCCCGTCTATCGTCTCGCTTGTACATAAGGTCTACGCCGGGCGTCGAAGACAGGTCGACAGTCAGGGCATCGGTCCGTTGCAGCCGTCAGGAGGCGGGAATCTTCGCAGGGAAAAACTTCGGGCCACTTATTTCGACAACAGGATCGATGAAGCGGGGTGCACCTTCCCTCGGAGATTTCACACGAAGTTCCTCACGATCATCAGGCTTTGGACCGGACCGGTACCGCTGAAGTCGCCCCACGTTGGGCGCCAACTGAAGGACTGGACTTTTTAACAGTACCAGCGGTGCCAGGGAACAACACCTATAACCTTCATGGGATACCTGTTTCGGCGCACAAACTACAGAGACACGGGACACTTCCTTCGGCGTCAAAGATTCAAGGTTTATTTACTGCAGGGAACACAGAAGTCACAACAAGTACAACACGTGCAACTTGGGGAGACTGCTTCAAATTGGTTCTGTGGATCGCTCCTTTTATACAAAATTAACTCATAGGACAACATGGTACACAAAAGTTTACAACCTGGTTCCCATAATTATCCCTCAGAGGGGTCGCTTTGGTCGCTTTGGTACACATAAGGTCCGGAACATAAGTGCGGAAACATTTGGCGGTTCCCAACTGTAAAAACCCATCTTCCCAACATTAGTGAATTCCAATCGGCAGTAAAACAGATCGAAATAGGGACAAAGACAGGTGCAGAGGGAGATGGAGACAGTGGGGAAATCGAAAAGGGTGTAAAAGGGGAGGTATCGGGAAACACGAGATACAGGCATCAAAGGGACGTGCCTAATGAGATGCACGGCTGAGACAATAAACCGGACGGCAAGATGAGCCTCGAGCGGGGCCATCTGCCTTACAGTATCATCCCCCTCATCGTAAAAGATATTTACAAAGTACATGTGTCTTCCACAAATATCCTGAGAGTCCCAGGGTGACGAAGCGGACAGTGTCCGTTCGCTGGCTACTTGAGGGCAAGAGACAAAATGGATGCCGTATCTAAGATGGAACCCGTGGGTACAGATGAAAAACCCACATATCAAACGAACGGTTTAAGTTAGCACAGCGAAACTGCGCACACTTACTAAACTCGTCATTTGCGGTTCTTAGATACCAGACTCGACCATATTCGTGCGAGTCGAAAACATCACTTAAAATTGTCACGGAACCTCATCTCCAACCTTCTGTCCTCCAAGAGGTTTCTTCAAAGTCCACTGGGAAGGGTAAAATTCAATCAATCAATCAATCAGGTCATTTATAGAGCGCACTACTCACCCGTAGGGTCTCAAGGCGCTGGGTGGGGGGGTGCCGTTTACTGCTCGAACAGCCAGGTCTTGAGCTTCTTCCTGAAGGAGAGGTGGTCTTGGGTCAGGCGCAGGTCGGTCGGGAGTGAGTTCCAGGTCTTGGCAGCCAGGTAGGAGAAGGATCTTCCTCCTGTTGTCGCTCTTCGGATGCGGGGGACGGCGGCGAGGGCGTGGTTGGTTGATCTGAGGAGGCGCTTGGGAGTGTAGAAGTTGATCCGGTTGTTGAGGTAGCTCGGGCCTTGGTCGTGTAGGGCTTTGTGCGCGTGGGTGAGGAGACGGAAGGTGATTCTCTTGTTGACCGGGAGCCAGTGCAGATCCCTCAGGTGTCCGGAGATGTGGCTGCGTCGGGGGATGTCGAGGATGAGTTTGGCCGAGGCGTTCTGGATCCGTTGGAGTCTCTTCTGGAGTTTGGCCGTGGTTCCGGCGTAGAGGGCGTTGCCGTAGTCCAGTCGGCTGGTGACGAGGGCCTGGGTGACCGTCTGCCGCGTCTCGGTGGGGATCCACCGGAAGATCTTACGTAGCATGCGCAGGATGTTGAAGCAAGACGAGGAGACGGCGTTTACTTGTCTGGTCATGGAGAGGGAGGAGTCCAGGATGAAGCCCAGGTTGCGTGCGTGGTCCGTCGGTTTGGGTGAGGTGCCCAGGGCGGGGGGCCACCAGGAGTTGTCCCAGGCGGAGGGCGAGGAGCCCAGGATGAGGACCTCCGTCTTGTCCGAGTTCAGTTTCAGGCGGCTGGTCGTCATCCATTCGGCTACATCTTTCATCCCTTCGTGCAGGTTGGCTCTGGCGGTGGCGGGGTCGTTGGTCAGGGAGAGGATCAGCTGGGTGTCGTCGGCGTAGGAGATTATGTTGAGGTTGTGTTGGCGTGCGATGGCCGCGAGGGGGCTCATGTAGACGTTGAAGAGGGTGGGGCTCAGTGAGGATCCTTGAGGGACGACGCAGATGACTTTGGTGGCCTCTGACTTGTACGGTGGTAGGCGGACTCTCTGTGTTCTTCCGTCGAGGAAGGAGGTGATCCATTCCAGTGCCTTCTCCTGGATTCCGATGTTGCCGAGGCGCTGTACTAGGGTGCGGTGGCAGACAGTGTCGAAAGCCGCGGAGAGGTCCAGGAGGATGAGGGCCGCTGTTTCTCCGTTGTCCATCAGAGTTCGAAGGTCATCGGTGGCAGCGATGAGGGCGGTCTCGGTGCTGTGGTTCGCTCGGAAGCCCGACTGTGAGGGGTCGAGGGATCCATTTGTCTCGAGGAAGGCGGCCAGCTGTTTGTTGACGGTCTTCTCGATGACTTTGGCCGGGAACGGGAGGAGCGAGATGGGACGGTAGTTCTTGAGGTCGGTGGGGTCTGCAGTGGGTTTCTTGAGAAGAGCGCTGAGTTCGGCGTGCTTCCAGCTCTCAGGGAAGGTGGCGATGTCGAAGGAGGTGTTGATGATGTCCCGCAGGTGGGGTGCGATGACAGCGTCGGCCTTGTTGAAGACGTGGTGAGGGCAGGGGTCAGTCGGAGATCCGGAATGGATGGAGTTCATGGTGCGGATGGTGTCTTCGGTGCTGATCGGGGTCCAGGTGCGGAGGGTGGTGGTGGGTGGCGTCGTTGTGGTTGTGGCCTGCGTTGGTTGGTTGTTGAAGCTGTTGTGTATGTCCGTGATTTTGTTGTGGAAGTAGGACGCGAGGGAGTTGCAGAGGTCTTGCGACGGGGTGATGTCATTGTTTCCGGCGTTGGGGTTGGAGAGCTCTTTCACGATGTTGAAGAGTTCCTTGCAGTTGTGTGCGTTGTTGTCCAGTCGATCCTTGTAAGTATTTTTCTTGGTGGCGCGAATCAGTTGGTGGTGTTTCCGGGTGGCGAGCTTGAGGGTGGTCATGTTGTCCGTCGTTGGTTCTCGTCTCCAGGCTTTCTCGAGGACTCGACAGTTCTTCTTGGAGCTCTTGAGTTCGTCGGTGAACCATGGTGTTTTTCTGCTGCCGGGTCTGCTGGGTGGGGTTCTCAGAGGGGCGAGTTCGTCCGCGCAGTCGTTGATCCACTTCGTGAGGTTGTCGGCGGCCTGGCTGGGGTTCGCTGAGTTGGCGGGAGGGTGCTGGCTCAGGGAGGCGGTGAGCTGGTCGGCTGTGATCTTGTTCCAGCTTCTTCGGGCAACCTGTTGCTGGTGGTGGTGGATCGTCGTTCTTCTGAAGGTGAAGTGGACGCAGCTGTGGTCCGTCCAGTGGAGTCATGTTGCGTGGCTGAAGGTGATGTCTTTGCTGGATGAGAAGACGGCGTCGAGTGTGTGTCCGGCGAGGTGGGTGGGGGTGGTCACCAGTTGCTTGAGTCCGAGGTTGGCGAGGTTGTCGAGCAGGCTGATGGTGTTGCGGTCGTTGTTGTTCTCCAGGTGGAAGTTGAGGTCCCCCAGGAGGATGTAGTCGGCGGAGGGGAGAGCGTGTGGGCTGACGAAGTCGGCGATGTCCTCGCTGAATCGTGTGCGTGGTCCCGGGGGTCGGTAGATCAGGGTGCCTCTGAGGGTGGTGTTCGGGTTGGTGTGGATCTGGAAGTGCAGGTGTTCAGCGGTGGTGAGGGTGTCGTCGGTGTTGGTCGTGATGCGGATGGTGTCTCTGTGGATGATGGCGATGCCTCCTCCCGTCTGGTTGGTGGTGCGGTCCCTCCGGGTGATCTTGTAGCCCTCTGGGATGGCAATGGCGATGTCGGGCGCTGAGGAGGCGTTCATCCAGGTCTCGGTGAGGAAGGCAACGTCGGGGGCGGTGGTGTCGAGGAGGTTCCAGAGTTCTACGGCGTGTCTGTGGACGGAGCGGGTGTTGAGCAGGATGCACTTGAGGTGGTTGCTGCTGGAGTTCGGCTTGGCGGGTGCATGGAAGGTCCGGATGCAGGTGAACTTGCAGGCGTGGAAGCTGAAGGGTCCGTGGGTGTGCTTCGGGGCGGCTCGGTGACATCCTGGGATGCGGCCGGTGTTGAGTGCGATGAGATCGGCGGCGCTGTAGGTTCGTCGGGTCGGCTTCCGTCGGTGGGGGCCAGGGGTCCTGGCACTGGGCGCGGTCCAGGCGCGGACGGGCGCAGACGGGCTTACCTTTGGCGCGCCTTCGGCGCACAATCGGCGCGCCCGCTGCGCGTCAACGCTGCGCGTCAACGCTGCGCGTCAACGCTGCGCGTTCGCACGGTCGCCATTTAAGGCGGGGCAGCTGGGAGGCGGGAGCGGGGAGGGAACACAAGGAGAAGAAGGGCGGGGTCGGCGGGGTCGGCGGTGGTGGCGGGAAGCGGGGGCGGCGAGGGAGGCGGGAAACAGGACGGGGGCGGCGAAACAAGCACAATTTACAGTTAAAACAGGCTAAACACGGGGAAAGACTAAAATAAGCAGAAACAAGCACAATTTACAGTTAAAACAGGCTAAACACGGGGAAAGACTAAAATAAGCAGAAACAAGCACAATTTACAGTTAAAACAGGCTAAACACGGGGAAAGACTAAAAGAAGCAGAAACAAGCACAAATGACTGTCAAAACAGGCAGCGAGGCAGGCCGCGAGGCAGGGCACAGCGGAGGGGCACACGCAGCAGCTGGTGGCCGTGCGGCGCGGGGGTGTCCCACAAGTGGGTCACACTCACCTGTGCCGCACGGTCGCCATTTAAGGCGAAGTGCGCGGGTGGGCGGGGCAGCTGGGAGGCGGGAGCGGGGAGGGAACACAAGGAGAAGAAGGGCGGGGTCGGCGGTGGTGGCGGGAAGCGGGGGCGGCGAGGGAGGCGGGAAACAGGACGGGGGGCGGCGAAACAAGCACAATTTACAGTTAAAAAGGCTAAACACGGGGAAAGACTAAAATAAGCAGAAACAAGCACAATTTACAGTTAAAACAGGCTAAACACGGGGAAAGACTAAAATAAGCAGAAACAAGCACAATTTACAGTTAAAACAGGCTAAACACGGGGAAAGACTAAAATAAGCAGAAACAAGCACAATTTACAGTTAAAACAGGCTAAACACGGGGAAAGACTAAAAGAAGCAGAAACAAGCACAAATGACTGTCAAAACAGGCAGCGAGGCAGGCCGCGAGGCAGGGCACAGCGGAGGGGCACACGCAGCAGCTGGTGGCCGTGCGGCGTGGGGGTGTCCCACAAATTCCAACCGCGACTTGCACATAGACTTGTACGGAGCATGCGGTCATGTTCCCACACTGCATCCGTCCTCCGTGGGGTCCCTACTTACTCACCATGGGTGGTTTCTTGGGGTACCCGCAATTCTACGTTCTTTCAACATCATCCTGACACGAGTCGTGGTTCTTATACCACTTTCTTAATGTATGGTTTGGTTCCCCCTTGGGGTCCACTGTGTATAAGTGCTATTTACTATAATTTCTGTGCTTAAGTATTGTGTGTTTTGTTATTATCTCCATGTAGGAGATACTGTGTCGTACTAGATAGTATTATATTAATAAATACATATTTTTATAACTACTGTGTGGTTCTCCTTTCATTTAACCAATACTATAAGATTGCAATCTGGTAAAACAAGCTGCTTTACATTCCTTCAAACTAAGCCTGAAGGCTGCCCTCCAAAGCTACCACTTGGATAGCTTTTCTAAGGTTATCCTTGAGCTCTTTAATCACCATAAGGGTTGTTTGGACTGGTACAAGGTGCCCACTATAACTAATGGACAGCATATACCAGGCCAACTTCTCACTTTGGTGTGCAGCAGTGGGATTCGATTCTCCATTGATAAATCTTTGTATTGATGTACTTAAAAACCACTAGTACTAGGTGCATATAACACTAGCTTAGAATAAGTACGTTCTACTGAACTTGGGGTTGGGTAAGTCCAGGGTCTGGCACACCCTTTCTCCAACCTAAGAGAGTTTAGTTCCACTAGGTTAGGTAGGTGCAACACCACACCACACTCAGTATGTCTACTAAAGGAGATGCTAGTGGCTCTCTGCCTTCTAGATAGTGAGCTTTCGTTCCATGAACTGAAATCCCTGTGTGCCTCTAGAAAGTTGAATAAAGGGAGAAGTGCCAACACCCAACGCCTGGTAGAGGTGTTACTTCTAGATGACCTGAGGAAAACCCCTTGGTCAGATGAACAGGAGAAAGTGGATGGGCCAGGGCATGAGGATATGTCAGGAGGTGATACCTTTTATGACCTAGATTCTAACCCTGACCGGGGGAACCTGATGGTTCCCACCTGGATAGCTCAGATCTTCAAGAACGTGGTGTAGAAGGCCCTGAGGGCCCCCTCTTCACCCTTCCCGGAAGAGTGCAGAGTTTTCCAAGGCAACCTAGATCTCCCTCTGTTGAGTCAAATCACTTAGGACAGTCTGTAGGGACCTCTTTGTCTAGCAGGAGAGATAATTCCTTTGATAGGGAATACTAACTACTTGAGCTTGAGAAAGCTAGGCTTAGGCTCAGTCAAGAGAGGTTGGCCCTTGACAAGGAATCCCTAGAAGTCCTCAGGGCTAGAAAAAAAGTTGGGACTCGAGACCCATGGTGGCAGCAAAAGTATCCCTAGAGTTAAGGAACATTCCTTTGATAATTGGAACCTGAGCAAGAGTGTCCCTCCCTACCATGTTGGGATGACAAACATAAATAGATAACTGCTTTAGAGAGGGCCTGTAAAGTTCAAAGGGTCCCCCAAGAGCCGTGGGCTGCTATCTTGTGCCCCCCCCTTTGCTGACAAAGGTAGAGATAAGCTCCTCACTGTTAGAGAAGAGGATGCTGACAACTACTCAATCTTGAAGAGTGCTCTCATTGATGGGTTTGGCTTAATCACTGTACAGTATAGGATTACATTCAGAGACACCCAGAAGGCACATAATCAGGATTGGGTAGACTTTCTGGATACCTCTACAAAGGCCCTGGAAGGTTGGTTGCTTGGCAGCAAAGTGCACGACTATTGTGGATTATACAATTTGATTATGAGGGAGCAGATCCTTAATAATTGTCAAAAACAGCCTTTGCACCAGTACCTGGTGGACTCTGATCTGACTTCTCCCCAAGAATTGGGAAAGAAGGTAGATAAATGGGTCGGAACCAGGATTAAGCAGAAGAACCAAGGTTGTGGTGACCAGAATAAAGATACTTCTAAAACCCAAGAGAAAGGTTGGGATAAGTCCAAAGAGAAGTCCTCTGAAGGTCCCCAAAAGTTGTCCTCTGGCGGTGGGTCCCAAAATCCTGCTTCCCCTGAAAGAAACCTTATTGTTTTGTTAGTAAGAAACCAGGCCATGGGAAGAATGATTCAAGGCCAACAATAAGGAACATGTTCCTCATACTACTAAATCACCCCCAGTGCTCCTGTTAGTACTCTCCCAGGTAGTACCAGCACACCTATAAACTTCGTTGGGTTTTAATGGGCTACTGAGATTGATACTGGCCTTGCTAGATCCCCCACACAGGCCACCTTAGTCTGTGATGGTAGCATGGGGTTTTCCACTTTTACTAAAAGTCCCAATACTTTGTGCAAATACAGATAGGAGCCTTTTAATAATGTTCAGAAAACTGTGGCCTATAGGGACACAGGGGCTAGTGTCACCATGGTGACATGGAACCTAGTTCCCCCTTCAGCTTTTCCGTGAGTACAAGACCAGGTAACCAACACTGATATTGTTAGGACAGATCACCCCTTGGCCGTAGTCAATCCAGCTGGGAGGGGCCACTAGTCCTAAAAGAGTTACAATGTCCCCAAACTTACCTGTGGATTGCCTCTTGATTAATGATATGGAAACTTCAGCCTGGGCAGGAGAAGAACTGAAACCCCATCTAGAGATGTTAGGCCCATCTGAGAGAGTTGGTGTGACCCTTAGGGACCCAGTCCAACCCCAGGGAAATTCTGGAGCAGTGGAGCCTGAAAGAATGACCCACTCTGCTCCCCAAGAGAGCACAGGGGATGACGAAAAATACCTCCCCCCCCTAGGCAAGGGTCAGCTTCCTCTGGGAACTCATCCTACCCCTTGTGGAGGAACTGCCTCAGAGGTGGTCAGGTCTGTCCTGACAGAACCACTGAGGGCCGGAAAGCCTTCCAAGGAGGTACCCAGTCTGGAGCAAGTATCCTGCTCCTCTCTACCCAGCCTCAGTCAGCCTAGGGCTGCAGAGGTCAGGATGTCAGTGGACCCCAGGGGGCCCACTACCAGGAGGAGTCCCCTCATCCATAGATTAGGAACCCCCAGCCTGGTAGTACTAGACAGGGGGGTGATCCTCGGCAATCTGAGGGATCCCCCTTACCCTTTGGCAATGACATTCCTTAGATGGACTTTGTTAGGCAAAGAAAAACCTGGGACCAGGCTGCTCCAAACTTTAACTGGCCCTCCACTGCTCCAACCAGGAGGGATCAACCCAAAACTGTAGGCAGCCCGAGGTTGACCCCTATGGATAGATAAACGTCAGTAGTAGAAAGAGAGGCCTCCATGGTGGCCAGTGCTCTGAGGAAACTGAGACCAACTCTGTTAGGGCCTCACTTTCCAACTTAGACACCCCATCAGCCTATTTCTTGGCTCAAACAGCTTACAGGTAGTCACCCCAACATTTTGAGAGGATCCCAAACCCTACAGGGGAGGATCTTCTCAGTTTACCATAGGATATGGGGTATCCATGCAAATGCTGGATCTTCCTTATATGTACACTTAGGAAATAAAGTCTCAACTGGGCAAGGTTAGCCTTATCTCCTTTCATTTGGGGGGGCTTATGAAGGAAGGTAGGATCCTTTGGCATGTGTACCGCCACCTTTTTGAGAGGTGCTAAACTGGTTTTTGACTAGTCTGACTGGTATCCTGCTAATCAGGACCCCACTCTATCTGCTTTTCCCTAAACTGTTATGTTATGTACTTAGGGACAATCCAGATTTGATACTGGGGTACCCTTATAAGTCCCTAGTGGATGAGTGACTAAATATCGATGGACAGAATATTGACTGTCCAGAATATCGATGCCAAAATATCGAGGGACAGAATATCGAGTCCCTATCTACAAACAGGTAAGTACTAAAATAATGAGTACAAAATATCGATGTTTAAAATATAGTTAACTAAAATATTGAATGTTTTAAATGTATCAAAAATAATATAAAAGTAATTAAATAATAATCCAAATTAAATAAAACATAGCTAAAATAATGTAAAAAAGCTTAAAATGTAAAAATATTAAATGTAATGTAAAAAAACATATTTTCTAACATATATTTACTTAATAATATTATAAAATAATTATTAAGCTTAATTATAAAATATTTATAACATTATTTAAAATATATTTACTTATAGATATAAATAAACCTATTATATAAATACATAAATAAATAATATATAATAATTTAAATAATTAAAGTAATATTTTTTATGTAAATTAATAATTTACACTACATTAAATATAACAAAATTGAAGACGTTGCATAGCTAAGGGAATAAAATTAGTATTCCGACTCCAGCGAGTGGAACAGTAGGGAAAGTGTTGGATAGCGGGTGGGTACAAATTACTATTCCGACTCCAGCGAGTGGAACAGTAGGGAAAGTGTTGGATAGCGGGTGGATAAAAATTACTATTCCTACTCCAGCGAGTGGAACAGTAGGGAAAGTGTTGGATAGCGGTAGTGTAAAAATTACTATTCCCACTCTAGTGAGTGGAACAGTAGGGAAAGTGTTGGATAGCGTGTGGGTAAAAATTACTATTCCTACTCCAGCGAGTGGAATAGTAGGGAAAGTGCTTGATGGCGGGAGTATGAAAATTACTTTTCCCACTCCAGTGAGTGGAACAATAGGGAAAGTGCTGGATAGTGGGTAAAAATTACTATTCATACTCCAGCGCGTGGAACAGTAGGGAAAGTGTTGGATAGCGGGAGTGGAAAAATTACTATTCCCACTCCAGTGAGTGGAACAGTAGGGAAATTGTTGGATATCAGGAGTGTAAGCATTACAATTCCCATTCCAATGAGTGGAACAGTAGGGAACTTGTTGGATAGCGTAGAGGAATCATTTAGTAGACCCAGTCCTACAATTTAATTAAAATTACTTAACAAATAATTAATTATTTAAATGTAATTTACCTCCCACTATTTTCCCCTATAAACGTTACTTCCAATAGTCTAAAATAATAACAAATTGACATAATTAATTAACATTTTATTAATTTGCTAATCACAATTAACAATAAAATTAATAACAATGATATCTAAATTAATTAACACAATTAACAGTATGAAATAACTTTGATTAAATATTATATAAATATTAATAAAAAATGTATTTTCAATTACTTTAATGCACACCATACTCCCCTACAAACACTCAACACACTCCTAAAAAAATAACATAATCAACATATTAATACATTAATTATTAATAATCAATATGTCGTTAATTACTAATTAATACAAATGTACACAATTTACATAATTATAAATTAATTAAAAACTTTTATTAACTTTTTAAATACTGAAAATAAATTTACTTATTTAACAATATTAATTATTAACCATCAAATTATTAATTATTAAAAAATGGTTTTATGTATTTAAATTAAATTACTTCCCACCCTATTCCCCGACAAACCCACAACCCGCTACGGAACTAATATGCGCACAAATGAATTACCAATATTCATTATTAAACAATACATTATTAATTAATAAGTTATTTTTTTAAATTCTAAATAAATTACTTTCCAACCTATTCCCCTATAAACTCACAACCCGCTACGGAACTAATATATGCAAAAACTAACATAAAATTAAAAATCTTTAAAAAATTGTACCATATATTAAAAAAATATTGTATACTTTTAACACATATATTAACATATAATACAATTATTATTTTCTATATTATGACATTCTATATAATAACATTCGATATAATGAATTTCGTTACTTTAGATATAAGTTTACTATAGATAAGGGTCACTGTACTTAAAACCTATAAGTCACCCCTCTAGAAGGCCTTACAATCCAGAAGGCAGGGTGCTTGGTTCTAAGTTGAAGGGTGCCCCTGCATGAGCTGGACACCCCTGCAGCCTACGGAGTCCATTATCCGGGGTTGTCAGTGTAGCACCCAAACATATATGTAGAGGTCCATTATGCGACCACGTGATGACCATATCAAAAATGACTGCAGCAACCCTATTGAGTTTGGTGTCAAACATCTTGGAATCATACCCCCACATCGTTAACCGGTGTGGGAGGTATGATTCCACCCCACAGAACCATCCTTCGTGGGGCTTCTGGTGATCCCGGTACCAGCTTTCTAGTCCCCGACAGCACAAAATGGTTGCTGCTGAATCTGTTCAACCTTTTCCCTAGGGTACATAAGTGCTTAACTGGTTTGAAGACTTTAGATTCATCACGGACAAGATTCAGAACTGAAACCGCTGCACTTCGACTATCTGGACACTCTAGACTTCGCTGGACTTCATTTGGGCCTGACTCAGTCGCCCTCTCATTCTTCTGCATCGTCTGTGCCCATGCACTGTACAGGATCCATGCAGGACCTGTGGAGAATCAAGGACAAATTAAGAAAATCTCCCTTGGAGTGAAGGAGTCACTCCCCTGCATTCGCAGGCACCTCACCACGGCTGGCTAGTCTGCTGTTCCCAATCTCCTACGGACTCTGAAGGGTCCAGCAACACAGGAGGTGGGTTTCTACGTCTCTCTCGAGGCCCAATCTGCTCTCTTGCCAAGTTTGAGGCCAGTATCCCTCGTGGGGGCTCCAATATCAAACCCCTGTAAACCGCGTTCATTTGCAATTGCATGTGCTTGTTGGCATTCCCTTACCAAGCGCATTAGGCTCCGAGTAGCTCCAACCTCTGGGCACATTTCCTACCAAGATCTTTGACCTCCACACATTGAGTGCGCCGTCGCTTGTTGTTTGGTGAAATCACTTGAGGTCCTCTTGCGACTCCTGTGCTTTTGGCCTGTGGGTCCGGATGTATGACGTTACCACGCATACTTTTAGCACGCATACCTTTACAACGCAATTTTTACAACGCAGGATCCATTACAACGAAGTACCATTACAACGCATTTTTTTACAACGCAAATACCTTTACAACGCATACCATTACAACGTAAGTATAGGTAAGTATATAATATTTTTAAAAATGTAAGTTATTAAATTTAATTTAATTTAATTTAATTTTAATTTAATTTAATTTAATTTAATTTAATTTCATTATTTTTAAAACCCAAACCTAGCCCTGAACCCTAAAAATACCCCTTTACCCAAAAACCGAAACCTACCCCTGAACCCTAAAAATACCCCTTTACCCAAAACCCCAAACCTAGCCCTGAACCCTAAAAATACCCTTTTACCCAAAAACCCAAACCTACCCCTGAACCCTAAAAATAACCCTTTACCCAAAAACCCCAACCTAGCCCTGAACCCAAGAAAATACCCCTTTACCCAAAAACCCAAACCTAGCTTTGAACCCTAAAAATACCCCTTTACCCAAAAACCCAAACCTAGCCCTGAACCCTAAAAATACCCTTTTACCCAAAAACCCAAACCTACCCCTGAACCCTAAAAATACCGCTTTACCCAAAAACCCAAACCTAGCCCTGAACCCTAAAAATACCCCTTTACCCAAAAAACCAAACCTAGCCCTGAACCCTAAAAATACCCCTTTACCTAAAAACCCAAACCTAGCCCTGAACCCTAAAAATACCCCTTTACCCAAAAACCCATACCTAGCCCTGAACCCTAAAAATACCCCTTTACCCAAAACCCCAACCTAGCCCTGAACCGTAAAAATACCCCTTTACCCAAAAACCCAAACCTAGCCCTGAACCCTAAAAATACCCCTTTACCCAAAAACCCAAACCTAGCCCTGAACCCTAAAAATACCCCTTTACCCAAAAACCCAAACCTAGCCCTGAACCCTAAAAATACCCCTTTACCCAAAAACCCAAACCTAGCCCTGAACCCTAAAAATACCCTTTTACCCAAAAACCCAAACCTACCCCAGAACCCTAAAAATACCCCTTTATCCAAAAACCCAAACCTAGCCCTGAACCCTAAAAATACCCCTTTACCCCAAAACCCAAACCTAGCCCTGAACCCTAAAAATACCCTTTTACCCAAAAACCCAAACCTAGCCCTGAACCCTAAAAATACCCCTTTACCCAAAAACCCAAACCTAGCCCTGAACCCTAAAAATACCCCTTTACCCAAAAACCCAAACCTAGCCCTGAACCCTAAAAATACCCCTTTACCCAAAAACCCAAACTTAGCCATGAACCCTAAAAATACCCCTTTACCCAAAAACCCAACCCTAGCCCTGAACCCTAAAAATATCCCTTTACCCAAAAACCCAAACCTAGCCCTGAACCCTAAAAATACCCCTTTACCCAAAAACCCAAACCTAGCCCTGAACCCTAAAAATACCCCTTTACCCAAAAACCCAAACCTAGCCCTGAACCCTAAAAATACCCCTTTACCCAAAAACCCAAACCTAGCCCTGAACCCATTCCTATAACATTTTTACTATAATTATATACTTACCTATACTTACTTTGTAATGGTATGCGTTGTAAAAAAATGCGTTGTAATGGTACTTTGTTGGATCCTGCATTGTAAAAGTTGCGTTGTAAAAGTAGTCTGTTGTAAAAGTTGCGTTGTAACGGTTACATACCTGTGGGTCCATTTGAGGGTCAACTCTGCTTTGCCTGGGCTCCCTCATTGCTCCAGGCTTTCCCTGACTCTCCTGTGTTTGGTGAGTCTCCTGGACCTTGCTTTCCTATACCGTACTCTTCTTTGACTTTCTGCATGGATTTCTTTTCCCAAGGCTTGTTGGGGCTCACGCCAGACACCAAGTCCTCAGCACTCAACATCCTTTCTGGGACAGCTCACATACGGCTCCTGGTTGTCCTCAACATCATCTGGTCCCCGCAGCTGGAGAGTACAGAGCACTGTCATCACACCTGAAGCACCCGACATCGGTGGGCATTCGTCTACTGAGCCCCTGGGCACTCCTAAATGACCCAGACTCTTTCCCCTCTGCTTTCAGGTACTCCTCGACAGAACACTTTCCTCCCTTCCAGCAGCGGCACTTTCTTGAATTCCTCCATTGAGATTCATGGCGGTTTCTGACGACACTTCAGACCTATGCACCCGAATTCCCAGGGTTAGGCAACCTTGGTACTTCGATATCCACGGGTGGGGTGGCTCTTAAGCCTTCTGTCCTCCAAGGGGTTTCTTCGAAATCCACTGGGAAGGGTTCTTAAACTTTAAAATTCCAACCCTGACTTGCACATAGACTTGTACGGAGTACGCGGTCATGTTCCCACACTGCACACGTCCTCCCTGGGGTCCCTACCTACTCACCTACTCACCTTGGGTGGTTCCTTGGTGTTCAATTCTACGTCCTCTCGACATCATCCTGGCTCGAGACGTGGTTCTTATACCACTTTTATAATATATGATTTGGTCCCCCCCTGGGGTCCGCAGGGCAGAAGGTCTATTTACTATCAATTCTGTGCTTAAGTTTTGTGCGCTTTGTGATTATCTCTGTGTAGGAGATACTGTGTCGTACTAGATAGTGTAAGTAAGTAAGTAAGTAAACTTTATTGTTTAGTTAATTAAAACCATAACAAATATCCTTTACAAAAAGTATCCAATATTAAAAGAGAAAGTAAAATTCATCAAAATACAGTTTAAAACCGAGGTGTGAAATAAAATGATGGTCTTTTTAAATCTAGAAGTGACCAGTTGCTTTCAAGCGTTGTTCTAAGGCCATCAAAAACTTTATCAGCTAGCAGTATAAAAGAGAAAAGTTAATAATAATAAGAGGCCTCATTAGATCTAAACATGACCAGTTGCTTTCAAGCGTTTATCAAAGGCTATCAAGAACTTTATCAGTTTGTAATTAATTATAGGAGCTGTTGAGTCCAAACCACCAATAACAGCAGTCCTGCAGGTGCGTAGTCTCTTGTCCCGAAAAATGTTCTTTAAAAAGAGCGTGCGCTCCCGGCTCAGATTCTTGCAATGTAAATGTAAATGTATTGCGACTTATATAGCGCACGTATCACCCGAAGGTATCAAGGCGCTTGCTTAGGGAACCCGTCCTGGTATTCCCCTGTGAGATACCCCGGCAGGGTATCCACAAGGTGAAAGCCAGGCATCCCGCCGCGAGGGGCCGTAGTGGAGACTAAGCAAGCTATTGCCCAGAGTCGCAGAGTGTGACCCCGTGAGTCGAGTAGGCACCGGAGCGAGAATTGTCGAGTCCGTGGAATTTTTGACCCCGAGACCCGCCGAGGCGGGAAATCGAACCCTGGTCCACGGCCGATCTCAGCATCCGGGTCTGCCGCCTCTAACCACTGAGCCACGCTTCTCCAGTGACATATGATATGAATTATATCTTCTTTTGTGGTGCCACAGAGGCGACAGACAGCTGTATCGTAATATTTCCAGGCAGGTTCGTCAGCCAAGGTTGGGTATTTACCGAATCTCAGAGCCATCAGCTTTTTTTTTATAGAGACAGAATAGGTTGTGTCTAAGTAGGCAGCCGGGGTAAGTTTTTTGTAACCGTTGATCACAGTCCAGGAATGGGAGCGGTCTGAAAAAATGGCTTTGTCAGTAATCAACGAATGAAATTTGGCCGCCTTATTTAATGCCTGTTTAAAGGAGATGAATGGCAAGTTTTTGTCCCACAGGTTAGCAGTGCACGTTTGCTCCAGAGCGCAAGTCAAGTATTTGTTAGCTTCTGAGTTTTTTTGTAATTCCAGTTCCTGCCATAAAAAACTATTAAGATTATTATCAGTAACGTTCTTCTTAATTCGGTACCATACCCTGATGCTTGTGTAGAGTCTTCCTAGTGTTTCATTCATGAGGCCAAATTCTAGGCGCATCTGAGCTGGTGAGGCTGAGCTAGGAAGTCGGAGAGCCTTTTTATAAATGTTTGTAATCAGGTTGTTTAGAATGATAGCGTCCTTACCCAGCATAGCTACACTAGCATATGCTAAGGTTGGAAGTACTTTGCTGGCAATCACTGTCAGTAGTGGTTTAAACGAGGGGCCCTCCAGTTTTTTTGACAGAGTGCTAAGTGCAAATATTAAAGCTCCAGCTCTTTGCTTCATATAGTTCTTCTGAGCTTTTAGGGTACATCTGTCGTCGATATAGAATCCTAGATATTTATAACTTGATACACTTTCCAGGTGATTTCCTTCCAGCATAATATTAAGATGTGCTGATCGTCGATTGGTGATTAACATTGTTTTTGTTTTGGACAGGTTGAGAGCAAGGTTATTCGCGGACAGGAATGCTGATAGTTCTGTTAGTAATCTGGACAAACCAACTTTAGTTAGGCTCATAAGCACAATGTCGTCGGCATATGCCAGATGTGTAAGTTGTAAGTTGCCAAGTTTCGGCGAGTGAGAATTGCAGTTGTTTAGTTTACCTGAGAGATCTGAAATAAATAAATTGAATAAATGTGGAGCCAGGACGCATCCCTGTTTTAAGCCGGTTGTTGTATAGACTTTTCTTGATAATAGTGAACCGTCCCCTAGTTTGATTTGTGTCCAGGTGTCAGAGTAGAATAACAGCAGGCCCCTTAATATGCTCACTGGTATGTTGCATGCTCTCAGCTTTGCCCATAGAAGATTCCGATCGACACTATCAAATGCCGCCTGCAAGTCGATAAAACACAGGTTCAGCTCTTGCTTAGTGCGCTGGCATTTTTCTGCAATCATAGTTATAGATAAAATGTTCGAGGTTGTTCCGATTCCTGCTCTGAATCCAGTTTGGTTAATTGGGATCATTGCTTTCTCTTCTGACCAGTTTGCCAGATCTTTTAGAAGAAGAGATGCAAAATATTTGGCTTCGACGTCCTGTAATGTAATTAGTCGATAGTTAAGGGGGTTAGATCTATCTCCTCCTTTATATATGGGCGTGATGATAGAGCCTTGCCAACTTTCAGGGATAAGATTGTAAGTTTGCACTTCTGCGAAGAGTTTTTCAAGAGGTGGTGCCCAAAATTCTGGTGCATATTTAAATCAATCAATCAATGCATTTATATAGCGCACTGCTCACCCGGAGGGTCTCAAGGCGCTGGGGGAGGGGGTCCGCTACTGCTCGAACAGCCAGGTCTTGAGCTGCTTCCTGAAGGCGAGGTGGTCTTGGGTCAGGCGGAGGTGGGTCGGAAGGGAGTTCCAAGTCTTGGCGGCCAGGTAGGAGAAGGACCTTCCTCCTGTGGTGGCTCTTCGGATGCGGGGGACGGCGGCGAGGGCGTGGCTGGTCGATCGAAGCTGGCGTTTGGGAGCGTAGAAGTTGAGGCGGCTGTTGAGGTATCCTGGGCCTTGGTTGTGTAGGGCTTTGTGTGCGTGGGTGAGGAGCCGAAAGGTGATTCTCTTGTTGACCGGGAGCCAGTGCAGGTCTCTCAGGTGTCCGGAGATGTGGCTGCGACGGGGGATGTCCAGGATGAGTCGTGCTGAGGTGTTCTGGATCCGCTGGAGTCTCTTCTGGAGTTTGGCGGTGGTTCCGGGATAGAGGGAGTTGCCGTAGTCCAGACGGCTGGTGACGAGGGCCTGGGTGACCGTCTTCCTGGTCTCGGTGGGGATCCATCGGAAGATCTTACGTAGCATGCGCAGGATGTTGAAGCACAACGAGGAGACGGCGTTGACTTGTCTGGTCATGGAGAGGGAGGAGTCCAGGATGAAGCCCAGGTTGCGTGCGTGGTCTGTTGGTTTGGGTGCGCTGCCCAGGGCGGGGGGCCACCAGGAGTCGTCCCAGGCGGAGGGTGAGGATCCCAGGATGAGGACTTCCGTCTTGTCTGAGTTCAGTTTCAGGCGGCTGTTCGACATCCACTTGGCTACGTCTGTCATTCCTTCGTGCAGGTTGGCTCTGGCGGCGGCGGGGTCGTTGGTGAGGGAGAGGATCAGCTGGGTGTCGTCGGCGTAGGAGATGATGTTGAGGTTGTGCTGGCGTGCGATGGCTGCGAGGGGGCTCATGTAGACGTTGAAGAGTGTTGGGCTGAGTGAGGAGCCTTGAGGGACGCCGCAGATGACTTCGGTGGCCTCCGAACTGAACGGGGGGAGGCGGACTCTCTGTGTCCTTCCGGCGAGGAAGGAGATGATCCACTCCAGTGCCTTCTCCTGGATTCCGATGTTGCTGAGGCGCTGGATTAGGGTGCGGTGGCAGACAGTGTCGAACGCCACGGAGAGGTCCAGGAGGATGAGGGCCGCTGTTTCTCCGTTGTCGAGCAGGGCTCGGATGTCATCGGTAGCTGCGATCAGGGCGTTCTCGGTGCTGTGGTTGGCCCGGAAGCCAGACTGCGAGGGGTCGAGGGAGCCGTTCGTCTCGAGGAAGGTGGCCAGTTGCTTGTTGACGGTCTTCTCGATGACTTTTGCCGGAAACGGGAGCAGCGAGATGGGGCGGTAGTTCTTGAGGTCGGTGGGGTCGGCTGATGGTTTCTTAAGTAGAGCGCTGAGTTCGGCGTGCTTCCAGCTCTCCGGGAAGGTGGCAGTGTCGAAGGAGGTGTTGATGATGTCCCGCAGGTGGGGTGCGATGACAGCGTCGGCCTTGTTGAAGACGTGGTGGGGGCAGGGGTCGGTCGGAGATCCGGAGTGGATGGAGTTCATCGTGCGGACGGTGTCTTCGGTGCTGATCGGGGTCCAGGCGCGGAGGGTGGTGGTGGGGGGCGGTGGTTCGGTCGTGGCGTGCGTCGGTTGAGTGTTAGGGGTGTTACCGGTCGTCCTGTTTAATTCTGAGGAATTCTGATTTTGTAAATTACCAATGAAAACTGAAAGTTCAATTTATTGTTTTAAAGGTAACATTGGAATTGTATGCAACCTTTAATTTCAGTTATGTAAATAGTAGCCTTAGAATTGCATTTGTCAATGCTTGTTGCTGGGTCAGATTGTGAGCTCGTCATGAGAGAGGCTCACACTGTTCAACTGGTTTGAGGCGTCATGGAATTGAGCTTGCGCTGGCTCTCGTGACAGTGAGAAGTCTATTGAGCTCGCGCTGGCTCTCGTGACAGTGAGAAGCTTTTAAAAGGGCTTCTCTCCCACTGGCTCAGCGCTTCGTCTCGTTGCTGATCCTACGAGCGCATCTGTTTCCTGAGCCTCTGCTCCTTGAAAAAGCTTGAAGACCTTTTCCCTATTTTTAAAACCTTTATTCCCTGTCAGCTAATCCCATTTGAGCCCCCGAGTCAAGCCCTGTTATTATTTCCTAGACCGAATGCGGAAACGCGGTAACCCTTGAAGTAAATCACCCGACGTTTCCTTTCCGTTTTGACAGCAGTGATATTGTGTTACACGGACATCACCAGGAAGCCGGTTCAAGTCTCCTATACTCGTCGCAAATCAACTTGAGAGACAGTAAGATAAATTACTTTAGAAATTAAGAACTGGAGGACTTTAGAGCTCCGCGAGAAAGAAAAGGTTTATTCTTCAATTTAGAACTTTAAAAACCTTTAGATAAAACGTTAATTGTAGTTGACTGTGAACCTTGACTGTAAACATTGGAAACAAACCTTGGCAAGTCAAGAGAACAACTTGAGATGACATTCAATAGTCTAAGGTATATTTCATTGAGACTATTGTAAAACTGACTGCAAAAAAAACAAGCCTTGGTAAAACCAACTACTACTTGTGAATTCTTTGTAAAGTTACTTTCAAGAAACGATGTAAATAGGAAATTAGAAATAAGGTTCATTAATTGAAGGCTTTTTGGGAAATGTACTAAATGTGCAGATGTTCATTGGAGTAGGTTGTTGTTACTGTTATCTTCCTACTGCAGATTTTCCAAGGAATTGAAGATATGCAGAAGTCTCAGGTATGACATTTGTATGAAAGTTTAGTTCAGTTCACTAATACTAATTAACCAACTAACTCATTTCAAGGAGGTTTAGTTTTTACTGATTTGATATATTTCTCTGAAGGTATCTTGCAATTGAAACAGTGCAAATCAACTTCAGTTAGAGTGCGAACAAGGGCCACTAAATGAATGGTCAGTACTTTTTGATTGGTTAATAATTTCTATGTGTTTAAGATATTTAGTTTGATGGTTAATCAAATGTTAAATCTTGTACTTTAGTCTGCGTGGAATTTGAGTAACGCATCGCATCCAAAGAAGTAATGACTCCATAGGAGGATCACGGCCTGAAGCACTCTTTTGAGAAACAACAGCGGAAGTCAGTGTTTATTTATATGTTGTTAGTTTCTCTTCCACTTCCCCTTTCCCTTAGGGAAAAGTTGACTCAGTCAGAGTTTAATTCCTGATTGAGTTAATTGATCCTGGAGGGAGTTGGGAGTTTGCAGCTTCAAGAGGAAACGTCAGAAGTGACTCGCAGGTCTTTTGCAACAGAAGACGAAGCCACCTTTTACAAATCGTTTCCTCGTGAGTTGTAAACTCACCCTCATGGATATTCCACAGTTGACACAGTTGGTACAGAAAATGAATGTAGAAATGGAGAATTTGCGATTGGAGAATCAATCGCTTCGTCAGGAGTTAGATGAAACTAGGGCAGGGTTTTCAGTTTGGAGGGATCCTACTAAGGAAAGAAAACCAGTCTTAGCCCCAACTAGATTTGGAACCGATGTTCAACAGTCTCGTTCCTCAGTAGATCAGTCTGTTAGTCAACCAGTTCAAGTCACGGTAGTTACCCCAGCTACAGTTCCATTGGCTAATCCCGAGAGATTTTCTGGAGATAGTGGAAAATTTGCCACCTTTCTTAGTCAATGTCAGCTGCATTTTCTGAGTAAACCTCAGATTTTTTCTTCAGACACAGCTAAAGTAGCATTTATAATTTCTTATCTAGGGGGGTAGCTGCAAATTGGGCTATGCCGTTGATTGATAATAATGACCCCCTGCTTCATAATCTTCAAAATTTTAAAATTGCCATGTCCAATTTATTTGCTAAACACACTTTAGTTCAGGCTTCAGATAATGAGTTGTTGAATCTTCGTCAGGGGACTAAGGATCTCATTTCATATATTACAACCTTCAATAGACTTTTAACCGAGACTCATTGGCCCGAGGAGAAAAGAGTTTCTTTGTTTTATAGGGGCCTTAAGGATGACTTGAAAGATTCTTTAGCACATATTGTTAATTTGCCTGAAGATTTTAAAGAATTTCAGGATCTTGTAGTTAAGCTTGATCACATGTTGGGTGAACGTAAAAATGAGAAAACGAGGAGTGATTTTAAAAGTTCACAATTTAGAGTTGAGAAAAAAGAACCTGAAATTAAGAATTCTTTAGTTGAAACTGTTCAGTCGGGGGGTTTTAAGGGACCTTTAACTCCTGAAGAAAAGGAACGCAGACGAAAGGGAAACTTGTGTTTGTACTGTGGCAAGCCTGGGCACTTTGCTAAGGATTGTACTGTTAAACCTACTAAAAAGAAAGTCTTAGTAATTGAAGCCCCTGTGAATAATCCGTCGGAAAACTAGAATTCTCGAGGAAAGCCGAGGTCGTTTCCTTGAGAAAATCTTCATCTAAGATCTCTCAATTTGTGACAAATGTAACTACGCATATTCCAAAACATTTTACTATTCGGATGGTCTTTATTTTAACAACTCTTCAGAGACATAGTATTCCTGTCCTTTTGGACTCTGGGGCCACTGGAATTTTTTTCGATATTGGGTTTGCCAATAAATTGAATTTAAAATTTGTTGCCAAGGTGGATCCGGAGCCGGTGCGGGCTGTTGATGGTTCGGTTTTGTCTTCTGGAATGATTAGATTTAATACCGAACCATTGACTTTAGTGGCAGACAATGGACATACTGAAAAGGTGGTCTTTGACCTTATCGATGCACCAACCTTTGGAGTGATTTTGGGCATTCCTTGGTTGGAATTACATAATCCAAGAATAGACTGGGTTAAAAGAACTGTTACCTTAGAGTCTTCATTTTGTAAGTTGCATTGTTACCAGGAAACTAGAGATCCGGTGATGCCTCTTTTTTGTGCTACTTTAAATGCAGAAATTAATAGCCTTCCTGTTGAGTATAGGAATTTTTCTAAGGTTTTTGATCCAGTTGAGGCAACTAAACTTTCACCTCATAGAGTTTATGATTGTAGAATTGATTTGGTTCCTGGAGCTGTTCTACCTTGCAGTAGAATTTACGCTTTAACGGAACCTGAGAATGATTATTTGAGGAAATATTTAGATGAACTCTTAGAATTAGGCTTTATTCGACACTCCACTTCCCCTGTCTCGTCTCCGCTCTTCTTCGTAGTAAAGAAGTCAGGAGATTTGAGAGCTTGTATTGATTACAGAGCAGTTAACAAGGCAACTATTAAAAACAGATATCCGTTACCTTTAATTCCTGTACTTCTGAACCAAATTAAGGGTTCCAGTATTTACACCAAGCTGGATCTTAGAGGTGCTTATCACCTGATTCGAGTCAAGGAAGGTGATGAGTGGAAGACCGCTTTTCGTACGAAATTTGGTCTTTTTGAATATACTGTCATGCCATTTGGTCTTTGCAACGCACCTGCAGCCTTTCAATATTTTATTAATGAGGTCTTACATGATTTGTTGGATGTCTGTTGTATTGTTTATATTGACGACATCTTAATTTATTCAAAAAATTCTGAGGAACATGTGCAACACGTTCAAGCTGTTTTACAGAGGTTGAGAGATCATTCTTTGTTTGCTAAATTAGAAAAATGTGTATTTAATGCTTCCAAGGTGGAATTTCTTGGTTATTGTTTATCTCCTGAAGGAATCCATATGGATCCTAAAAAAGTAGAAGCAATCTTAACCTGGCCAATTCCAGTTTCAATTAAGGACACACAGAGAATTTTAGGTTTTGCTATTTTTTATAGACGGTTCATTTCCAAATTTTCTGAAATTGTTACTCCCATCACACAGTTACTGAAGAAAGGGAGGAAATTTTCTTGGACTGAGGAAGCAGATCAAGCTTTTTCTTTATTGAAAAGGGCTTTTACTTCAGCTCCGATTTTGGTTCATCCTGATCCAGATAGGCCATTTTTTGTTGAGGCAGATGCTTCTCAGACTGCTATTGGTGGAGTGTTGCTTCAAAAGGATTCAAATTCTGGTCATTTACACCCAATTGCTTTCTTTTCTAGGAAGCTTTTATTAGCTGAGCAGAATTATACTATTGCTGAACGGGAACTTTTAGCTATTAAAGATGTGTTTCAGGAATGGCGACATCATCTTTTGGGGGCAAAACATACTATCACTGTATTTTCTGATCATAAAAATTTACAGTTTTATTCCACGGTGAAGGCTTTCACTCCCAGACAGATGAGATGGTTACAGTTTTTTAGTGAGTTCGATTTTTTAATTACATGTCGACCAGGAAATAAGCAGTTGCTATCAGATACACTTTCTCGATTGGTTTGTGAAAAAGATTTAATTTCTGTAAAAGAACCACCAAGTATTCTGCCTAAAGAGAAAATAGCTGCGGAGATTCATTCTGAAGAGTTTTTAGATTCTGTTAAGAAAGAATTAAAAACGTATAACATTGATGAGTGGTTATCTAAGAAAGAAAATTCAATCCAAGAGGGTTTGTTTTATCACAATGGTAAATTATTTATCCCCACTAAAAATTTACAAGACAAGGTAATGCAATGGAATCATGATTTGGCTATTGCTGCACATTCTGGTATTAATAAAACTTTGGATTTATGTCAGCGTCATTTTTGGTGGGAAAAAATGATTTTGTTGTTCAGCAATTTGTGAGGGCTTGTCCAATTTGTTCAAGACAAAAAGCCTTACATACAGTTCCAATGGGATTACTTCACCCAATGGTTATTCCTCCTCAACCTTGGCACACTATCAGTCTTGATTTTATTACGGATCTTCCTAAATCCAATGGTTTTACTACAGTTCTTGTAGTGGTTGATTTGTTATCTAAAATGGGACATTTTATTCCTTTGCACAAGATTCCAACTGCAGCGGAATTTAGTACAGTGTTTTTATCTCATATTGTAAAACTTCATGGTCTTCCCTCTAAGATTATTTCCGATAGAGGTCCTCAATTTATTTTAAAATTCTGGTCACAACTTAGCAAACAACTGGGAATTGAGTTAGCTTTGTCCTCTTCTTTTTACCCACAGACTGATGGTCAAACTGAAAGGGTTAACCAGCATGTTGAGCAGGGTTTACGTTGTTTATTAACAACTTCTTCAGGTCATTGGGATGAAGTTTTACCTTGGGCGGAATTTTCTTATAATAACACCACACATTCAGCATTAGGTTGTTCTCCTTTTTATTTTCTCACGGGTCAACATCCTAGAGCTCTTCCAATTCTTTTACCTGAGGATCAACAATCCATGCCTGCAGTTACTGATAGGTTGACATCTTTGGTTGATATTCAGGAAAAGGCTAGATAACAGTGGATTAAAAGTAAGGTTACTATGAAAAGAACAGCTGATTCTCATCGTAAAACCTCTCCATTGTACAAGGAAGGTCAGTTAGTTTGGCTATCTACTAGAAATATTCAGTTGGAGGGTCCCAGAAAGTTGAAACCCAGGTTTATAGGACCTTTTCAAATTGAAAAAATCTTGAATCCTGTGTCATTGAGATTAGTTTTGCCTAAGGAGTATAAAATTCATCCTGTATTTCATGTATCTCTTTTGAAACCTTTTGAACCTTCTACTCGACCTGATAATCCTCCACCACCGGTGGTTATAGGTGATCATGTAGAATATGAGGTTAAATCCATTTTAGACTCAAAGAGGGTGCGGGGTACCTTGTTTTATTTGGTTGATTGGAAGGGTTATGATCCTTCTGAACGATCTTGGGAACCAGAAAAGAATGTTCATGCTCCTAGACTTGTTAGGTCTTTTCATGCTTTAAATCCTGACAAACCTCGACCTGTAGGACGACCTTTGGGGGAAGGAACTGTTAGGGGTGTTACCGGTCGTCCTGTTTAATTCTGAGGAATTCTGATTTTGTAAATTACCAATGAAAACTGAAAGTTCAATTTATTGTTTTAAAGGTAACATTGGAATTGTATGCAACCTTTAATTTCAGTTATGTAAATAGTAGCCTTAGAATTTCATTTGTCAATGCTTGTTGCTGGGTCAGATTGTGAGCTCGTCATGAGAGAGGCTCACACTGTTCAACTGGTTTGAGGCGTCATGGAATTGAGCTCGCGCTGGCTCTCGTGACAGTGAGAAGTCTATTGAGCTCGCGCTGGCTCTCGTGACAGTGAGAAGCTTTTAAAAGGGCTTCTCTCCCAACGGCTCAGCGCTTCGTCTCGTTGCTGATCCATTGAGCGCATCTGTTTCCTGAGCCTCTGCTCCGTGAAAAAGCTTGAAGACCTTTTCCCTATTTTTAAAACCTTTATTCCCTGTCAGCTAATCCCATTTGAGCCCCCGAGTCAAGCCCTGTTATTATTTCCTAGACCGACTGCGGAAACGCGGTAACCCTTGAAGTAAATCACCCGACGTTTCCTTTCCGTGTTGACAGCAGTGATATCGTGTTACACGGACATCACCAGGAAGCCGGTTCGAGTCTCCTGTACTCGTCGCAAATCAACTTGAGAGACAGTAAGATAAATTACTTTAGAAATTAAGAACTGGAGGACTTTAGAGCTCCGCGAGAAAGAAAAGGTTTATTCTTCAATTTAGAACTTTAAAAACCTTTAGATAAAACGTTAATTGTAGTTGACTGTGAACCTTGACTGTAAACATTGGAAACAAACCTTGGCAAGTCAAGAGAACAACTTGAGATGACATTCAATAGTCTAAGGTATATTTAATTGAGACTATTGTAAAACTGACTGCAAAAAAAACAAGCCTTGGTAAAACCAACTACTACTTGTGAATTCTTTGTAAAGTTACTTTCAAGAAACGATGTAAATAGGAAATTAGAAATAAGGTTCATTAATTGAAGGCTTTCTGGGAAATGTACTAAATGTGCAGATGTTCATTGGAGTAGGTTGTTGTTACTGTTATCTTCCTACTGCAGATTTTCCAAGGAATTGAAGATATGCAGAAGTCTCAGGTATGACATTTGCATGAAAGTTTAGTTCAGTTCACTAATACTAATTAACCAACTAACTCATTTCAAGGAGGTTTAGTTTTTACTGATTTGATATATTTCTCTGAAGGTATCTTGCAATTGAAACAGTGCAAACCAACTTCAGTTAGAGTGCGAACAAGGGCCACTAAATGAATGGTCAGTACTTTTTGATTGGTTAATAATTTCTATGTGTTTAAGATATTTAGTTTGATGGTTAATCAAATGTTAAATCTTGTACTTCAGTCTGCGTGGAATTTGAGTAACGCATCGCATCCAAAGAAGTAATGACTCAATAGGAGGAGCACGGCCTGAAGCACTCTTTTGAGAAACAACAGCGGAAGTCAGTGTTTATTTATATGTTGTTAGTTTCTCTTCCACTTCCCCTTTCCCTTAGGGAAAAGTTGACTCAGTCAGAGTTTAATTCCTGATTGAGTTAATTGATCCTGGAGGGAGTTGGGAGTTTGCAGCTTCAAGAGGAAACGTCAGAAGTGACTCGCAGGTCTTTTGCAACAGAAGACGAAGCCACCTTTTACAAATCGTTTCCTCGTGAGTTGTAAACTCACCCTCATGGATATTCCACAGTTGACACAGTTGGTACAGAAAATGAATGTAGAAATGGAGAATTTGCGATTGGAGAATCAATCGCTTCGTCAGGAGTTAGATGAAACTAGGGCAGGGTTTTCAGTTTGGAGGGATCCTACTAAGGAAAGAAAACCAGTCTTAGCCCCAACTAGATTTGGAACCGATGTTCAACAGTCTCGTTCCTCAGTAGATCAGTCTGTTAGTCAACCAGTTCAAGTCACGGTAGTTACCCCAGCTACAGTTCCATTGGCTAATCCCGAGAGATTTTCTGGAGATAGTGGAAAATTTGCCACCTTTCTTAGTCAATGTCAGCTGCATTTTCTGAGTAAACCTCAGATTTTTTCTTCAGACACAGCTAAAGTAGCATTTATAATTTCTTATCTAGGGGGGTAGCTGCAAATTGGGCTATGCCGTTGATTGATAATAATGACCCCCTGCTTCATAATCTTCAAAATTTTAAAATTGCCATGTCCAATTTATTTGCTAAACACACTTTAGTTCAGGCTTCAGATAATGAGTTGTTGAATCTTCGTCAGGGGACTAAGGATCTCATTTCATATATTACAACCTTCAATAGACTTTTAACCGAGACTCATTGGCCCGAGGAGAAAAGAGTTTCTTTGTTTTATAGGGGCCTTAAGGATGACTTGAAAGATTCTTTAGCACATATTGTTAATTTGCCTGAAGATTTTAAAGAATTTCAGGATCTTGTAGTTAAGCTTGATCACATGTTGGGTGAACGTAAAAATGAGAAAACGAGGAGTGATTTTAAAAGTTCACAATTTAGAGTTGAGAAAAAAGAACCTGAAATTAAGAATTCTTTAGTTGAAACTGTTCAGTCGGGGGGTTTTAAGGGACCTTTAACTCCTGAAGAAAAGGAACGCAGACGAAAGGGAAACTTGTGTTTGTACTGTGGCAAGCCTGGGCACTTTGCTAAGGATTGTACTGTTAAACCTACTAAAAAGAAAGTCTTAGTAATTGAAGCCCCTGTGAATAATCCGTCGGAAAACTAGAATTCTCGAGGAAAGCCGAGGTCGTTTCCTTGAGAAAATCTTCATCTAAGATCTCTCAATTTGTGACAAATGTAACTACGCATATTCCAAAACATTTTACTATTCGGATGGTCTTTATTTTAACAACTCTTCAGAGACATAGTATTCCTGTCCTTTTGGACTCTGGGGCCACTGGAATTTTTTTCGATATTGGGTTTGCCAATAAATTGAATTTAAAATTTGTTGCCAAGGTGGATCCGGAGCCGGTGCGGGCTGTTGATGGTTCGGTTTTGTCTTCTGGAATGATTAGATTTAATACCGAACCATTGACTTTAGTGGCAGACAATGGACATACTGAAAAGGTGGTCTTTGACCTTATCGATGCACCAACCTTTGGAGTGATTTTGGGCATTCCTTGGTTGGAATTACATAATCCAAGAATAGACTGGGTTAAAAGAACTGTTACCTTAGAGTCTTCATTTTGTAAGTTGCATTGTTACCAGGAAACTAGAGATCCGGTGATGCCTCTTTTTTGTGCTACTTTAAATGCAGAAATTAATAGCCTTCCTGTTGAGTATAGGAATTTTTCTAAGGTTTTTGATCCAGTTGAGGCAACTAAACTTTCACCTCATAGAGTTTATGATTGTAGAATTGATTTGGTTCCTGGAGCTGTTCTACCTTGCAGTAGAATTTACGCTTTAACGGAACCTGAGAATGATTATTTGAGGAAATATTTAGATGAACTCTTAGAATTAGGCTTTATTCGACACTCCACTTCCCCTGTCTCGTCTCCGCTCTTCTTCGTAGTAAAGAAGTCAGGAGATTTGAGAGCTTGTATTGATTACAGAGCAGTTAACAAGGCAACTATTAAAAACAGATATCCGTTACCTTTAATTCCTGTACTTCTGAACCAAATTAAGGGTTCCAGTATTTACACCAAGCTGGATCTTAGAGGTGCTTATCACCTGATTCGAGTCAAGGAAGGTGATGAGTGGAAGACCGCTTTTCGTACGAAATTTGGTCTTTTTGAATATACTGTCATGCCATTTGGTCTTTGCAACGCACCTGCAGCCTTTCAATATTTTATTAATGAGGTCTTACATGATTTGTTGGATGTCTGTTGTATTGTTTATATTGACGACATCTTAATTTATTCAAAAAATTCTGAGGAACATGTGCAACACGTTCAAGCTGTTTTACAGAGGTTGAGAGATCATTCTTTGTTTGCTAAATTAGAAAAATGTGTATTTAATGCTTCCAAGGTGGAATTTCTTGGTTATTGTTTATCTCCTGAAGGAATCCATATGGATCCTAAAAAAGTAGAAGCAATCTTAACCTGGCCAATTCCAGTTTCAATTAAGGACACACAGAGAATTTTAGGTTTTGCTATTTTTTATAGACGGTTCATTTCCAAATTTTCTGAAATTGTTACTCCCATCACACAGTTACTGAAGAAAGGGAGGAAATTTTCTTGGACTGAGGAAGCAGATCAAGCTTTTTCTTTATTGAAAAGGGCTTTTACTTCAGCTCCGATTTTGGTTCATCCTGATCCAGATAGGCCATTTTTTGTTGAGGCAGATGCTTCTCAGACTGCTATTGGTGGAGTGTTGCTTCAAAAGGATTCAAATTCTGGTCATTTACACCCAATTGCTTTCTTTTCTAGGAAGCTTTTATTAGCTGAGCAGAATTATACTATTGCTGAACGGGAACTTTTAGCTATTAAAGATGTGTTTCAGGAATGGCGACATCATCTTTTGGGGGCAAAACATACTATCACTGTATTTTCTGATCATAAAAATTTACAGTTTTATTCCACGGTGAAGGCTTTCACTCCCAGACAGATGAGATGGTTACAGTTTTTTAGTGAGTTCGATTTTTTAATTACATGTCGACCAGGAAATAAGCAGTTGCTATCAGATACACTTTCTCGATTGGTTTGTGAAAAAGATTTAATTTCTGTAAAAGAACCACCAAGTATTCTGCCTAAAGAGAAAATAGCTGCGGAGATTCATTCTGAAGAGTTTTTAGATTCTGTTAAGAAAGAATTAAAAACGTATAACATTGATGAGTGGTTATCTAAGAAAGAAAATTCAATCCAAGAGGGTTTGTTTTATCACAATGGTAAATTATTTATCCCCACTAAAAATTTACAAGACAAGGTAATGCAATGGAATCATGATTTGGCTATTGCTGCACATTCTGGTATTAATAAAACTTTGGATTTATGTCAGCGTCATTTTTGGTGGGAAAAAATGATTTTGTTGTTCAGCAATTTGTGAGGGCTTGTCCAATTTGTTCAAGACAAAAAGCCTTACATACAGTTCCAATGGGATTACTTCACCCAATAGTTATTCCTCCTCAACCTTGGCACACTATCAGTCTTGATTTTATTACGGATCTTCCTAAATCCAATGGTTTTACTACAGTTCTTGTAGTGGTTGATTTGTTATCTAAAATGGGACATTTTATTCCTTTGCACAAGATTCCAACTGCAGCGGAATTTAGTACAGTGTTTTTATCTCATATTGTAAAACTTCATGGTCTTCCCTCTAAGATTATTTCCGATAGAGGTCCTCAATTTATTTTAAAATTCTGGTCACAACTTAGCAAACAACTGGGAATTGAGTTAGCTTTGTCCTCTTCTTTTTACCCACAGACTGATGGTCAAACTGAAAGGGTTAACCAGCATGTTGAGCAGGGTTTACGTTGTTTATTAACAACTTCTTCAGGTCATTGGGATGAAGTTTTACCTTGGGCGGAATTTTCTTATAATAACACCACACATTCAGCATTAGGTTGTTCTCCTTTTTATTTTCTCACGGGTCAACATCCTAGAGCTCTTCCAATTCTTTTACCTGAGGATCAACAATCCATGCCTGCAGTTACTGATAGGTTGACATCTTTGGTTGATATTCAGGAAAAGGCTAGATAACAGTGGATTAAAAGTAAGGTTACTATGAAAAGAACAGCTGATTCTCATCGTAAAACCTCTCCATTGTACAAGGAAGGTCAGTTAGTTTGGCTATCTACTAGAAATATTCAGTTGGAGGGTCCCAGAAAGTTGAAACCCAGGTTTATAGGACCTTTTCAAATTGAAAAAATCTTGAATCCTGTGTCATTGAGATTAGTTTTGCCTAAGGAGTATAAAATTCATCCTGTATTTCATGTATCTCTTTTGAAACCTTTTGAACCTTCTACTCGACCTGATAATCCTCCACCACCGGTGGTTATAGGTGATCATGTAGAATATGAGGTTAAATCCATTTTAGACTCAAAGAGGGTGCGGGGTACCTTGTTTTATTTGGTTGATTGGAAGGGTTATGATCCTTCTGAACGATCTTGGGAACCAGAAAAGAATGTTCATGCTCCTAGACTTGTTAGGTCTTTTCATGCTTTAAATCCTGACAAACCTCGACCTGTAGGACGACCTTTGGGGGAAGGAACTGTTAGGGGTGTTACCGGTCGTCCTGTTTAATTCTGAGGAATTCTGATTTTGTAAATTACCAATGAAAACTGAAAGTTCAATTTATTGTTTTAAAGGTAACATTGGAATTGTATGCAACCTTTAATTTCAGTTATGTAAATAGTAGCCTTAGAATTTCATTTGTCAATGCTTGTTGCTGGGTCAGATTGTGAGCTCGTCATGAGAGAGGCTCACACTGTTCAACTGGTTTGAGGCGTCATGGAATTGAGCTCGCGCTGGCTCTCGTGACAGTGAGAAGTCTATTGAGCTCGCGCTGGCTCTCGTGACAGTGAGAAGCTTTTAAAAGGGCTTCTCTCCCAACGGCTCAGCGCTTCGTCTCGTTGCTGATCCATTGAGCGCATCTGTTTCCTGAGCCTCTGCTCCGTGAAAAAGCTTGAAGACCTTTTCCCTATTTTTAAAACCTTTATTCCCTGTCAGCTAATCCCATTTGAGCCCCCGAGTCAAGCCCTGTTATTATTTCCTAGACCGACTGCGGAAACGCGGTAACCCTTGAAGTAAATCACCCGACGTTTCCTTTCCGTGTTGACAGCAGTGATATCGTGTTACACGGACATCACCAGGAAGCCGGTTCGAGTCTCCTGTACTCGTCGCAAATCAACTTGAGAGACAGTAAGATAAATTACTTTAGAAATTAAGAACTGGAGGACTTTAGAGCTCCGCGAGAAAGAAAAGGTTTATTCTTCAATTTAGAACTTTAAAAACCTTTAGATAAAACGTTAATTGTAGTTGACTGTGAACCTTGACTGTAAACATTGGAAACAAACCTTGGCAAGTCAAGAGAACAACTTGAGATGACATTCAATAGTCTAAGGTATATTTAATTGAGACTATTGTAAAACTGACTGCAAAAAAAACAAGCCTTGGTAAAACCAACTACTACTTGTGAATTCTTTGTAAAGTTACTTTCAAGAAACGATGTAAATAGGAAATTAGAAATAAGGTTCATTAATTGAAGGCTTTCTGGGAAATGTACTAAATGTGCAGATGTTCATTGGAGTAGGTTGTTGTTACTGTTATCTTCCTACTGCAGATTTTCCAAGGAATTGAAGATATGCAGAAGTCTCAGGTATGACATTTGCATGAAAGTTTAGTTCAGTTCACTAATACTAATTAACCAACTAACTCATTTCAAGGAGGTTTAGTTTTTACTGATTTGATATATTTCTCTGAAGGTATCTTGCAATTGAAACAGTGCAAACCAACTTCAGTTAGAGTGCGAACAAGGGCCACTAAATGAATGGTCAGTACTTTTTGATTGGTTAATAATTTCTATGTGTTTAAGATATTTAGTTTGATGGTTAATCAAATGTTAAATCTTGTACTTCAGTCTGCGTGGAATTTGAGTAACGCATCGCATCCAAAGAAGTAATGACTCAATAGGAGGAGCACGGCCTGAAGCACTCTTTTGAGAAACAACAGCGGAAGTCAGTGTTTATTTATATGTTGTTAGTTTCTCTTCCACTTCCCCTTTCCCTTAGGGAAAAGTTGACTCAGTCAGAGTTTAATTCCTGATTGAGTTAATTGATCCTGGAGGGAGTTGGGAGTTTGCAGCTTCAAGAGGAAACGTCAGAAGTGACTCGCAGGTCTTTTGCAACATTGAGTGCTGAAGCTGTTGTGTATGTCCGCGATCTTGTTGTGGAAGTAGGAGGCGAGGGAGTTGCAGAGGTCTTGTGACGGGGTGATGTCGTTGTTTCCGGCGTTGGGGTTGGAGAGCTCTTTCACAATGTTGAAGAGTTCCTTGCTGTTGTGTGCGTTGTTGTCCAGTCGTTCCTTGAATGCGGTTTTCTTGGTGGCGTGGATCAGTTGGTGGTGTTTTCGGGTGGCGAGCTTGAGGGCAGTCATGTTGTCCGGTGTTGGGTCTCTGCGGCAGGTTTTCTCGAGTGCTCTGCAGTTCTTCTTGGAGCTCTTGAAGGTGGCTTGCGGGATACCGTTCGGTCCTGGTGCCCCATTACTTTTCCCCTTTCTGATTATATTTATTATCTCCTCTACAGAGTAGGTGCCACATGGTACAGAAAGGTGTGAAGCATACCTTAGGTCAGTTGTTGGTAACTGACTACAGCATTCTTCTTCGCTGCAGGTTTTAATAAGATTAGCTGAAATGATTTGCTGGCCAAGTGCCTTTACCTGATTTTCTTTGAATTTTGACGACAGGAAAGTTACCCATTCAGATTCCTGAATGTTCGATGTCAGGACGTTTAGCGGCCTTGATAGTTGGTTTATGGTCTTCCAGAATTTACTTGAGTCACAAAGTTTAGAGCTGGCCAGCAGATGGATCCAGAAGTCTTCATTCATCCGTTTTTATGCACCCAAACCCTTTTTTTATATAAATTTCTTTGTGCAAGAAAATTATCCAAGTGACGCCGATCTTTGTCGTTCAGCTGCAACTTCTTTTGACTTCTGCGTAAGTCCCTTCTTAGGTCTTGTAGCTCCATTGGCAGTTTCTTTTTTGAGTTGACTCTTTTAACCCTTGTGTTGGAGGATTTCATTTTTGTCTTTAATTTCTCTAGAAAACCAGACCAAGCTTCTATCTCGTTTGTTGTAGTGCGTCCTAACTCATTCAGTATGACCTCTATTATTGACAGCCACTCCTCTTTATTTGAGTTGGACCAATTTATTTGTTTCTGATTAATTGTGCTTAGTTGGCCCCCTAGTGAATACAAAGGCTGAAGTCTTTCAATGCAGAAGTTTAATTTAAGGTGTTGCATCGCGTGATCGCTCATCGGTGTATATTCAATATAGAAGGTGATCAGTTGGGGGATCAGTGAAAGACTAGCGATAGTGAAGTCCAGTGTTGATTGGGCGTGCGTGCCGTAATAAGTTTTTTTTGGTGGTCTATCTTCTTCAGTCCTTCCATTCAGGACGCGCATGCCTAGATACTCCAGCTCCGTTACCAAGTTTATGCCAATGTGGTCCTTCCGACTCCTTGTTGCGCCTTGTGTCTGCTGACGAACGCTCCTAGTGTTATATTAATGAATACATATTTTTAAAACTATGGTCGTTCTCCTTTCATTCATGTTTTTAATTATTTATTACTTAATTTGGTTCCCACACTATACTCCCACAAACCTAGCAACCCACACTTAAAATATAACTAAGATAAGTAAGTATAACACAATTAACATGATTATTAATCAATTAAATAACTATTTTTACATTAATAAATAATTGCTAATTATTAGGAAATTACCTTCCCACTATATCCCCCAAAATCCCAGCAGCCCGCACCCAATATATAACAAAAAAATATAGTTATACTAATTACATAATTAATAATCAATTAAATAATTGATAATACATTAATAATTGTTAATTATTACTAAATTAACTTCCCACCCTATACCTCTACAAACCTAGCAGCCCACACCTAATATATAACTTTAAAAATATAATTGTTACACAGTTTACATAATCAAAAATCAACTAAATAATGTTTAATCAATTAACAATTAATTGTTAATCAATTATACTTAATTAACTTCCCACTGTATACCAGTACAAACCTAGCGACTCACTACAACACTATAAATTACTATTAGCAATTAAATTAAAAATTAAAAATCCCTTAAAACTACAAACTACTTTTAAAAATATTACTATATATACTTTTAACAATTATACAAACAATATTAACACATACAAATAATATATGAACTAAAACATATAAAGATATTTACAAAAACAATATTTATTACAACGAATTTATTTAAAACGATATTATCAATAACAATATTTATGATAAAAATATTACTTACCTGAGTAAAATGACATTCTTGATAGCGATATTATTGAAATCACAATATTTTCGTATTATAGACATTGCAGAAGGAGTCCTCCTTCTCAGGCTTCTCCTTCTTTGTATGGTTCCTGTTGGTCAATCTACTACCCCTCATCTGCCTCCTCTTGGGAGTCTCCCAAGTATGACGAAGAGGAAGTGGGTTTTCCAGCTGACTCTTCTACTAGGGAGAAGGATGTGATTTAGGAGAATTTAAAGCCAGCAATAGCTTACCTCTCCTCTAACCTGCAATTACCAGTTGAGGAGGACAAGCCTAGCATGAGCAGGGTATGCATTAATTACATAGTGTTAGAAGCCTGAATTACCCCAGCTATTATAGTGGACCCTCTTATAACAAAGTTTATTGGGAAACCTTCTCTGCTAACAGAAAATGTTATAGTGGTGGAAATCTATGCAGTATATGCATCCTAATCCTTACTCAAGGATTTTCCAACTGTATCTTCTTCCATCCAGGAAGGAAAACATTTTTCACAACTGCTAGGTCAAATGAAAATACAGACTGAGCTCCTTTTAGTTGTCATGTTTGGCAACTTAAGGGCTTCTGTCATGGGTTCTGCTCTGCTAGCTCTGAGGGCGCCAGATTCCACTTACCCTTAAATGCTGGAAAGTTGAAGCAGCTCCGAAAAAGTTCCTCTTAAGAATGACTTTTCTCATTAGTATACATTTCGATAAGGAAGGAGGTACTGAAAAAGACATTCAAAAGCCAAAAACACACTCGACCTTTCCCAGAAAACTTGGGAAGGAGGCAAGAAAAAGCCTGACGTTTATAGGAGCAAGATAACAGAATTTCAGCAGAACAGAGCGTGTTTTCAACCTAAGGGTCAAAAATCAGGCACTTCATCTCACCAATCTAGTGATAAAGGGGGCTCAAAACAGAACTCCTGATTAAGCTGGGATTTCTTCTCATGCTGTGGGAGGTCACCTTCTCCAGTTTCAGCCCATTTGAAAGGAGAGGTTCTGTGACAAATAGGTTGTGCAAATTATCACACAAGGCTATACTATAGATGTGTCACCATGGTTTCAGGACCCACACTTTATACAAACACCTTGGCCTTCAGAGTTTATGAAGAGAAGGGCATTGTAGGACAGCATTTCTTAACATTTGGACAAAATAGTCAGAAGTAAAAGTCTCCTTTACGGAGATAGAATGTGCTTGTATTTAAAGGCATTCCTTGTCAAGAAGATCTCTGACGAATATTGGAGGCAAATAGATCTCAGGTATCTGAACAAGTTTATCCCAACTATACAAGTCAAGATCAAATACACTTCAGCGGGGCACTCCACTGATTTACTCTCGTGATATTCTCCAAAAGTTGGCTTGCGGAATGCATACCGATGTGTCCCTGTTGCGCCAATTTCTCAGAAATTCCTTTGGTTTTCAATGAAGAACCACCATTATCAGTGATCACATTAGAATGGAAGCCTTCCACCAGAATCTTCATAAAAGTCCTATCTATGGATGTAGGTCTCATCCACTCCCGAGGAATAAAAGTCCATCCCTTTCGGGATGACCTGCTAATCCAGGCTTCCTCTCATGATAAGTCCTTAGAGGATACAATGTTGATGGTGGGGAATCTCCAGGAATTCTGATTTTTTTTCAACCAACCTAAATCCCGTCTTCTACCATCTCAGAGATTGAAGTATATAGGAGCTGTGTTCAATATAGTTCAAGGATTAGTCATACTTTCTGATTCCAGGAGAATAAGTTGAGAAGTCTGGCACAGGACTTGATTGGGAAATCGGAAAATGGTTGCAGATCAATGGAAATGTGCTAAGAGATAGCCCTGGGTTGTTTCTATTTAAGCTCAAATTATTGGGGTGAAAGGATCCCTTTCTCATTTTCCTTGTCCTTTTTTCACTTAGACAGCAACATTGGGCATAGTGCCATGGTCCCGACTCCATCTGGGCAAACTAGTTTGCTACATTCTGGACCACTGGCAACCTGTTCACGAGGATTATGAACACCCAAATCCTACGACTACTTAGGTTTGCGAATGCCTTCTTTGGTGGTTGACTACACCATTTATGGCAAAAGCAACTCTCTTTGCATATACCAGTCAAAAAGGTTCTAACTACAGATGTCAACAGTCTGGGGTTGGGAGTAGTTCTGGACAACCAGATAGCAGAAGGTCATTGGAGTGTGACAGAGCAGACCAACTCTTCCTACTGGAGGAAGTTAATGATGATTTCATTTGAAGTCAGTTGTAATACATACAGACAACCGGGAAACATTGTCATATTTAAAAAGCAGGTTTGGAACTGATTTCACTTCCCTAAATCATTATGCTCACCTCATTGGTTCCTGGGGGGAAAACAACCTGAAAAATTTGAGAGGTTTCTCACCCCAAACTCCTTCTTTTTGGTTGATATACTCACCACAATGAGGTTAGGAGAGCTAAATAATTTGATATGTTATCACCCTTATTTGAAGATTTTTTGATGACAGAATTGTCCTTTCTTTGTATCCAATGATTTTGCCAAAGGCTAATACTACCTTCCACAGGGACCAAGAGATAATAATCCCTGCATTGCAACAGGTTGGGAATTCCACTGCTCCATTACTACATCTCTAAGACTTTGTAGGAAAGTGGAATATCCTGTAGTATGGTTGCTGTACCTTACCATGCAATATTATCACAATGCCTCAAAGATGATCCTTGATTTTGCAACATGAATCCCTAACTCAGTCATGTTAGTGTGGCAAAGAGCAGTCAGGCTTTATCGGAGGAACATGTGTTAAGCATGTTTCAGGACCATTACGGTACATAAGTAATTGAGCTGACTTTATAGAAATCTGACTCCAATTTATAAACATAGAGCTTATTTTCATGCAAATGCAGAAACCAGAACAAACTTTTTTTTATACACATAACCGGAGTTATGAATTTTCAAAGCAATGGAAAATAAGTTAAGTCTGGGCAGTGAACTCCGCTTCGCTCACGGAGTTTGCAGAGTTTTCCGCTCTCCGCATTACGAGGAGCTTGCGGAGTTACGCGGGACGGAGTTTTTTCCCTCGCTCGCTTTCATCAATGTCAAGTTGACAAGCGAGGAAAATCCACCTCCTGGCGATATTTTTCCTCGTTCGCGATTGTCAACCTCAAGATGGCGAGCATGGAAAATCAACCTCCCAGCGAGATTCCTTAAAGAGGGTGGTCAGATTTCTCAATGCGAGTGGTCGCGTATGCTCTCGACTGCTCCCGTTGAGAAACTGTCCATTCACGTTGAGAAAGGTGCCGCTCAAGGAAAAATCTACTCGAGCGGCAGAAAGGAAGCAGCGCCCGCTTGCGCTGTGCATGGTGCCATTCGCGATGATTGCAGAGTGCAGACAAGCATCTGCCACTGAGAATCGCAGCGATGGGCATTTATTTAACACATTCCGCTGTTTGCGGAGCTCCGCGTAGCACAGGGGAGGTTTTTTTGCACTTTGCGGAGTTACGCGTAGGGGAAGTCCGCAAACTCCGCCCAGGCTTACAATAACAAATAAGTGCACAACATATGGCTGTTATTTAACATTGGGGTCAGTGACAAAAACTATGAATGACAATCGGTTAATTAGGGGTCGAGTTGCCATCTACCCTCGAAGGGCATAGGTCTTTGGGGACAAAGGGCCCAACAGTCAGTTTAATTTTACCTGCCCCGGGGAGTCCGGGTGGAGTGGTTGCTTCTGGCTGTTCTTGATCTTTAAATGGGTCGCGCCAAAGCTGCTGTTACCATAGGTATGACACCCCAGAAAGTGGATGCAAATACAAAAGAGTGGAGTCATTGCTGACGCCAATCACAAGTGTTGTGAAGTGCTCTCTTAATGCAGAGTCGACTTAAGGGGTCAGTTACTGAACTGATAATGAACAAGCCTTGGTAGCAGTAAAAGTAACACATAGGAACTTTAAAGTCTAACAGTCCAGGGGAGTGCCGTGGTGGCTTGATACTCCGATGAAAACCAGACTGCAGCTCTCAGACTGCACTTCACCATTTACCTTTGGGCGATCCCTCGGAGGGCCGACGACCGGCGATTCTTTGGATGTGAAGCGTCGTTTTACCTGCACTTTGCAGAGAACTGCTCCTACCTATCCAGGGCGGTCTGAGGGTGCTTCTGGCTTCTTCGGGGGACCCTCTGCCAGGAAGTGGCCTGTTTTGGCCAAGGACAAAAGTCGATCACACAGTTCTAACCAGTGTTGCCACAGGTCCAGAGTACCCTTCCATTTGTTTGAGCAATCCTTGTTGTTGGTTAAAAGGTCTTCTTGGGGTCCTTCCTTGAAGTAAATCAATCAGAACTTAAGTTCTGGTGTCAGGTGAGTTCCTTAAATCCTGAATTTAGCAGAATTGTGGGTGTGAGAGCTAGTAGCCAATGGACAGCTAGTCCCTTAATGATAATCCACTCAAAGGTGTAAGTCAACTTTTCTATCCACAGTCCACTATTTCTGCCCTCCTAAAGATGGCAGAAATTAGCTTTATGTGAACAGATCAGGCTGTTCACCCAGAAGGTGTTGTCAAGCTTCCTGGAGGTATACACCTCCTGCATACAACATTTCCTGCCTTGCCCTGGTCCAAGTGCACCTGGGGCAAGTGGAGGACTGTTTCCTCCACAGGGGGACAGTCCAGATGCATATCGTAGGCGTTGCAACCTTTGAAGCTCACTGCTTTGCTGTGTCACTTCACTAGGTAGCCACGTGGGTGAATGCCAGCCTTCCTTTGACACCAGATTCATGTCAGGAAAGAGAATGCAAATTGTTTGACGCCAAACTCAATATATTTGGGTGGTACCAGAAGGGAGCCAGCTACACAGGTCTGACTGGATGTAAGCCCCACGTTATCCTATGAACCTCCTATCACTTATGGTGTATTTTAATGGTAAAGTCAGTTTAGAGACATATAAGCTTGCACTTACATGTCTACACTTTTAATATACTGCACCCTGCCTACTGGGCTCAAGCAACCTTCTCTAGGGGTGACTGACATATATTTATAGCAGTACTGCTACTCTGTCACACATGGTGAAGACAAAGTTGAAATGGAGTAGTGAACAGTGTTCCTGCATTCTGCAATGGCAGACCTGCTGTCACCTGTTTACCTGGCTCACTCAGGGTGGCACAGCCAGTGCTGCAAGCCCTGAAAACCACTTTACCACCCATGTCCCGGGTACCATAGTGCGACTTACTAGGGACATATAAGGGGGGTAAAATCTTTGTCTATTGGGGATGACGATTACACATGTCTCCTTTAGGGAAAGAGCAGGCTTCTATGCACTTTTAGAGTAAAAAAAACAGCATCTAGTAGTCCAAATTGGGGCAAAAAGTGGGGGGACATCTGCAAAAAGTCCTGTTTTATTACAGATGTAATAAGGACCCTAAAGTTCTGTATTACAAGGCTTGTAGACATTCTAAACTCTGACAGTATATTCATTAATTTGGGTCCTTTGAGAAGAGGAGAGAACCCCTTGTCTTCCACTCTGGCTAGATAGGTGAAGATTGTTTTTTTCTCAAGTTATGAGGACAAATATAAGGTCATACAGGATAGTATCAAAGTCCATGCTATTAAGAGAATTGCAGTCTCATGGGCCAAGTGGGCAGGTGTTTCCATCCAGGACATCTGTAGAGCTGCTACTTGGCCCTCCTCTTTAACTATTGTGTCACACTACAGACTGAATGTTGCTCATGGTTCCTAGTTATCTTTTAGTTCTCAGCTAATTATTTGATCAATGGCCACTTAGGAATCCTCTATTTCCATTTAGTTCCTGCTGACACATGACCGTATTTGATCTTTTTGCTTTGGATTCTAAAGCTTGGCACTATGTAAAGGAAATGGTTATTATTAAAGCTAATACAGCATGACAGCTACTCACACGGTGTTTCCAGGCACTTGGAGATGGATAGGGTGCAGCCAGAGCCTACTAACTCAAAACAACCAAGTCTTCAACAGTTTCCGAAAAGTAGTCGGTGAGATACAACTTCTCAAGGTTTTCAGAAGGTCATTCCAGAGCTTAGGTTCCTGGTACGCAAAGGACCAGCCTCCCATATAAGTCAGTTTATCTCTCTAAACAATGCATAAGGAGAGAACCCTGGAACATAGGACGGCCAAGGTCTCACCATTCCACTGAGGTATCTGGGGCCAACTCCTGATCTAGAGCCCTGCATGAAGCACGGGGCTTTAAATTGAATCTATCTCTTCACCTTAAGCCAATGCAACCCCAGCAGAAGAGAGGAGACCAGTGCAATTTTTGGGAGCTTGAGAGTAGTCTGGCGGCCAGGTTTTGGACCACTTGCAACCTTCTTATAGAAACTTTATTATCTCCCAAATAGAGTTCAATCTAGATAGGATGAGTGCCTGAATAATTGTCCTTTGGGCTGAAAATGGAAGAATCCAAAGAATTTTCCATAGCCATTTTAGGACGCCAAAACATATAGCAGCCACCTTTGCGACTTGGGGCTTCATGGACAGCTTTTCATCCAGCAGGAAGTCAGGGTTCTTTACCTTTTGGACCAGGGCAGAAAGAGTGCTCAGAAGTTTAGGCCATCCATCAATATGGATGAGTTCTTTCCCAGTAATAGTACCTCACTCTTTTCTCTGTTGGGTTTCAGAGAGTTTGGGTTTATCCCTGATAGAGCAAGCTTCGCATTGCGACATGCTCGAGTCATGAACCTCGCCTGTGTGTAATCAATTAATAAAATTTGTACGTCTTACTAATCTTTTATTTTATATTCGAACGAAGTAGAGGAAGCTTGCGTATGTGTATTTCTAATACAACTAATCCGTGTTCCTAAACATGGCCGCCGCTTGGAAAATTGCTTTTGCGCATGCGTCAGTCACACTCACGTGACCTGACGTAGTTATAAGTTTGGTGGGAAAGGGTGCGCATGCGTAATACACAGCTCTCGTGAATAACGTGGTGATGCTCTTGTGAATGTGTATATGTTGCTAACATTTAAACTGCATAGTATATTTTTATAATGATAAGTTTAAAGTACACAACCCATGATGTGTTTTTCATACCGTCACTTCTATGTTTTAATTTGTTTTCGCTTACTTTTCATGTATCCTCGACTCGGAGGGGTGCTGGGCTGGGGAGTCCATCTTGGAGGGTATTTCTGCGCAGAATCACTAGAAGCTGCCATGGCATTGAACTCAGGCCAAGGAAGGTTGATGCCAGAGCCACCCTGGGAAAGTGCACCTTCACCCAGCAGAAGCATCATGATTATGTTCTATTGTATCGAAATGTATTCTTTCCATTGTATTCTCTGCGACTTCTCGTGGGAACCCCAATCTTGCTAGGCGGTACCCAGAGATGTAAATTAGGCTTCCAAATAGTCTATTCTGATTGGTGTGTTACCCAAACCCTACCTTAGGACCAATCCAAATTGAGGAATTCTGACACTTTGCAACATTGGGGGGTGGTACACCGTCCCAAAACAGTATATCTACCCTGGGTTCACCTAGGGAAATTGTCCGACTTGTCTGAATAGCTGACCTGTCACTGACCCAACGCACTCAATAGGTGACTTGATACAGAGGAGCTGCGGAGCTCTCTGTCCGAAATTTGACCATAGACTCTGAAGGTTTTACTGAACCTTAAGTGCTTGGCGAAGCACTTTGCTGGGGAATTCGCTGACCCAATCGGGGTCCTGATCGATAGCTGCAGAGAGGGTGGAGCGCAGGCGTTGCTTCCGAACTGCGGGTGCTGGTCGTATCCTGGTGGTCCTGTCCTGATCCTAATCTGAGGGTTTCCTGTCCTGTCTTGGGTGTCCATTCTGCACCTGCTGTCCATTTGAGGGGTATCCTTCCTTGAGGGTTTCCTGTCCTTAACTGACCCGTGGCCAGGGTTTGGTTTTTCACACCAGTCTAGGTAAATATTGCTCTGAATCTCCTGAAACTGCACCTTTCTATTTTCTGTCTTTGCTTCAATAAAGACATACCTTTGCACGTGAATTAATTTTCCATGCTTTCTCCCGCAACCATTGAATCATAAAGTTATTTGCATTTATTTCATAACGTGTTCCTATGTTACCCTACCTGTTAGAAATTATATTTTGCATTGCAGTTTGTCATTTCCTGATATGGTCTAGAACATCCTTACTTAAACTGTCTAAAGAACTTTTGCCTTAAGCATAGCGTGTCTCTCTTCATAGACTCTCCTATAGTTATATAAATGTCCCGAACTCCTGTCTCATATTTTTGAGATAATTCTAGAATACTAGTCCTAATCAAAGCCTATCCCATCTTTAGTGATTCATCTTAAACGTTCTAATTCCTGATCCTTCATTTTGAATGTGTCCTGGTTCCATTAGTTTATAAATGGTTGCACTGACTTATTTGCTATTCAGCTATGTACTTTCTGTTATTCTAATTATCGATTGCTTAATTACTGTGAATTTGATGATTTCTGAATTTTACTAAATTAGATAAAGACCTTAAAACTTCCAGTTGTCCGTGGTCATTTTACAAAGAGTACTGAATGTTATTTGTTGGGTTTGTATTTTGCTGCCTTTCCTTTTACAGCTAGCTCCCTGATCCATTGTGGTCATAGGTACCCGCATCGGTGGATGGTAAGTCGGGTACCCTGAAGGATAACGAAAGGAAGTCACAAATTATTGATAGCAGACCGTGAGGTCATCCGATCAATGTATATGGTGATTTGAAATATATGGGCCCGAAGCCGGAAGTGGCGAAATTATTGGTCGTGTGACCCGCGCGCTCTATCAGTATTTTCTGGTAGCAGAGTTATGGTTAGGGAATAGTTAAAGGTTAGGTAGGACTAGTTAAGCTAAGTCAAGTCGGTAGCTGCTAGTATATTGATGCTGCTACAAGAGCGGCCGTTTCGAGGAGTTGATCACTCTCTTGAAATGTGTTGCTTTTAAATTTATGAATTGTTTGAAAATTGTTATTCTTGTTCTTATATTGTTATATGTATTAATCCATGCGTATGTAAAACGTTTTGTTAAATGTTGTCGGAAATCCCCGGGGAATTGAAAAGCGAGTGGTGAATAGAATCCATTTGCTTGAGGTCGCAGGCTCAAGGAAAGTTAGGTGCAGGTTAGGTAGAACCGGAAGCACTAACTAGGGCTTTTTCTGAATACATGTGTGAATAAATGTTAGTAACGAGGTTCATTGGCAAAATTCCCATAGTGGCGTAACCTAATAAGGGTCACATCGGAAGAGTAGCAGGTTCATCGGAGCTTGGGTGAAAGCAAAGGGGTCCGCTGGGAAACCTTAGACTCGGATATATCCCGGAAAGAGTGGATGGGTCTAGGGAAGTAACAGGTTCACTGATGCTAGAGTGAAGGGTAGGCGGAAGAGATCTACCCGTAGTGTGTGAAAAGTAAATGGAAGTAGTTTACTTGCAGTAAAACAACTCTTTCCTGTCTAGACACTTGAGCACTGTGGCGAATGTGTATTCGTTGTAAAATAACCAATCACTAGCACTTTAGAAAGAAAGAAAGTTTCCGTTACCTTGTGAAGGGAGGGAGTCAGTCGCGAAGCGTCTCTGACGTCACTCTGTGCCGCGCTGGGATTGGTAGAAACAGCGGGCGGGTAGCGGGGCTGGAATTGTGAAGGAGGGGTGAGCGCCGAAGCGTGAGAACTGTCTCGCGGAAAGGCCGCACACCCATTGGCCGAAAATATTTGAACTTGTGCACCCCATTGGTCGCGCGGAATTGCAAGACGCATTCTGATTGGAGGTAATTTTGTAAACAAAGTTAAGCGTAGAAATCGTATGTGGCACTCGTATACTCCAGAAACTAGACCCGATCCAAGAAACTTAGGGTTTGAAAGGGATCAGTGGAAGGCTAATAGATACGATATTATGTACGGAACTAAGAGAAAATTGTCCCTTGTAAATAAGGTAAAGAATTACTTCAAAAAGGACAAGCCGATTAAAACTAGAGAGGGCATTGCTATTCCACCACCAAATACTCCCGCCTCTTTCATGATGTTCGACAGAGGGTACAATACATGTGTGTGGTTAGAAAATTGGGTGAAATACACAAAGGATGACGGAATAATGGCCTTTCCGTTAGAAGGTACTTTTAATGGTAGGATCCTATTTAATTTAAGAACCCGAATGAATGAATTACATCCCAGACCGAGACTAACGCAGTATGAGGCATTAGAGGAATGGGAAATTGAGGCTTTCCAAAGAGAAAAGCCCCGAATGGACAAAGGGCTGACAAAGTATTACCCAAAACTGAAACAAGAAACCCGAGACAAAAAGATGAAACAATGGAGACAGAGCATGATTGTTGAGGGACTGTTTCCCATGATGCCAGCAGAAGATCCTCCTGGGGGGGGAAAAAGGACAGAGAAATCCAAACACTGGGGGCCCCTGGGAGAATCAGATGACGAATTGTTAGATGACATATGCATGAGAAGTCTGCCTCCTTCTATAATGAGGGACACCGACCTTCGAGTGCAGGAGATATTCCCCGGAGACCCCTACAAAGGGAAGAGGTCAGGTCCGCAAGTGTAGGAGGGGATTATCTAATTCCTCCTTATACTGAAAATCTAGGACCCGTAGAAACCAGAAGTATTTACCCAAGGAGACCAATTGGTGGGGAAATGGGATATTCACGGGAAGGAGATTTTTACTCTCGTCCCCCCTACGAAGGTGAGGTGAGGTCCTTAGGTTCAGGAATGCCGTTATTACAGCCCCGGGATGAGGAAGATCCGAGAACTCTAGGCACAGGAAGTTTGTTTCAGAAACCTAATTATGGCGGAGGACCAAGTGAGACACATCCCACTGCCCCGAGTTATGCTCCCATTCTAACACCGCAGGTGTTACATGACAAATCCTTGGACTGGTTATTAGAAGAGAAAGAGCGAGAAGCGCTAGGAAACCAGAGAGCTGAGATAATACGGAAAATGTCACAGCTAAATGCAAGTCCTGAAGCCTTGACGATCCCAGTAACGATCGGACCGGTGGTTCCGTTGTACGGGGACCGTCAAGGAAGTCCGAAAACTCCAGTAATTACTCCTGTCATTGCACCGACCAGACCAGAACCATTAATTGTAGATGACCAGACAAGTGAGTGCGAGTCGGAAGTCTCGCTGCTGGATCTGCCCGTTAGAAATACAGGAAAAAGGATACAGAAAAGACATAATCCTTTTAACGCAAGGGAAATTCAGATGGAATCGACCTCAGGTACGAAGAGTGTCACATTGGTGACTCCTGAAGAAATCGAAAGATGGAGTCAAGAATTTGAAAAACAAGCGTCCCCAACGAAACCTTTAGATCTCTACAAGCTGAGAATAGAAATAGAGGAATTGATGGCAGGAAACGTAGGATTAGATAGGTTAAATACCTACTCCGAAGACGAAATGCTGTTTATCTGCAAGAGTCTCACCCGAAATACTCGAGTACTTCATGAAAAGCTGACAGACACTGCTGCTAGCATGGGAATAGATATTTCAAGATCAAAACCACTGCAGAAACCATATAGGGCAGATTTCTCAGACAAGGATTTGGAAAACTTGAATGTTTCAGGGAAGAAAGCACAGGTCAAGGAACTATTGACCGTATTGCAAAAATGGGGAGATGTGGAAAGGTGGAAAGCCAGATGGGTCAAGAAAAAGGATGAGGCCAGGTCTAGGCAGGCAACTCCCGAATTCGCTCTAAGAGAAGCTGACAAGCCAGAACAGTTATGCCCTATGCGCGAAGTACCAGGTGGAAAGTATGTGCACGTTCCATGGTCCAGACAGGATATTGTGTCCTTTACTAACGACTTCCCGAAATTACGGGAAAAGCCCGTGGATTGGTATAGGCAGGTGGAAAGGTTCGTAAAGGTGCAAAAATGCCTGTGGAAAGACCTGGATGGGTTCTTTGACATTGTGGTCCCTGTGGATCTATGGACCGAGTGTAAAATAGCCATAGCTTGGCCTAGTGCGGAATACCCGAGAGATGACAAAACAGGGGAACCATCGAAAGAAGTGATGAGAAAATATGAACAAGTAATTCAGCATCTGAAACTAAAGGTGCCAGCAAAGGAAACTGATTGGACCAAGATAGATAGAACCACGCAGGAAAGAGACGAGACAGTGCACTCCTTTTATGAAAGGCTGTTGCAGGTGTTCAAAACATACAGTGGTATAGATAACATCGAGATGAAGGATATGACACATTTTATTTACAGGTTTGTAAATGGTTTAAGACCCGAAATTTGTCAATGGATAAAAGATAACAAAATCTGTTGGCATACTAAAAAGATGGATGAGGTCCTACGGTACGCGAAGTACTGTGAGGACGAGATGGCAGAAAAGAAAAAGGCTCTCAAGGAGAAGGTTATGTGGGCTCAAGTGAAGCTCGCAGAACAGCAGGAAAAACAATTGAATAAAATGGCCAAAACTACTCAGAATCCAAGTCCTGGGGGTGGGGGTGGAGGAAAGCCCCGGCCCAAAACGAGCAGGGAGGAGGCAAAGAAGAAATTTCCCTGCCACCAGTGCGGAGAAATTGGACACTGGCGAGACGAGTGTCCCTATTTGCAGGATGATAACTCCCAAACACCTGATTTAACTCCACAGACGCAGAATGAAAGACCAAGAAAGACCCAACAACAGGTAAAAACGATTCAGTTGCCCCGAGCACCAAAGCAATTATTTAAGGGAAAATCCACGCAGGGTGATGACGTAGAAGTCTGGGGAAGCAATGAGAACAGAAATACAGCAACTTCGCAGTATTTACTAAATGATACCTTCTTTTGTGATGATCAGTACTGACGAGGCCTGAGAGGGGAGGACGAGGAGTGCGTACTTGGCGCCTCCTTGCCGGTAGACCAGTCAGGGCCATACATTGAAGGAAAGGTTGACTGAAATGATGTCACCTTTCTGTTGGACACTGGCGCTACCCATTCTACTGTGAGAACAGTGGACGTTCCAAACCTACCCCTCTCGGGAGAAGCAATCCAAGTAGTGGGGGTATCTAATCAACTGATTAGTACTCCTGTTACCGAGCCCATGGAGATCTCAATTGGAAACTTTAAAGAAATGCATAGATTTGTCGTTTGTGACACCAGTCCAGTGAACTTACTGGGACGTGATTTGCTGTGCAAAATGAACTGTACCATCTTTTGCACACCAAAGGGTGTTGAAATTCAGACCCCAGATGAAGATGGCATTTATAAATTAATGTTATTAAGACCTGACTCAGAAATTAAACGAATGTCTATGCAGGATTTGCCCAAAGAACTCCAAGAAACAGTGAAGTCCGAGGTATGGGACTTTACCGGAAAAGATGTAGGATTAATGAAAAACGTAGACCCCATACAGATAGCCATAAAGGACAATGCAGTATACCCTAATACTAAACCCTACAGAATGAATGCAGAAGTAAGAGCAGGTGTTGCCCTGGAAATACAGAAATTGCTAGAAGGAAACATCATACAGGAAGTAATGAGTAGCCCATGCAACTCACCGATTATGGGCATCAAAAAGCCTAGTGGCAAGTACAGAGTAGTGCAGGACCTAAGAAAGGTAAACAAGATCGTGGTTCCTTGTTGTCCTATTGTGCCGAACCCAGCAGTGATTCTGTACCAGATTCCCTGGGATGCTGAGTGGTTCACTGTGATAGACCTATGTCATGCATTCTTTCCATTCCCTTGCATCCAGACAGCAAATTTCTTTTCTCATTTGCTTTCAACAGTCACGTGTATGTCTGGAACAGGGTCCCCCAGGGGTACACAGAGAGCCCCTCTATCTTTAATCAGATCTTGAAAAAATGTTTGGAAACTTTGGTCTTACCTGGAAATTCTGTTTTGGTGCAATACATTGACGACCTCTTGGTGGCGTCCAAAAGTCATAAAGATTGTGTGATTGACACCATTGCCCTACTGAATCACCTGAGTGAGAAGGGACATAAAGTGGCCCCTGAAAAATTACAGTTCTGTGCAAAATCAGTGAAATATCTGGGGCACCAGATAGAGAAAGGCATCAGGAAAGTAACGTCAGAAAGAGTCAGAATAATTCAAAAGATGCAGTTACCCCGTACTCAGAAAGAAATCAGAATGTTCCTTGGAGTGATAGGATACTGCAGGCAATGGATTGTGGGATTTGCAGTCCTAGCTAGGCATTTGATAAAAATGACCAAGAGAGGAACACCGGATATTGTAGAATGGGATGATGAAAGCTTAACAGCCTTCACAAAATTGCGAGATTGTCTGTGTACAGCCCCTGCGTTGGGAATGCCAGACTATTCCAAGGAATTTGCCCTGTTCTGTGATACTCGCGATAATTGTGCATTGTCAGTCCTAACCCAAGAACATGGCACAACCAGAAGGCCTGTGGCATATTTCTCTGCCACCCTGGATCCAGTGGCTGCTGGATTACCAGGATGTCTGAAAGCAGTAGCTGCTACTTGCACAAGTTTAGAGCAGAGTGAATCCATTGTCATGGGACATCCTGTAACTGTGTATGTTCCACATGGAGTGGTAATTTTGCTAACCAGAACGAAAACTCAGTATCTCACCCCTAGTCGGCTGACTAAATACGAGAGGATTCTCGTGGGTGCTGCAAATATAACCATTGTCCGGTGCAACATTCTGAATCCCGCCACTCTGCTTCCCAACTCAATGGATATGGAAGATGGGGAGGAAGATGAGCATAACTGCATTGATTTAACAGAATTTTGCACAAAGCCACGCCCAGACATTAAAGAAACACCTTTGCCTATACATGACAAGGAATTGTTTGTGGATGGTTCATGCCTAAGACATGAACAAGGAGGCCTGAGTGCTGCCTATGCGGTAGTCTCCTTAACCAAAATTGAAGAAGCAGGTTATTTATTTGAAGTAAAGTCTGCACAAGTAGCCAAATTGATCGCTATGATAAAAGCTTGCAAATTGGGGAAAAACGTTCGCCTAACAGTGTATACTGACAGTCAGTACTGTTTTGGAGTTGTGCATGACTTTGGCCAATTATGGCTACAAAGGGAGTTCCTGACTTCATCAGGTACCCCTATTCGAAATGGAAAAGTTGTTCAAGACCTTTTAGAGGCGATCCAATTACCAAAGGAATTGGCAGTGGTCAAGTGTGTTGCCCATAAGAAGGACTTTGACCCTGTATCTTTGGGAAATGATTTCGCTGATCGAGTGGCACAATTATGCGCCAGGGATCGATTGATCATAAATCCAAAACGGGGGGGCCGGAAACAGCTGCCAACTTCGAGTGTTTGAAGAAGTGCCTACATGGGATAAAGTGAGAGAATGGCAGCAGGCGGCACCCTGGCAAGAGAGAGAGAAGTGGAAGGAAGAAGGGTGTAGACCAAGACGTGAGGATGGTGTCATCTTGGGCCCAAATGGTATGCCTGTGTTACCCAGACACTTGCTTGGCACAATGGCTAGACTGATACATGAGGGATCACACATTGGTAGGGACGCCATGATTCTGGTATTCCAACAGACTTGGTACAGCAAAAAGTTCAGGAAAGTAGCAGAGTCCCTCTGCCAGAGGTGCTTGTCATGTCAACAGTTCAATGCAGGCAAGAGAACAATGGTGGAACTAAGGAAAATTGGGAGGTCAGGGGGTCCCTTTGTGAGAATACAGGTTGATTTCATCACCATGCCACGTTGTGAGGGGAAGCGTTATGTCCTTGTCATTGTCTGCCTATTTTCAAAGTGGGTGGAAGCTTACCCTACTCCCCAAAGTGACGCACTGACAGTAGCCAAGTGTTTACTGAAAGAACTGATACCTAGATTCAGGGTTCCAGTCACTATTGAATCAGATAGAGGCCGACATTTTCAGAATGATGTGATCGACCAACTCTGTAAGGCATTTGGGATCTCGCAAAAACTCCACTGTGCATATCATCCAGAGGCTTCTGGAGTGGTGGAACAAATAAACTGGACTATCAAAACAAGACTAGCGAAATTGTGTGATGCATCTGGCATGACCTGGGTAAAGGCCCTGCCTCTGGTTCTGATGGGACTCCGAAGTATTCCAGACCGGAAGACAGGCCTGAGCCCACATGAAATCCTGATGGGAAGAGTGATGAGACAAGCGTGGGTACCAGGAAGCAAACTGTTGAGTATTACTGATGATTTGGTGCTTGAATACTGCAAGAGATTAGGTGACCAAGTACGTTATATCTCTCGCCAGATCGGAGAAGACGCCGTCGCCAATCCAACGACTCCTCTCCACAAACTGGTTCCAGGGGACTGGGTCAAAATAAAGAAGCATACTCGGTCGAGCTGCCTGGAACCAAGGTGGGGACAGAAGCGCCAAGTAATCCTGGTAACGACCACAGCAGTGAAGTGTGCAGGTGTTCCCCATTGGATCCACGCCAGCCACACCCAGAAGGTACTACCCGACAAAGAGCCTGGAGAAGAAGGCCATCCAGCAGAGGGGCCTGCAGAAGCAAGACCAGAAGTAACTGACGACGTACAGCCCAGTACCAGTCAAGCTGAGGGGTCCGCAGACGTTGGTCCAGGGGTAGTTGATGACGAGCTACCAAGAGTCAAGCCTGCTGAGGGGTTCCCAGAAGTTGGTCCAGAAGTAGCTGATGACGAGCTGCCAAGCATATGGCCAGATGAGTGGATACCCTTGATTGACCTCACAGAAGACCCAATCAGAACAAGAGAGCGAATTTGGGAAGGTAGAGAGTGGAATAGAGAGGAAAAGCAAGGCACAGGCGAAGAACCTCAGACTATTGAGATTCACATCAAAACTGAGGAAGGAGAAGGTCAGACAGGGACAGAACAAGTGATCGATACTCCTCCACTGACTCCTGATATCGAAAAGGGACAGACTAGACATAGTGTAATAGTTCGAGCAGAAGAAAATCAAGGGATCGAAGTGCTCGAACAGGACCAGACAGAATTAGAAGAACGTGTTCAGGAAACAGAGGCAGAGACATTTGAAAAGCAAAAACAAAACTCTCCTGAACAAGGCCAGTTTAGTAACCAGGCAGAAGAAATAGATACGAGCCCTGGAACTAGTCAGATAGGAAGCGAAGTAAAGGAAGCAGAATTGCCACAAACAAATGAAAATAAAAGGGCAATAACAGAAAACGAAGTCCCAGTGCCAGCTAAAAGACTTAAGAAAAGAAAGCACATTGAGCCTGGATTCATAAAGAAATTGAGACTGAGGATAAAAACGGTAGAAGAAAAACGTGCAGAAGAAAGGAGGAGTTCTCGCATAGCAGAACAACCAGAAGACACTTCCAAAAGAAGGAGCGATCGCATAAAAAGACAAAACAAAAAGTACAAGTCTCCTGAATGGACGCTCGTTTTGGAAGAATTTGAAGATCTTGATATAACAGACGAAAGCGACGGAGAACCCGTCGCCGAGTACTCTGCCGAAGAAGAAGACGAGCCACCGTGAATTTGCACAAAGTAAGCTACTGGTGCAAAGAAACAAAGAGGGGTCGAGAAACTTCTTCTGAGCCAAAATGTCTGATTCAAACGTGAATGGTAGACCTAGTCGCAGTTGTTGCAAAACATGCTGCAAGGTATGTGTATGTAGTATAATTATAGTGATATTTGTTTGGATAGGACTAACAGTTTTCATTCCTTTTGCAGTGAGCAAAAATACTAATGTTGACCCTACTGAGATTGTAAATACTGACAATGAGGAGCTGACAACACAGAGTGTAGCAAGACATGAGAGAGCACTCAAACAAACAAAACGAGACCTAGAAGCATCAGATGAGGGAGGACTACATTATCATGGAGTTAAGAATAAGACACATTTAAATGTTTTCGCAAACTTATTAATACACTATGTAGAGACTATGGAAATTGAGGATTGCTATGTCTGCATGAAGCTACCTACCTCTGTGGCTGAAGGCGTGACATACCATCACTTGCCCCTGACATATGGAATTTCCTGTAGTATTTTAGCAAGCTTATTTTACAAAAGAGGACCGTTACAGTACTATTACTCTAACAATGACGTGATCTTTTCTGAACTTCCTATACGTGGGAACCTGAATCCTGTACATACCAAAAGTGACGTTACTCGCTATATGGGCGAATACTTTCTGACCATAGGTAATATAGACATAGGTGACGCACACAGAGATAACTTGACCTGCTCTTTGCGTGAGCAGGAAAATATGTTCCTGAACATGTCAGAGAAGAGGAGAATAAAAATACAAAAAAAGGCAGATGACGGAAAACAGAAAACGCCAAATTGGGCTGGGGACATGGAAGGCACCTCAAAGGGTGGGGCGGGACCTGCTCTGTTGCTGGATTTTGAAAGGAAAGGAAAGCTATGTCTTCACCGCGAGAAGACTAGCTATTATAATAACATTTTCATTGGTTCCAGTGAATATGAACATAATTACAAGGTAATTGGAGGATGGGGTTTCAAAAATGGGTCAGAGCCTGTGTTTCCTGGAATTTATTATATATGTGGAGACAAGGCTTATTTCAAATTGCCGGATCACTGGTATGGAAGCTGCTATTTTGGCATTGTCTTCCCGAAAATATACCATGTGAATGAAATTGCTGGAAGCAGTGGAAATACTAATGGCTTAGTGCGTAGTAAAAGAGAAAGCGTAGGTGAAATAATGGGTAGTATTTTCAGTGCACTGATACCTGGAGTGGGAGTGGTTCTGAACACTCACAGAATTTGCAAATTGTCCACCATAGTGGATGTGTTGTCTACGGACACAGCTCATGGATTTCTGCTGGTCAATACCGAAATGGTTGCGATCAGATCAATGGTTTTGCAGAACAGACTTGCTCTTGACACCTTATTAGCAAAAGAGGGTGGAGTCTGCCGGATGTTGAAGGCGCAACATTGTTGCACTTATATTCCGGACAAAAGTGTGCAGCTCAAAAGATATGTGAAAAACATTACTAATTTGGAAAAGGAACTCAAACCACTCGAGGTTGACAGTGCCTGGAAGAGACTGGTAGATGGTCTCTCAAATGTAGGTCATTGGCTTGCTAGCTTAGGTAAAAGCTTATTGTTTAAGGTACTGATGCCAATTGGAATTATAGGTCTTATCCTATTTTTCATATTTGTCTGTTGCAAATGCCGTAAGCACACCAGAAAGCATCAAGTGAATGCCAGAGGAGTGAAACGAAGTGTGGATGAGCTTGAATTAGAAGAAATGAATAATCAGATATACAAAAAGGTGAAAAATTCTCACCCTACCAAAAATGAGAAAGAGAAGCTGAATCGCTTGCTGGAAGAGATAGAGTTGTATAAAGTGTGAGAAGTTGGCATCTGGTTCCATTATTTTTGTGATGATAGTAAATATCATCAAAGAGGGGATTGATAGAGCAAGCTTCGCATTGCGACTTGCTCGAGTCATGAACCTCGCCTGTGTGTAATCAATTAATAAAATTTGTACGTCTTACTAATCTTTTATTTTATATTCGAACGAAGTAGAGGAAGCTTGCGTATGTGTATTTCTAATACAACTAATCCGTGTTCTTAAACATGGCCGCCGCTTGGAAAATTGCTTTTGCGCATGCGTCAGTCACACTCACGTGACCTGACGTAGTTATAAGTTTGGTGGGAAAGGGTGCGCATGCGTAATACACAGCTCTCGTGAATAACGTGGTGATGCTCTTGTGAATGCGTATATGTTGCTAACATTTAAACTGCATAGTATATTTTTATAATGATAAGTTTAAAGTACACAACCCATGATGTGTTTTTCATACCGTCACTTCTATGTTTTAATTTGTTTTCGCTTACTTTTCATGTATCCTCGACTCGGAGGGGTGCTGGGCTGGGGAGTCCATCTTGGAGGGTATTTCTGCGCCGAATCACTAGAAGCTGCCATGGCATTGAACTCAGGCCAAGGAAGGTTGATGCCAGAGCCACCCTGGGAAAGTGCACCTTCACCCAGCAGAAGCATCATGATTATGTTCTATTGTATCGAAATGTATTCTTTCCATTGTATTCTCTGCGACTTCTCGTGGGAACCCCAATCTTGCTAGGCGGTACCCAGAGATGTAAATTAGGCTTCCAAATAGTCTATTCTGATTGGTGTGTTACCCAAACCCTACCTTAGGACCAATCCAAATTGAGGGATTCTGACACTTTGCAACATTGGGGGGTGGTAAACCGTCCCAAAACAGTATATCTACCCTGGGTTCACCTAGGGAAATTGTCCGACTTGTCTGAATAGCTGACCTGTCACTGACCCAACGCACTCAATAGGTGACTTGATACAGAGGAGCTGCGGAGCTCTCTGTCTGAAATTTGACCATAGACTCTGAAGGTTTTACTGAACCTTAAGTGCTTGGCGAAGCACTTTGCTGGGGAATTCGCTGACCCAATCGGGGTCCTGATCGATAGCTGCAGAGAGGGTGGAGCGCAGGCGTTGCTTCCGAACTGCGGGTGCTGGTCGTATCCTGGTGGTCCTGTCCTGATCCTAATCTGAGGGTTTCCTGTCCTGTCTTGGGTGTCCATTCTGCACCTGCTGTCCATTTGAGGGGTATCCTTCCTTGAGGGTTTCCTGTCCTTAACTGACCCGTGGCCAGGGTTTGGTTTTTCACACCAGTCTAGGTAAATATTGCTCTGAATCTCCTGAAACTGCACCTTTCTATTTTCTGTCTTTGCTTCAATAAAGACATACCTTTGCACGTGAATTAATTTTCCATGCTTTCTCCCGCAACCATTGAATCATAAAGTTATTTGCATTTATTTCATAACGTGTTCCAATGTTACCCTACCTGTTAGAAATTATATTTTGCATTGCAGTTTGTCATTTCCTGATATGGTCTAGAACATCCTTACTTAAACTGTCTAAAGAACTTTTGCCTTAAGCATAGCGTGTCTCTCTTCATAGACTCTCCTATAGTTATATAAATGTCCCGAACTCCTGTCTCATATTTTTGAGATAATTCTAGAATACTAGTCCTAATCAAAGCCTATCCCATCTTTAGTGATTCATCTTAAACGTTCTAATTCCTGATCCTTCATTTTGAATGTATCCTGGTTCCATTAGTTTATAAATGGTTGCACTGACTTATTTGCTATTCAGCTATGTACTTTCTGTTATTCTAATTATCGATTGCTTAATTACTGTGAATTTGATGATTTCTGAATTTTACTAAATTAGATAAAGACCTTAAAACTTCCAGTTGTCCGTGGTCATTTTACAAAGAGTACTGAATGTTATTTGTTGGGTTTGTATTTTGCTGCCTTTCCTTTTACAGCTAGCTCCCTGATCCATTGTGGTCATAGGTACCCGCATCGGTGGATGGTAAGTCGGGTACCCTGAAGGATAACGAAAGGAAGTCACAAATTATTGATAGCAGACCGTGAGGTCATCCGATCAATGTATATGGTGATTTGAAATATATGGGCCCGAAGCCGGAAGTGGCGAAATTATTGGTCGGGTGACCCGCGCGCTCTATCAGTATAATTCAAACAGGAATTCAGGGCCTCAGAGTTATGGTCCCGAGCAGGTGACAGAGAGAAGATCATTTATGTGTCATCTGCATATCAAAAAAAGTTCAGGTCAAAGCTTTCAACCAGGTCCACCAAAGGGCAGACATAGATATTGAATAAGGCTGGACTGAAGGCTGAGCCTTCAGGAACCCATGAGGTAAGGGCATGTCATGTGAAAGAGACATGCAGAGAGAAGTCCTGGAAAGTTCGGTCATTCAAGAAAGATGCCATTCAGCATAAGGCCATACCTTGTAGACCTAGGATGGTCAGTCTCTCCAACAACGTAGCGGGTGACACAGCATTGAAGGCAGCACTGAGGTCTAATAAAATCAGCGATGCCGTTTCATCTCATCATCATCCAAGAGCTGCCTGAGATGTTCTGTGACTCCTAGAAGGGTGGATTGGGTACTGTGATCTGCTCTGAACCATGGCTGTGAGGGGTGTAGTAAGTTGTGGGATTCCACAAAGCAGGCACCTGTTTTGGTACCATGCAGATACTCAGAAGGATCTTTCCTTGGATCCCACTAAATGCCAGAAAGACTCTTATCCAGTCACTCTTAGTTAGTCGACTGGATTATGGCAACTATCTGCTGGTTGGAGAAAGGGAGGACTTGGCGTCCAAACTTCATGTGGTTCAAAATACAGCAGCCCGTCTTGCCCTCAACCAGCCAGCATTTACCCCCTCTGTACCTCTCCTGCGCCAACGGCACTCGCTCCCCATTAGAAAATGAGCCATTTTTAAGCTGCTATGTATGTTTTTTAAGGCCCTCCAGGGGACGGGACGGCATACCCGACGAACAAAATTGAACGCTATCAACCCGTACGATAGCTGCGATGCAGTAACCGCAATCTGCTCTGCATCAGGAGAATAAGGAAGGCCAAAATGGGTGGGCATGCATTCTGTCATCTGGCACCCTCTCATTGGAACTCCCTCCCCGATGAGATTCACACTTGTTCCAATCTCTTTCAATTTAAAAAACAGCTTAAAACCTGGCTTTTCTAATCTGGTTCCTACTTTCAATAAGGTGTTCTCCTCTCAGACGCCGAAAGATCCCCTAGGGGATGATTTGCTGCGCCCTATAAATGAGTAAAAGTAAAAAAGTAAAGAGAGTTGCCTGTTAACATGTTTTTCAATTAATTCGGCCATAATGGGAAGGATGGGGATCGGCCTGTAGTTGAGCCAGTTAGATGGATCCAAATTAGGTTTCTCAGAAGGGGCAGAACCATGGTATGTTTCCATGGCTGAGGAATGTACACTGCGATACAAAAGGGGATGATGGACGGAGCTTTTGAGCAAATCAAACACTCACCCCCAGTCAACTGATCTGGGTTTAATCCATCACCATTCTTTAGCTCACTCAGCCACCCCAGTTCAGACATGGCCATATGGAAATCAGTCTGACCCTGTGCCTCATGGGAACAGTCCAGCCCGAACTGCCAAGCCATGTCTTCCCTGGACCAGAAACAAGCATCCTGGGACCGGATTCGGATTCATAATCCTCATCAGCCAGGCTATCTTGAATCCAGTGGCCAAGTGAGCAAGGGACTCAGGTCTGAGCATACCCTGCCACACTTAGGGCGAACAAAGCGATACAAAAGGGGATGATGGACGGAGCGTTTGAGCAAATCAAACACTCACCCCCAGTCAACTGATCTGGGTTTAATCCATCACCATTCTTTAGCTCACTCATCCACCCCAGTTCAGACATGGCCATATGCAAATCAGTCTGACCCTGTGCCTCATGGGAACAGTCCAGCCCGAACTGCCAAGCCATGTCTTCCCTGGACCGGAAACAAGCATCCTGGGACCGGTTTCGGATTCATAATCCTCATCAGCCAGGCTATCTTGAATCCAGTGGACAAGTGAGCAAGGGACTCACATCTGAGCATACCCTGCCACACTTAGGGCGAACAAAGCGATACAAAAGGGGATGATGGATGGAGCGTTTGAGCAAATCAAACACTCACCCCCAGTCAACTGATCTGGGTTTAATCCATCACCATTCTTTAGCTCACTCAGCCACCCCAGTTCAGACATGGCCATATGCAAATCAGTCTGAACCTGTGCCTCATGGGAACAGTCCAGCCCCAACTGCCAAGCCATGTCTTCCCTGGACCGGAAACAAGCAACCTGGGACCGGTTTCGGATTCATAATCCTCATCAGCCAGGCTATCTTGAATCCAGTGGCCAAGTGAGCAAGGGACTCACGTCTGAGCAAACCCTGCCACACTTAGGGCGAACAAAGCGATACAAAAGGGGATGATGGACGGAGCGTTTGAGCAAATCAAACACTCACCCCCAGTCAACTGATCTGGGTTTAATCCATCACCATTCTTTAGCTCACTCAGCCACCCCAGTTCAGACATGGCCATATGCAAATCAGTCTGACCCTGTGCCTCATTGGAACAGTCCAGCCCGAACTGCCAAGCCATGTCTTCCCTGGACTGGAAACAAGCATCCTGGGACCGGTTTCGGATTCATAATCCTCATCAGCCAGGCTATCTTGAATCCAGGGGCCAAGTGAGCAAGGGACTCACGTCTGAGCATACCCTGCCACACTTAGGGCGAACAAAGCGATACAAAAGGGGATGATGGATGGAGCGTTTGAGCAAATCAAAGACTCACCCCCAGTCAACTGATCTGGGTTTAATCCATCACCATTCTTTAGCTCACTCAGCCACCCCAGTTCAGACATGGCCATATGCAAATCAGTCTGACCCTGTGCCTCATGGGAACAGTCCAGCCCGAACTGCCAAGCCATGTCTTCCCTGGACCGGAAACAAGCATCCTGGGACCGGTTTCGGATTCATAATCCTCATCAGCCAGGCTATCTTGAATCCAGTGGCCAAGTGAGCAAGGGACTCACGTCTGAGCATACCCTGCCACACTTAGGGCGAACAAAGCGATACAAAAGGGGATGATGGACGGAGCGTTTGAGCAAATCAAACGCTCACCCCCAGTCAACTGATCTGGGTTTAATCCATCACCATTCTTTAGCTCACTCAGCCACCCCAGTTCAGACATGGCCATATGCAAATCAGTCTGACCCTGTGCCTCATTGGAACAGTCCAGCCCGAACTGCCAAGCCATGTCTTCCCTGGACCGGAAACAAGCATCCTAGGACCGGTTTCGGATTCATAATCCTCATCAGCCAGGCTATCTTGAATCCAGTGGCCAAGTGAGCAAGGGACTCACGTCTGAGCATACCCTGCCACACTTAGGGCGAACAAAGCGATACAAAAGGGGATGATGGACGGAGCGTTTGAGCAAATCAAACGCTCACCCCCAGTCAACTGATCTGGGTTTAATCCATCACCATTCTTTAGCTCACTCATCCACCCCAGTTCAGACATGGCCATATGCAAATCAGTCTGACCCTGTGCCTCATGGGAACAGTCCAGCCCGAACTGCCAAGCCATGTCTTCCCTGGACCGGAAACAAGCATCCTGGGGCTGGTTTTGGATTCATAATCCTCATCAGTCAGGCTATCTTGAATCCAGTGGCCAAGGAATGTACACTGCCTGAATTGAGGAGTCCCACTAGAATCCTCAAAATGTCAAGGTTCGGGATATTGAGCTTCGCTGGGGGAAAGGATGTGTGGGGGAGCCCGACTGTGCCAAAGACCTGAAGAGCGGTATGTCATCATGTCCCATGCTTTACATTTCTGAGTAACGTGGGTGTTTGAATTGGTGGGAGTTGTGGCTGGGGTGATGGGGGCCTCAGAAATAGAGGGTGACAAGTTAATGCAAGGCTGAGACACGACATGCCTTCTCGCTTTTAGTGAAAGTTGAATGTCCTTCACCTTATTAACAAAGAAAAGTGGCAATTCGTCTCACTGACACTAGGACAGTATAGGTGAGGGTCGACATTACTAGTGTCAGGGAGAACATGCACTATCCTAAAAGCGTTTTAGGACAATTTCGAGGTGATTTGGTTAGAGTAACAAGTGACTAGAGTGGCTCTGCAGAGCCCATGTTAATATTTCAAAGCACTTTTGTATTTATGTTTAGTGTCTTCATCATAAGTGAGCCTCCAGGCTCTCTCTAGACCCTTGCAAAAACAACAATTGATAGACCCCTCATCAGCCAGAATAGCTTGACTCCAGAGGCTTAGAGAGCATGGGACTCACGTCTGGGCATACCCGTCCCACTCGGGGTGACAAATGGAAAAACAATAATTGATGGACAGAATGCAAATTAATGTCATACACTCATCCCACTACAGAGATCTGGGCCTAAATCCATCGTTTTTTTGCTCCCCATTCCCTTCCACTTTGAACCCAGCTATATACAAATCAGTCTTGACCTTGAGCCCAATGGGAACAGTCTAGCCCGAACGGCCAGGCCAGGTCCTCCCTGATCTAGAATTAAGCATCCTAAGACCGGTTTCTGGGTTTCACCCCTCATCAGCCAGAGTAGCTTAACTCTAGAGGCATGGAGAGCACGGGACCCACGTCTGGGCATACCCGTCCCACTCGGGGTGACAAATGGGAAACAACCCTTACAACGCAACTATTACAACGCACACCGTTACAACGCACACCATTACAACGCAGGATCCGTTACAACGCATGCCTTTACAACGCATGACATTACATAGCAGATGCTATTACAACGCATGCCATTACAACGTAAGTATTGGTAAGTATGTTATTTTTTTAAATCATTTTTTTTTAAATGTAAATTAAATAAATTAATTTAAGTAATAGTATATATTTAATTTTGGGTTATGGGGTACAGGGGTATTTTTAGGTTTCAGGGCTAGGTTTGGGTTTTGGGGTACAGGGGTATTTTTAGGTTTCAGGGCTAGGTTTGGGTTTTGGGATACAGGGGTATTTTTAGGTTTCAGGGCTAGGTTTGGGTTTTGGGGTACAGGGGTATTTTTAGGTTTCAGGGCTAGGTTTGGGTTTTGGGGTACAGGGGTATTTTTAGGTTTCAGGGCTAGGTATGGGTTTTGGGGTACAGGGGTATTTTTAGGTTTCAGGGCTAGGTTTGGGTTTTGGGATACAGGGGTAATTTTAGGTTTCAGGGCTAGGTTTGGGTTTTGGGGTACAGGGGTATTTTTAGGTTTCAGGGTTGGGTTTGGGTTTTGGGGTACAGGGGTATTTTTAGGTTTCAGGGCTAGGTTTGGGTTTTGGGGTACAGGGGTATTTTTAGGTTTCTGGGCTAGGTTTGGGTTTTGGGGTACAGGGGTATTTTTAGGTTTCAGGGCCAGGTTTGGGTTTTGGGGTACAGGGGTATTTTTAGGTTTCAGGGCTAGGTTTGGGTTTTGGGGTACAGGGGTATTTTTAGGTTTCAGGGCTAGGTTTGGGTTTTGGGGTACATGGGTATTTTTAGGTTTCAGGGCTAGGTTTGGGTTTTGGGGTACAGGGGTATTTTTAGGTTTCAGGGGTAGGTTTGGGTTTTAGGGTACATGGGTATTTTTAGGTTTCAGGGCTAGGTTTGGGTTTTGGGGTACAGGGGTATTTTTAGGTTTCAGGGCTAGGTATGGGTTTTGGGGTACAGGGGTATTTTTAGGTTTCAGGGTTAGGTTTGGGTTTTTGGGTACAGGGGTATTTTTAGGTTTCAGGGCTAGGTTTGGGTTTTGGGGTACAGGGGTATTTTTAGGTTTCAGGGCTAGGTATGGGTTATGGGGTACAAGGGTATTTTAATGGTTCAGGGTAACGGGTATTTTTAGGGTTCAGTTTTTAAATAAATAATTTTAAATAATTTAAATAATTAATTTTAATAATTTTATTATTTTTTAATATTAGTTCTTTAATAATAATTGTTCTTTTTAAAATAAACTATTTTTTAAAGTATATATATTTACAAATTAATTATTAAAAATAATTTAATTTATTAAATTAATTACATTTTAGTAAATTACATTTTTTTTAAAAATAATATACTTACCTATACTTACGTTGTAATGGCATGCGTTGTAATAGCATCTGCTATGTAATGTCATGCGTTGTAAAAGCATTCGTTGTAAATGTATCTGCGTTGTAAAAATTGCGTTGTAACGGTGTGCGTTGTAAAAGTTCGCGATGTAGGACCAGTTTAGGGGTTTCACCCCTCATCAGCCAGAGTAAGTTCCAGCGAAAAGCAGACAGCTTCACAGGCTGGTATAGATAGTACCTGGAGTTTCCATTTGTATATGTTTTTACCCATATTAGCAATGCCCCTTCCTGTTTTGTTGGGCCTATTCCTCCTCATCATGGAGTATTCTTGAGGTAAGGCCATTAAAACATCAGGCGTTGAGGAATCCGGGAGCCAGGTTTCTGTGAGGAACATGACATTGGGGTGTAGTCCACCACAAAGTCATACAAATGTCGGTGACAACCTATGTAGCATTTGAACGTTGAGGCTATAAAAGCAACACTTGCTACTGGGAACAGAGTGTGATGAAGGAACCTCACTGCTTCCCAGCAAATCTACAGAGGGAGCATAATCTGTAGTGAGTTGCATCTGATTAGCTAATCGGTTTGGGCACTCTTAAATGGATCAAGTGAAGCTTGGCAGGCTTCTGAGCAGTTTGGCTGGTGTGCTCTCAGTTGTTTGGATGAGAAAGTCCTTAATTCTGGCTCAAAAGGGGCAGGGCCCCTGGACCCGTTTGGGTGCGGACGAGAGCAGATGGGCCTGCCTTTGATGCACCTTCGGTGCACCAGCTCTCCCGCTGCACGTCCACACAGTGGCCATCCTATATTAGGATGTTGTTTTTTACAAAATAATAAAAAAGGCAGTTTCCCCCCAGAGAGATTAGCAGCACTGTATTTAAAAACAAATAAGAAACAATGGAAAAATGTAGCTGTGCCCAAGAGACACCATACCTGCCTCACACAACCGCACAGTGGCCATCTGAAATAGATGATGGTGAGAGCACGCATCTGAGTTAGGATGAGCAGAGGAATTGAATGACAATAACATTCTTCCCTTAGGTGTATATTTTAAAGGGGCATTTTTGGGCTGATGAAGAAGCTATTGCTTTGGGATACCTTTAGTAGTATGGAATGGAATGAGAACAGAAGAAGAGGAGGTAATACCTGGATTAGCTAACTGGTAATCTTCATTATCCTGATTCTTCCTTACCCGTACCATTAATTATGACCCTTCCCCTACTCTGTCCCTTCCTCAAACCTCGCTTAGGGCTTGACATAAACAGGAAAAGTTTGTTTTACATGAGGAAAGGATTTATTGGAGATCCTTTCACCACTAATAGGGAGTGAAACTAGCTTAGACGTGGTGGATCTATAGAGTGAATCGACACCTTCACTCCAAAAGTGTGCAATGGGATGAGTAAGGAGGAACTACAGAAGATTACCAGTAAGTAATTCAGGCATTACTCTTCACCTGCAGGATAAAAGTTACTTTGATAACATGAAACAGCCTCAGGAAGTATGCTGTTACAGATAGATGAAAACCAACTGCCTTAAGCTCAACACTGACAAAACTGAAGTAGTAATCTTTGGCAAAGGCTCTTTGCTCTGGGACTCCACCTGGTGGCCTGTCACACGCGGACCCACACCCTTCCAGCAACCCATGCATAGAAACTTGGAATAGCATTCTACAACCAGCTCACCGTGATCGGTCAAGTGAATACAACCTCTGTCTCCTGTTTTCACACACTCAAGATACTCATGTACATATTTAGAAAGCTCCCCACCAACACTTACAGAACTGTCACCCAAGCCTCCATAAGCAGCAAGCTGGACTATGGCAATTCACTCTATACTGGAATCAACACTCAGCTGACCAGAAGACTTCAGACCATACGAAACTCTGTGGCCAGGCTCATCCTCAACCTCTCACCCCGCCCTCACATATCACCCGCACCTCAATGCGGTCAACTGGCTCTCAATCCACAAACTCCTCATGTACAGACACAAGGCCTTACACAACATTGACTCCAAGTACCTCAACAACAATATAGACTTCCACAAACCTATCAGACACTTCTTCTCAGAAGGACTCCTACTTGCACACCCCCCCCCCCAGCATATGCAGAGCCAGATCCGATTGCTGATCCTTCTCCTACCTCAATCTAAAGTCTGGAATGACCTGCCCCTGCACATCAGAGCCTCCTCCTCAGTTCTTGAATTCAGCGGGAACCCGAAGACCTGGATCTTCGCTTAGCCCTTGCTCGGCACATACAGCTTCTCCTTCAGTGGCAGAATTCCCTCCTGGGTGAGCACGTGCTATACAAATTCACATACATAACAAGGAACACCATCCCCCCCTGTGCAGTGTCACTGATACCAAAAATAAAAAAAACACAAACTGTCTATTGTGTTCAATTTCTTGTATTACCAACCTTGGACATGGTACAATATATCTACTACAAACTTTATGAAATAATGATCGGTTTATTCTGTGCATTCAGTACCTTGCACAGTGGCACCTACCCCAGTCAGAAAAGGCTTTAAGATCTCCTCCTCAGATTTCTTCCTCATGCAGTTTACAAGTGCGGCGGAATCCTTAAAGTCACAGCCAGTTAAATTAGCAAGTTCCTGCAGACGATGACGGAAACAAACAGAAAGCATGTGTACATGACAAGAACTATTGCACGTGAACTTTACCACCAACTAAACCATAAACGGAAACACAGAAACGTGCTCCACATCTCAGAAATGCAAATGACATTGATATATCATGAGGCAATAATACATGCGTATCGATAAGTTTAAAGTGTGTACATAATGATGATGCACGTGCACAGTGCTTTTTAAGCACACATTGTCAGGTCTTCTATGGGAACACTGGAAATCTCTGCACTTTCTTTGAGAACTCGTTTGAGCTGTATACACTGACCTTTCACCCAAAAACTTTATTTCAATTGTCATTGTTCTTATATTCCCATATTTATGATTCAAAGTATAAAGTGATCTAGGATTTCCACTGTGCGTTGCTAAAAACCATAAAATCCAATTACTAGTGCTTCAATTTCTGTTTCGGTGTTTTATGTCAGTTACTTTATCTTTTGCATGGCCGATGAGTCCTGGCCCAGGCCCTCAACAAGTAGTCTTGCTGGTTGGCCAATGAGTGCACTGATACCACACCTACTTTGTCTAGTTCTGAAGATTCTTCAATGTGTTAGTACAACCAGATTCACAAATATGTGTACATATTAAATGTGCAAGAAAGGAAAAATTAACAAATGTAATATGCTAAAATAAGTTTCATGGGTCTTTACTAACAAAATAAGCATTTTTGGAAGTTTACAATTGTTAATTGCGTTAGGGATTCTCAAAAATCCACCCTTGATTTGACTTTTCCATTAAATTATTTATTTATTTTGAGAATGAGGTTGAAAAGATGAAGGAAAGGAGAGGTGTGGCAGACTTGAAAAATATGGTAGTGTGCACAAAGATCCTGCATGCAGCCTTGATCGAGGAATCACACTAAAGTTGCTCCTCTACAAGATAAGGCATTGGACTGGATCATATCGTTCCTCGCCGGAAGAACCCAAAGAGTCCGTCTCCCCCCCTTCAGATCAGAAGCCACCGAAGTCATCTGCAGCGTACCACAATGATCTTCGCTCAGCCCCACCCTCTTCAATGTCTACATGAGCCCCCTCGCATCCATCGCACGCCAACACAACCTAAACATCATCTCCTACGCTGACGACACTCAACTGATCCTCTCCCTTACCAAAGACCCAACCACCGCCAAAACCAACCTACACGAAGGGATGAAAGACGTAGCCGAATGGATGAAGAACAGCCGCCTAAAACTGAACTCGGACAAGACGGAAGTCCTCATCCTAGGAACATCCCCCTCTGCCTGGGACGACTCATGGTGGCCCCCGGCACTAGGCAGCGCACCCATTCCAACGGACCATGCTCGCAACTTAGGATTCATCCTAGACTTCTCCCTATCCATGACCAAACAAGTCAACGCCGTCTCATCATCATGTTTTAACATCCTACGCATGCCCTGAAAGATCTTCCGATGGATCCCCACCGAAACTAGGAAAATGGTCACCCAAGCACTTGTCACCAGCCGACTAGACTATGGAAACACCCTCTACACCGGAACCACAGCCAAACTGCAGAAAAAACTTCAACGCATTCAAAACGCCTCCGCCCGACTCATCCTGGACATACCTCGACACAACCACATATCAGAACACCTGAGAGACCTACACTGGCTCCCTATCAGCAAGAGAATCACGTTCCGTCTCCTCACTCACGCACACAAGGCCCTCCATAACCTAGGACCCAGCTACCTCAACAATCGCCTATCCTTCCACACCCCCACCCGCCAACTACGCTCAGCCAACCTAGCCCTCGCCGTGATCCCACGCATCCGAAAAACCACCAGGGGAGGAAGATCCTTCTCTTACCTGGCGGCCAAGACCTGGAATTCCCTCCCCTCTCACCTCCGTCTCACCCAGAACCACCTCTCATTCAGGAAGCAACTCAAGACTTGGTTATTCAATCAGTAACAAACCCCTTCCCTTAAGCGCCTTGAGACCCTCTGGGTGAGTAGCGCGCTATACAAATTTCTGACTTGACTTGACTTGACTCCTCTCCGAGGAAGGAAATGTCTCTTCAAGGTGAAATAAGCACGGGACAAGACCAGTTATCACAGTGGGAATTATGTTCTTTGTGGGACAAACATTTTTTAAATTAAACCTTAAAAGAGGTAGAGCTTCTGTCACTGAGAAAATAACTAAATCTGCAGATGCAGGTTTATGATATAATATGAATTAGGTTTCATGTTTCATTGTACAATTGTGCGTGGTAAAATGTCAGCTACTTTGTGTAATGTCACTTTTCTCCTTTACTGAGACATGTTTTTCAATGGGGAGAAACTTCTTCTACACCTTCATGAATTTTAAATTTGCTCCCTTCCACTTGGGCGGAGAGGGGTTTGAGAATAAACACAGGAGTTTGTGAGTATTCCCAATCTTTACATGGAAACTACACCTACTTGCCAGCACTTGAGTGAAATTTGCTCTTGCTCAATATTATGTGAATATGGTGAAATATTGCATGAGTAAACCGATTTGAGACTGAAAGATCATTCTTTGTGAGTAAGTACTCTGCAGTCAGAATACCAACCAGGAGAGCATGTGGGGGCATATTATCAACAAACTAATGTGAATTCTCAAGGGCATATTATCAAGCCCATTATCGCACATTATCGCCGCTTTAGCAGCAGTTTCCTGCCGTTCAAGCGGCAATAATTTTAACGCCATTCTTGATAATATGCCCCAAAGTGTTTTACTTTAGCAAATTTATAAGAGGAATACAATAGTTACCAAAACCCTTTTAATTTTTCAAATTTTACAAAAAATCAAATTGTACTCCTTAAGTTTTGTATATCTTAAATATTTTGTTGGCCCAGTGTTAGCGTGTTTTTCTTTCAGTGAGTCAGAAACATACCTATTCTTTGTGTGTATCTGCAAAAGGCTTTGCTTGAGTGCTCCTCTGTTTTAGGCCTGGCTACAGGTAGATTTATCTGATTGGAATCCCCCATGTCAATTTTACATGTCCAAATAAAAATAGTGAGGGGTCATCCCCCGTTAGCCATTGGCTTTAATGTGGTTTCTAAGTTTGTTTCTGCCTGAATGGGCTTTCTATCAAGGATATGGCATATTGTGGATCATTACATTGTCCCTTTTGTGTTACCAATACGTTTTCTTCATGGAGCTAGAGTAATACGTTTGTTGAACAGACAAGTCAGGAAGTGTACAGGATTTTGTAATACTGAGCTACTGAAAGTATGCCCTAAACCACAGTCATCACCAAGATGTGTTGTCTTAGTTGGAAAGTCATTGATGCCAAACTTTACTATAGAGTCTAGTCACTTTGGGGGATATTTATGACCCCTTGCGCGGCCGGAGCTTCACTTTTTGTGATGCTCCTGCAGCCCAAACTACAAAATCTTATGTATGAGGTTATGCAAACCACTTGCGTGGCTTTGAATGGCCTCATAGGGGAAACATCCTTTACAACGCAACTTTTACCACGCAGTGCCTTTACGACGCAACTTTTACAACGCAAACCATTACAACGCATTGCGCTGGGGGGCGCTCTAGGATAGGGAATGTGTTTAATGTACTATCCAACACCTTCCCTACTATCCACGGGGACTGGAGTTGGAATAGTAAATTAAACAATTCACTATCCAGTGCCTAAAAGCACTATGCGTTGTAATGGTAGGCGTTGTAAAAACAGCGTTGTAAAAGCATGCGATGTAAAAGCATGCGTTGTAATGTCATACATCCCCTCATAGATATGGAGTAAGGCAAGGCAGCGCAAATCGCGGTTTTGCCTTACTCTACCCTCAGGAGGTGTTCCACGAGCATTGGGGTGGGTGTTTACATGCAACACCCATGGATTTTGATGCTACCCTAGATTTGGAAGACTACCGTATTTTCTGGCGTATAAGACGGCTTTTTAACCCTTGAAAATCTTTTCAAAAGTCGGGGGTCGTCTTATACGCCGGGGTCATTTTATGAGCAAGCAAATATAGCCCAAACCCTATATTTTAAAGGAAAAGTAGGGGGTCGTCTTATACGCCCATTCACCTTATACGCCAGAAAATACGATATGTATGGTGGGGATGTGCCAAAACCTTATGCCTCCTGAGGTGAGGTGTAACGAGGAAAACTAACTTTCTCCTCGTTTAGGCCTTTTTCCATGTGTGCTGCATTGCAGCACACCTGGGACAAAAAAAATGCCTCTCAGGATTGTTTTTGTTCAGGAAGGGGCCCCTTCCTGCACAAAAACAATCCTGCCAACAACACAGGTATCCTTGCACCATGGTGTAAGGGCGCCTGGGAAGGCACTAGGCTGCCGAAATGCAGCCAACCCCGGGGGAAAAGACAGGAATGCACTGTATTAGATAAATATGGTGCATTCCTGCCCTTTCACTTTGATGTAGGGCAGCGCAGCAAGGTGACCTGCTGTCTATCGTCAAATCCCCATAAATCAGGCCCATAGAGAATGCCTGCCACCTGCCCTTAGGTGCAGAGGTTACACATGTTACAGGCATGGTAAAACATGGCACATTCATTATCATTGCATGATTATTTGAATTGATACCACATGAAGAAAAATATTTGAGGATTCAAGTAGGAATTAAAGGATAAATTACCCTACTAATTGCAGCAACTTGTTCTTGATCATCATAACAAAATCCAGGGAGGATGGCTACACCACTCTGAGAAATAGCTTTGTGAAATAAGCCCTTTGACAGCGGAGATAACACCTGAAAAAAACAGAGGCAAATGTAAACCACTCAAAATGCCAGTTGAGGGAAAACTCAGAAGCATCAAGTTTTCATACGCACTAAGTACATTACAGCCTTACAAACATTAACATTTTGTTTACCATTGATTTATCACATAACTGACTATTGGTGCTATTCAGTTATTAAATATTAATGCTTCTGAACACTAATTCTAATGCAATCAAAAGCAAGGGGGCAGGACTGAAACTTCTCCAGAGTTTGGCATTTTTTTGGGGGGGGGGGTTATTTAGCTCAAACTAGACCCGAAGGTATCAGAGTGCTTTACATGAGCACTGGTTACTTACAGACAGACACATTCAATTTTGTTAGGCACGGGGAGATTAAATGATTTGCCCAGAATCACAGAATGTTGAGCGTCCTTGCCGAGACTCGAACTGGGTTTCTCAACTCCGAGGTCCATTGCCATAACTGTTAGGCCACATTCTCTCCCCTTTTTGTTAGTGATCAGTTGGTTCAGGTGGACCACAGTAGTGTGCGACCTGCAGCTGCTTTGACTGTCACTGTCCTCTAAATACTGGCCAAACGGTCTAATAGAAAGTGACCCTGTGGGGGTGCACGATGGTTAGAATTGAAGGTATAAGTTAATATTTATAGGGAGTGGTAAGTAATATACAGGGACATATAGGTCAGTTGATGACTGTTATTTATTTGCAAAACAATAGTATTCAGGTGCTCACACAGGTAAGTGACCATAAGCGTGACATGAAAAATGAGGGTGACTTTAAAACCAAAGACATCGCATGGACAACAATATTGGAAACTCCTCAAAAGATTTTTACAGAGTGCAAGGAGTCCCTGTTGTATGGGGTCGACGGCATTTTGATCTCAACTACTCGAGATCATCTTCAGGCCATACATAAGGTGAGCAAGCTGAATCGTACAGGGACCAGTCAGGGCCGGTCTATGGTGTGAAGAATGAAAAGAATCATCCAAGATTATTAGTGTAAAGGCGGTTAAGGCAGCATTAGTATGGGAGCCGGTCAGGTTGTATCCACGGTGGCGCGTGAAACCAGTTTTGGACGGTGATGGGTTTTGTTAACAGATCACGTTTATGGGAAATTCTTTTGAATTATGGGTTGGATGAGGCACTGGTTTGTTTTTTGGCTAATTTGCATAGGGACTTGAAGGCACGGGTGAGGATAAGTAATGACGGGGAAGTTTCTGGGGACATCGTTATTGGCCCTGGTGTCAGACAAGGTTCTGTTCAGGCCCCCCTGCTTTTTATTCTTTATATAAACGAATTACACAACTCCCTGTCAAAAACGTCTAAGGATGTCCCCAAGATTAACGGTAAATTACTGCCCGTGCTTTTATACGTAGATGATGCGGTCCTTATGGGACGTACGCAAAATGCACTTCACACTTTAGTCAAGGGATTTGTGTCTTTTATTTCAGATCTTGATTTATGTACAAATTAAAAAAATCTTTTATTATGAGTTGTGCCCCTAAAAAACATCGTATCAAATCCATTTCAGTGGGTAATGAATTGTTGACATGCACCAGCACTTTTCCCTATCTGGGTCTAGTTTTTTCAGAATCTGGCTCATGGAAAGCCCATACGGCCCTTGGTAGAAGCAAATTTACTAAAGCAATAAATTCTATAATCAGCCTTCGGCAACCGAGACATTCCGAGGTGGTGGTACTGTTGATTCAGATATATAAATCGCAATGTGTACTGACCGCCACCTATGGGGCCGAAGTATGGGGGCACGCAAACTGTAGCGGGATTCAAACCGAAGAGAACAGGTTCTGTAGGAAAATCCTTGGTGCGTTCATATCATCTTCTAGTTATATTACCCACAATGAATTGAACATACAATATGTGGAGGATTTCATTAGGTCACACCCAGCTATATTCTGGGTGAAACTATGGCAAAATCCAGCGGCAATCTTGACCAGAGATATAATTACTGACTGCCTTAAGTGTGATAGAGGCGGCGGTATACCCTGGCTAGCCGCAGTAAAAAATAGTTTAGCCAGTGTAGACATGGAGAATATTTTTAATCATCCACTAGAAGCGGAAGGAATAAATATAAAATCAGTTAGGGGGGCACTTTACGATTTGTATCGTAAAGAAAGACAAGACACTGAGTATCAAAAACCAACTGTTGCCAGATACTTGCCCCTCCTGGATACACCTAGTACCCAATATATTATGCCACAATTATACCTTAGAAAGAATATGGGGAGTTGAAAAAGGAGTCTACTCTATCGCCTCAGGGACGGACGCATCAAATATTCTCTTTGCTTCCCAATAGGTTTCAATAAAAATCTCGAGCAACTGACTTGTCCTTGTGGATATGGTAGCAAACAAACCCTGTTACATTTTAATTTTTTTTGTAATTTTTATGTAACATACACCAAATGGTACCTCTCCCCATATTTCAAAGGTCGGGCTATAACGGATTTTAGATTGGCATATCTCTAAAAATTAAAACTAGGAAACGACGATTTGATTTTTAGAGTAAGTTCATTCCTCCAAACCGCAATACGCTCTCGTGCTTCAATAAATGAACCCTAACATGGCATGCCCTTACTATATGTTTTTAGATATCTTTATTTTAGTGAAGGGCGACCAACTATACATTGATTCTGTGGATTTGTTTGGAATATATTTTGGATATTGAAGACCTATGTATTTCTCATGTAATTGACTGTTGATGTGGCGCAGATCAATTTAAACGTATTTGTATTATGAAGTCCGTATGTAATCTAATGCACTTTATCTTTATTTCTTGATTGCACAAAACTGTTCCAGATTTATATTTATTACCACCATAGTCTTATTGGAGTTAACTTTGTTTCAATGAATATTCTCTTGTACTTCTAATGTAAACTATTACTGATGTTGCATAGATCCATTTGTACTATGAAGCCTTATCACTACCTAATGCATTTATCATTATCATTATATTTTGGCCGATTTGCACAAATTGTTTTAGATTTATATTTGTATAAATTTTGCACAAATGCCATTTATGCTGCTAATGTTTCTATTCTCGTAATGTGTATTTGTACTGGATGGTATTGCATATTTATATGTTTTTAATATTTTATTGTATCTGTTTGGGGGTGACGAATTGTACTGTTATGGATATTTTTATCCGAATAAAGATTATTCATTCATTCATTCGTATCATGTCATGGAGATATGTAACAAGACCTTGGATTTCTATGGGTGATAATTGCTTGCTAGTCGCTTTGGTAATTAGTTCAAGGGTGTCAAATCAATAGTTAAATGTTGCATGCTTTGTGTTTCCAGCTTGAATTTTAAATTAGAGTCCGTAGAGGAAATCACATGCAGAGTCGTTTTTAGGGCATGGGCAGGTGAGCTTTAGCCCTGGGCCCCAGCCTTTCGGGGGGTGGGGGGACGGGGTCTGATAGAGCTAGCTCTGTTCTGCATAAAGTCTTGTCCTTGTGACCTTATATAATTCTTAAACAGATTGTTCTAAACACTGTTTTCCTTTAATTTATTTTTAATGTGGGTGTTGTGTGAGAGTGTATTACAAATATTTTGCAGAGAAATGTGTTTATGTTTAATGCAACATCTGTAAAAAACTTTCTTTTAGATCAAAACGACCTCACAAATGAGAAATGGGAGTGTGTCATAGAGATTATTAGCAGCAATATTAACACGTTACAATTCCTGAATATTAGAATTTGGATGAGTTTGACTGTGCACTGTCAGTGACATTACGAAAGAGGGCATGAAAGAGCTGAAATTGATAATAGGTTCAAAGTTATTCTGAGCAGGGGCCCTCATAATACGTTTGGCCCATGGCCCCCAAAATCTCTAAGATGTCCCTGATCACACGAATCAGAAATCCCTGTCCTATGAATTTAGAATATTTCATGTCCAAGGTAGGTATGGTTCTCTTAGAGGTGGTTGTTGGGGCTAAAGAAGCTTGGACTGTTCACTCCACACAACAGAGTGTGGATGTTTGGGTTATCTTTGTTCTACTTTAGTGCGCAAAATCTGTTTTCTTTTGACAGCACTCAAATAACTTTGTTGGCTGATAACACACTGCATGTGGTGAGGAGAGGTGTTTTTTGTTTTTTGTTTATTTTATTCTTGTATAGCGCATGGCTACCCGGAGGCATCCCAGCGCTTGCAGCTACGAAAGGAGGAAGTTGAAGAAGGACAAGGTCAGGTATCATTATTTTGTAGAAAAGAGCCAACTTTTTAATTTCTTACGGAAGAAAAGATGGTTGGGCTCCTGTCGAAGCGGGAGGGGCATGGAGTTCCACAACCTTGAGGTGTTGTAGGAGAAGAGGCGACCACCCGTACGAGCTTTATTGATTCTGCTGACTTGTGCCAGGTTAAGCTCGTTGGAACGGAGATTTCTAGGGGTTCTGTGTGGTTTAATCAGATTGGCAAGAATGGGGGGGCCTTTACCCTGAAGATTTTTATGAGCTATACAGAGGGCCTTGAAATGTACCCGTTCCTGTATGGGTAACCAGTGGAGTGATTTCAACGCTGGTTTGGCTGAGGAGCGGTGGTTGGTGCTCGTCAGCAATCTAGCAGCGGAGTTTTGTACCACCTGTAATTTCTGGATTACAGAGACTGGGGCTCCTAGGTAGAGCGCGTTCCCGTAATCCAGCCTCGACAAGATCATGGCTTGGAGCATGATTTTTCTGGCTCTGTCGGGCAGTTGAGGGAGGATTTTACGGATGGATTTGAGCAAGCAGAAGCAGGTGGCCGCAGTTTTTCTGGCTTGTACTCTGAAGGTAAGATCATTGTCTAGCCAAAAACCCAGGCTCTTGATCACGCTTCTGGGAGTTGGGCTAGTGCCCATAGAAGATGGCCATAGCGTGGGGGAGTTGAGTGATACATTTCTGCCCAATAACATCAATTCGGTCTTTTGGTTATTGAGTTTTAGCTGGGACAAGCCCATCCACTTTGATACCTCCTCCAGACAGTTACTCAGACTCGTGTGGGATAGTTCAGCCTGATTCAGAGAGACCACGAGCTGAGTGTCGTCAGCATAGCTGACCAATTCAATTCCGTAGGGGGCCACTATCTTAGCTAAAGGGGACATATACACATTAAAAAGTGTGGGGCTAAGGGAAGAGCCCTGTGGCACCCCACACTACAGGGGTAGTGGCGCGGAGTGACAGTCTCCTTCAAATACTTTGAAATATCTCTCAGAGAGGAAGGATTCCAGCCAGGAAAGAGCTTTTCCCGAGACTCCGATTTCGTTTAGACGGGCTAGAAGGATACGGTGGCTTACCGTATCGAAGGCGGCGCTGAGGTCCAGGAGGATGATGGCCACATTGCCACCTGTGTCCAGGACCCTCCTGGACTCCTCCACCACCTTAAGGAGTGCCGTCTCCGTCCCTTGTCCCGGGCGGAAGCCTGTTTGAGAGGGATGAAGTAAATTGGAGGCCTCCAGGAATGAAGACAGTTGCTGGTTAATGAGTTTTTCTGCCAATTTACTGATGCCCGAGAGAAGGGAGATGGGACGATAATTGGATAGGTGGAGAATCACCTGCAGAAATTTAGTGGAATAGTGGACCAGAAGACACATTCCAGTGGTGGCAAAACGATGCTCATCAATTCCAAGCAGGGCCCTAGAAAATGAAGAGCCATCAGAAAAGACAACATAATCTGACCATTGCTCATTGGAATTACGGTGGAGAGGAAAGGGATGACATACTTCAAACAGGCGAGAAAATGAACAAGGGGACCCTACTCACTTAGCACCAGGGTTATCAAATTATTTATCAGAAACACTGGTTCCTGTGGAATAGTACATAAATTTATACTGGTAATAATATGCGCAATCGCAATGGAAAGGGTTAGTGTAATGCAAAAAGGAGAAATTACCAGATACACCTTTGTTTTACTTAATCAAAGTGATTTTTTATATATTTCTCACATATATATACAGAAGTAAATATAAACAATCGTGCAAGGTGTCCCCAGTGTAACTGTAACCTAAAACGTGGGTGACATATTTGTGACAATTGTGAATGGTTTCCACATTTTAAAGTCGACCATTTATAAAACATAAATAGAGTGAACCGTGGCAATATATACAATGATATGCACTGGTTTAATGGTTCACTTTAGTTTCTTTGTCGACGATGTTTCGACCCTTTGTGCAATGTAGGGTCTCTTCAGGACCTAAGAAAGTAGGGACATCTGCTTTCACAAATGCCCAGCCGCGTGAAGAGGTGTGTGCTACAAGTGAGTGATAAGTAAAAAGATACTCACAAGGGACCCAGCTGGGTGCCCAAGTGAGGGGGGGGGCTGGCAGTCTGCATATAGCACGGCGGTATCAGTCAGGTAGTGTAGAGTCTTATTTTGGCGCACAACAATATATGCGAGCAATAGGGAACTAAGAAATATGAAGTAACTCGTGTAACACAAAGGTCGTGTAAACACGTCTGTCTGCATATGTAAATACATGCCAGCAGCTTTAGTCATGACAGGTAAGTCGGTGATGAATTCCTATTCGTGAATGAATGGCGTGGCACTGTGGATATCAGTGCACAAGAATGGGGCAACTTGAAATGTCAGTTGTCATTGGCCGAGAGCAGACAAACACACTTTGTTCTGTGGTTTGCGCGCTTGGACCGGCATGCAAAGTTTGGAACTCCCTTCATTTATAGGATATTATCAAAGTGGGGGCTGTATCTGTCTATTTCAAGTTGCCCAGTTCTTGCGCGTATGAATTGCAAAAGCATTTCAACAAATTAAAAGATCATTCCTATTTTAAAAAGCATTCAGCAAGAAACCACATTTTTGTAGTTTTATATAGCGCAGACTCGACCCAAAGGTATCAGAGCGCTGTACATGGCCACCAGTTGCATTGAATGGAGAAAGGGATTAGCCCAGAATCACCGGATATTAAGACAACACTAAGACTTCAACCCAGTTTCCCAGCTTCAAAGTCAGATGCTCAAGCAGCTTCGCCACATCCTCTCCTGGTGTTTATAAAAGGAAGCAAAGAAGAACAGTAAAGAGGAAAGCTTTTAACAAAGTACGAGGCAAGCTTTTGTACTGAACAGTCAGGTGAAAATAAATATAGGCGGTGGCAAGCAGCAAACATTGCAAGTATAAAATGAGCGCCAGGATTTGCTCTGAATCACAGGATGTGGAACCTGGCTCAGAGACTCGAATCAGGTTCCCCAGCTTCAAAGTCGGTCGATCAAGCAGTTACGCCACATCCTTCCCAGAGTTTATAAAGGGAAGCATAGGGGAACAGTAAAAAGGAAAGGTTTTAACAAGCTAGGAGGCAAGCCTTTCCACTGCAAACACTTATAAACAATATTTACAGGCCTGTTTACAGAATCCAAGCTCTCAGAAGAATACTGGAAGCAGCAACACCAAATGGAGAATGGAGCGAGTGAAAACACGAGCACTCGTGTGAAGTGCTCAAAAATAAAAAACAAAGTAGCATGGCATATTAATTTTATGAGCATTTTATGATGCATACAAACAAATAAACAGAGTGTAAATTCCACCAAAGGGGGTAATTTGATATTAAGGCAGAAGAACATTTGAGCGGGAATAGTGAATATTGATACTGTGGGATGAGTTATGTACTCGGTGTGGTAAACACCTCGTATTGTGAGGTCTCCTTTGGAGAATAAGGAGTTACATGCAAAAATTGTGTTTTCCACACCTATTTCTGCATTTATCTGAATGTACCTCATTTTCCCTGAGCACTTTGACCCGTTTTGACTGGCCGGACATTACCAGTAGAAAATTGCAGGGGTGTGTTGTTTACTGCAAATCTCATAATTCAGATTTCTAAGCAAACAGGAGTTTGTTTAATAGAGATCGCAGTTTACCACCCCACTCAGAATCACGCTGTTAGATCTCGGCTTCTGATGTAGATGTTGGTTGCAACGAAATTATGGAAATTCTTTCACTTCACGTTTTCCTTTATCACACAACAACAAACCAAATATTAGTGTTTACAGGTGTGATTTAAAACATTACAAATATTAGAGAGTTTCTGAAATAAAGTATGTTAACACGGTGAAGACACAATCTATGAAATTAGTTTAGGCAAAGACACTTGCCAATGCAGAAACACTGATTCCTCCAGCAGATTCTCCAAATATGGTGACAGATTCCGGATCCCCTCTAAAAGGTTCAATGTTTTCCTGAATCCACTGCAGAGCAGCCACTTGATCCAGGAATCCCCAGTTACCACGAGCATGTTCATCACCAGTACTAGAAAATAAAGCATAATGTGAGATACATCATTTGTCAATTTGTTAATCAGGAATCATTGTATTGTTGCCAGTAGTCCCTGAATTGTTCTAAACTGTAGGATAACTGTTGTTCTAGTTTTTGCATTACCCATTTATTGCTGAAACCACAGACATCTCTCAACAAGGTGACATAAAACAAATATTACAATAATTAATATGTAATTTTCCTTCTTGTATGTAGTCAGTCATAATTCTGTTGCCTCTGACAGAGAAAGTGAGCCACTAGAGCACATGAAAGAGGAAAGACTAGTAAGATTGAAAGTCTGGTACCCTGTTTGAGTGTAGACCTGTCTTCCCATTGAGCCTTAGGCAAGTGCTTTTACTTCTTTGCTTTACTCAGACAGGGTATACTCTGAAGAAATTCTGATACATGGCCATCTTGTGATGGGGTTTCTGGACATATGTACCAAAACGGAGGCATTTGGATTTAATTGAGTGTGTGTGTCCAGATAGTATGTAACACATGTTAGCAGATGAACCAGGTCATGTATGCGGTCCAGGAGAGGTATTGTCGAAGACAGATCGGACCCATACATAGATGAGTGCTGTACAAAGAGTAAGTATTGTGCACTTACTGGGAATAAATGGGTCACGCAATGGATACCACTAATGAGATGTGTGCGTTTTGGACAGACGCGTCTTATGGACCGTATGATGTGTTGTGAGCAGCGGCGTAGCATGGGTTGCTAGCGCCTGAGGAAAGGCAAGTATCCTCCACTTTTCTTTTAAAATTTTGCGCCCCTAAGAACTGCCTCGGTGGCACCGCCCACGTCACACCACTGGCTGTGAGGAGGTCAAAAGTGTTAAACAATGTGCTTAGTGCCAGGAATGCAGCTTGCTGCTGGTGAAACCGTATGCAATCTTAGACTCACAGTAAGGACATGGAGCAGAAAGACCACAGAAGCATACTGGGATACAGTACAGTATTTACATAGTCTGGAACATGAGAGAAATATATATAGGCACATGCTTTTCAGAGGAGTGGCCAAAGCACTAACCGCTTGCTATCCATGCAAGGACCCTGCCTTTGTTTTAGAAGCTATGACTGAATTTGTTTGCTGAGGAAAAATGCATATGGCCTGCAGTACTGTGATCAGCACTCCGAGGATGAGGTTCAAAGAGACACCTCAATGATAGTAAGGGTGCTGGGCTGATGGCAGCACAGAGGAATGGTAACCAAAGTCTTGCCACCTTGCCCGTCGTGCCCCACTGATGAAAATAAAACTTCCAGCAGAGGAGCATGAGCGCTTAGCAGAATAATGGAAATAGACTAACAATTACCACATTTCACTAAAGTATCTTGTGCATATCTGGTAATGGAATTACGAATCAACAGATAACATGTTGCCACATCTGCCCAAATAGCGTGCCGAATCCTTAGTACTGAAGGCATAATGGAGACTACTTGGTGCGTTGAAACCCAGATGGAACACTAAGGAATAAAAAGTCAGAAGAGCATGAGAAAAATATAGAAGAAAACAGGGAAGTTCTACTTTGGAAAAAGTCACTGAAAATGGCATAGTGGCTGTAGTAAAGTCACTATTAAAACAACCAAACAAGCTTAGACCCATTTTACTGCTATCTTACCCAACTAAATATGGCGAAGAGTGTAAGTAAGAAGGTCTAACACTGAGCTGAACCAGCTTTTAGATATATATAATTTTCAAGTCAGGACTTTGTCCTAGAGACAGAGGGTAAATATCTCCATAGTATACGTGAGTCATCCACAAGTGAGGAGAGTTGAGGATGAGAACAGTATTATTAGACAAATGATAACCAGTATGAGTTTAGACCCAGATTCCAGAGAATCATATGCATATATTTTAAAGTTTCACTGTGCTGCAACAGGGCATGTGTAAATGCAAATGAGTATGCACACAGCCATATTGTGAGTGGTTTTATTTCTAAAACGCATGAATGGGATTTCTGGACCTGCGTACCAGATTCATGACATCTGCCTTTACTGCATCACTTCCTTACTCCTTACCACCTTACTCCTCAAGCTGCGCCCACTGTCAAATCCCCTGTTCTCAACCATTCCCCCAATCCTCCGTACTTTTCTTTTTTCCACCCAGTCACACTTGAACAAACCTCACACCTTATCACTACTATCAAATCAGGCTCACCACTAGACCCCTGCCCCCCTTCCATCCTCAACCTCATCCCTGAGGCCATCTCACCTGCAATAGCCACTATATGCAACAATATGTTCCAAGCAGGTACCTACCCGTCGGTGGGGAAAAAGGCGATCATCAGGCCTCTTCTAAAAAAAAAAACTCCCTTGACCCCACTGATCCTGCCAGTTACAGACCCATTGCATGCCTACCCTTTCCATCCAAAGTTTTCGAAAGCCTCATGAACCAACAATTATCAGACTTCATTGACACCCATAATGTATTGGACGACACACAATTTGGCTTTAGGAAAGCACACGGAACCGAAACAGCGCTCCTCAAAGCAGCGGATGAGATCAGACACACGTTAGACAAAGGAGGAGCGGCAGTCCTGATACTGTTGGACTTGTCAGCGGCTTTCGACACGGTCGATCACAACATCTTGATCGACTGTGTCACAGCCATGGGGGTGGAACACAAAGTCAAGGACCTGATAGCATCCTTCTTATACAACCGGTCCCAAACTGTCAAACTGGGTTCCTTCTACTCATCTCCCCTTTCCCTTCCCTGCGGTGTCCCACAGGGCTCCTCGCTAAGTCCGACTCTTTTCAACATCTACGTATCGGACTTAGCGAGGGTGATAAAGGAACACGACATCAGCCTCACCAACTATGCTGATGACACTCAGTTAGTCCTCTCAATACACCGGGACGGAGACAGGGTGGCCGCCAACTTCCAGGAGGGAATGTTGGCCATCAGCTCCTGGATGGCGGCCAACTGTCTCAAATTGAATTCCAACAAGACTGAAATTATGCTTTTTGGCAAACTAGAGACCTGCTGGTCCCCTCAGTGGTGGCCAAGCGAACTAGGCCCCCCGCCCAAAGCTGTCACTAAAGTAAGAAACCTCGGAGTCATCTTCGATGATCGGCTTCTCTTTAATCATCATGTAAACAATGTTGTTTCCTCATCCTTTTTCACCTTGAGGACCCTGATCACCTCCCTTCTACTTTCACGAACAGACTATTGCAACTCCCTCTTCCTCAATGCTCAGGCAAAGGTGCTTAATAAGCTCCAGTTGGTGCAGAACGCTGCAGCCAGGGTTCTACTCAACATTCCAAAACACAACTCCATTTCCCCCTTCATTCATAAACTGCACTGGCTTCCAGCGAGAAGCCGCACAAAGTTTAAGGCTCTATGCATAGCATATAAGGCCCTTAACAATACTGGTCCTCAGTTCCTCAAATTAGCTTTCAGGCCTTTAGAGGTACCAAGAACTCTCCGCTCATCATCAGCCCACCTCCTGAACGTCCCGCCCACAAAAAAGGTCAACTGGGGTGACAGACGTTTCGTAGTGGCCACAGCCAGACTGTGGAACTCCCTCCCCTTTGGCATTAAGACTTGCCCCACGCTACTCAGCTTCAGGAAACAGCTTAAGATGTGGCTGTTTGCACAATAGATGCCCTTGTTCGTGTAGTTTTTGATCTTTAAAGCGCCGAGACACCTCCGGGTAGTTGCTCGCTGTACAAATCGCAAAAATAAATAAATAAATAAGAGCATGTTAACATAAGGTGGTGTAGCGGTTACTGTGTGCTAGTGACAAAGACAGGTCAGACCCTCACAGAGAAGAATGCCGCCTGAGGATAAGGTTTGGTGCATTTGGTGGGGTAAGGAAGTAGGGAAAGAATGGGTTACATCTATATGCAAATTCTGACAATGGTTGAAATTAGTTTATGTGTAGCAATAAAAAAAAGGCTGGGAAACAAATGTAAAAATGTACGCAAAGAAAAAAGGCGATGTAAATATCCGCTACACAGCCACATATATTTAAAATTGAAGGCATGCTATGCCCTAACAAAAATGTATTGCATGATATGCATGGCATGAAATACCACAAAACAACATTACATAGCAATATTTGCCATGTTATACACAGTGACAAAAATTTTAATGCCAAACTTGCTACCATTTTGCATTTAGATATCCCTTAACTTGATGTGAAAGGTCTCTATGACCTCACTTTAGGGCTTGAACTATTTGCCGATTACTTTAGGCTTGATTACGACTTTGGCACAGCGGTGAAGGTTTAATGCCGCCTCTGATGTGCCAAAGCCGCGCAAGCGCCGCCAACCGTACTACGAGTTAAAAATGTGTAACTCGTAATACAGTGGGCGGTCCTTTGCTATTCCCAGGCGGTGCCTGGAAAATAGGCACCACAATGGGAACAGCAAAAAACAGTTCCAGCACGACAGGGATATGGACGTCCATGCAGTGCTGGAACTTTGTGGGGGTACAGATAATGGGGGCACAAGTTGTGCCCCCCTGAATGTATTCCCATGGCGGGCTGTTCATAGGGGACCGTGTAGGGCCCCTTTGTTCCTGCATCGCCAGCCTTTTCATGGCGGGTTTCTGGCATGAAAGGCTGGCGGTCCAGGATTTGGTAATATGCTGAGCGGCACTGCGGCAGTCTCCGCTCAGCAAATTGCATTGTGGCGCTCTGGGGCTGCTCCATGGCACAGCGACGGCACACCGCCGCAATGACTTTAGAAGTCATAAGAAGGCGGACGGTGGACTGCCATCACTGCGCCACCATGAGTCTGGTGGCCTTCTATTCTCCAGACTCGTAATCAGGCCCTAAGCTCTCTGCTTGGCCCTGGAATGTTTAGTAGCAGCCCATGGGTTTTCCCGTGTGAGAATGCATCTCTCCATTCCTTACTACATTTTACATTTTTTGCAACAATTTTGGATATATATTGATTTATTTTTAAAACCTATTTTAAGTCATTTACTGTTCAGGCAACATAGAATGTTGTTGCTTTATTTTCAACCTCTATATAACACTGTGGTGTGTTTTAGGGTAAGTTCCTTTTGGAAGTCTTCAGTTAGAACACATAAATCTATGGAAGGATAACTGTCTTTCAGGTATGTGTTTTAATGCTCTATGTCCGTTTATTCAGATGGACCCTTAGAGGCTTTTGATATTAGAATTACTGATTGTTCTGTTGTCTTTTGTGTAGGTGTTATCTATTACATGTATTACACACTTTAAAACTGTACATTGTGTATGCATTGTATCATGCTTCTTGGAACATTATTTTATTGTTTTATGTATGATGTATTTTTTAAATGCACTTTCATAATTTTTCTTAAAATGGAATAAAGGTTTTCATACTGATACTGAAACGGACACTGAATGCCAAACTAATGATTTGTTATGGGATTTTAAAACCACATCTTACCTGAAATATCCAAGGGTGCCGAGTCGATACTGAATTGATACTACAACCACGTTTTCATAGGCGGCTATAGCTGAGCCATCATACATCGAAGCCCCTCCCATTACTAAGCCACCTCCATGAATAAAAACCATCACCTGAAAAGAAGAGCAAATATGCATCCTTAGAATGTTGGCTAAGTAGCATGAATTAAATCTAATGTATGCTCTTACACAAATTGAGATCAAAGAGACTGCTATGTGTACATATACAAATCCTTTTATGACTGACCAACAGTTGTACTTACTTAAATAGCCGCTCTTATAACCTATGTGGTTTGATCAGTGCTGGCTCGTGTAGGGCGTTCCACTGGGCGTTGACGTGGGGCGGGGGAGGGCAGGGAGGGGGTGTGTAAAATACGGGAACGGACGATTACAGGTAAGTAACATAAAAAATAAATAAAAAGAATTGTGTTGCGCGCGCTGCATTGCATTTGCCGTTGCAGCACGCGCGCTACGAAATTCGTGGGGAAATTAAATGAACCCATTGTAACATACAGGTTCTAAAAGCACTCTTCCTATTACAAAAGTGTGCTTCTTTCAACACTGAAAAGTAAATTTTGTGGAAGAAAATACCCATTCCCAATATGTGATGAGCAGTAAAACATTGGTGCTTCTGTTAGGAAGCCGATGAGTTGCAGAATGAGATGAAAAACATGGTGCTAATCTTGCTGGAAAATTAAAGAAATAAGGGCATATTTACAATGAAATGTCAGAGTGCGGAGCTGCTCCAAATTTGGCAGTGCTTCCCTCTGCCATTTCCAAAACACAGGGATGTGCAGCATTTACAACAATACAGTTCACCCGTGTGATTTCCCTAGTGTTGGTGCTAAAATTAGCTGCCTAGCGCCAACACAGGCATCCTTGCACCATAGTGCAAGGATGCCTGTGTCGCAGGGAATGATTGTTTATGCGCAGGAAAGAGTCCCGTCCTGCTCATAAACAATCCATAATGGCTATTTGTTACTTCTAGACGTGCTGCAGAATGCAGCGCACATCGAAAAAGCAAAAACTATTAGAAATGTAAATATTTCTCCTCATTTCGTCATTCTTACGCCTGCTCTTGCATGGTGCTGCCTCAGATTTACCCATCATTGTAAATCTGGGGCAGCATCAAAAAGCAATGGGTGTTGCAGTGGAACGCCCACAACAACACCCATTGCACGCCCATTTCACGCTAAGTTATGCTTGTAAAGTGGCCATATTTACAAGGTGGCGTCAAGACACAAAAAGTGACCCAACGCTGCTTTTTAAATATGGAGAAGGAAATAGCGCCACCAAAACTTCACTAAAAGTTACGTTCTGGTGGCGCTATCCCCTTTTAAATATACCTCTGAATGTGTTAGTCCCTGTAGGGAGGTTGTAACAAAGTAAATTGAGCCCAAGTTGAGATTCAGTATAACTAAGATTTTAAAAACAAAAGTATGAGGAATAATTGATTGATCAAAAAGGGCCATTCTGAGTTTATTCGGCTTATGATGAACACGGGCCTCAAAGGCAATAAAACTACAGCAAGAAGAGACATGGTAATTTTTAGATGAAGATAACAGGGTTAATTTCAAAACGGTTCTTAACCTTCAGCTCTTCACTAAATTGAAGAAGGGTTTGGGAAATCCTGAGGGTACATGGATGTTGTTAAGATCATGAGTGTACAATAGAAGAAGGCCTCTTGCCTTGTTTTTTTACTCTTCTTTACATTCAAAATAAAAGGTTGCATTCCTACGCACTGAATATGCCACCTTACCACGCGCATTTTTTTCCGCATGGAATTTCAACGTTTCGTTACAACAACTGCGTTGTAACAATGCATGCCATTACTCCACAAGTTGGAGCAACGACTTGCTCTAGGGGGGCACTGGATGTTGGCATAGTATAATTTACTATTCCAACTCCAGTCTGTGCAACAGTAGTTCTGACTTGCGGAGTAATGGCATGCATTGTTACAACGCAGTCGTAACAACCGTGTTGTAATTGCATGCGGTGTTCCGGATTTTGGGTAAACGATGTTTACCCTATGCACTTAAACTTTAAAAGCCTAACAGAGCCATGACAAGATACACTATTAGCGAGAGGATACCTTATGCTTCATATGGTTACACTAAACATTGGTATATTGTTTAAAAAAAAGATACAACAGAATCCTTAGAAGATACAATGTACAAGTGTCTGCTTCAGAAAAAAAGAACAACATACAATAGAAGTATCACAATTCTGCAGATTTGCCATGCAGTGCTCCTGATGTGAAAGGGACGAAAGCCATTCACTAATCCATGGTGGATGTATGGTATAAATGGAGTTTAATTTTTGCCACCAGAGGACTACCCAAAACAGTTTTTTCTTGAGGAAATCTCATTCATGTTCGGAACAGTTTATCTGAAAGGACATATGTTTCTACTAGTCTACAATAAGTTGTACTGGAGTGTGAGATATACTTATTTGCTTTCAGTATGAGTTGCCCTGGATGCGGCTATGCCAAGAGTCACCAGATAGGAAGAGGTTGTCAGCTGGGTCTGCAACTTGTGGGGAAAGGGTCTGAGGTAGTTTGGGCAGAGGGACAACGTTGCTGGTACTATTGGTTTTATAATAGATGCAGCTGGTTTTGAAAATGTTGTTTGCCAACAAGAGGAGCCAGATGAGTTCCAACTGGATGGGGCTGATGTTAACTTATTTCTTCAGGCACTGAATGAGACATGCTGCAGCATGAAGGATGTCCATTAGGCTGTGTGGGAGGCAATGGAGAAGAGCGTTTACACCTTCCAGATAGAAGAGTACATGGATTTAAACAGTAGTTCTTAAGTCGCTTTCTAATAAGAATTGTCTCACTTTCTTTAGATGAGATAGCAAATATAAAAAAAACAAAATGACCCGCACAAGGAAAATTATATACAGATTATATTTTTTGCTAGATAATGCAATAGTATTTTCAAATGTACAACATGAACGCTTTCCAAGGAGAAGTAAGGTCCAAGTCTTGAGAGTTGTATTAGAAGACTTTTTATTCATCAAAAAAATATTGGAAATTCAGAAAATTGCTAGCTGCCAACGCGTTTCGTCACCACCGTGACTTCTTCAGGGCTCTAAAATCAGTAGAACTGTGATAGATAGAGCTTGCGTCGCTTGAACAGAAATACATCAATGAAAGAACATTTAAAATCCTGTCTCCTAGTTCCCTTTGTATTTAGTCTGACTTCTCAGTTATTTTCTCTGTTATACAGCAATTTTCGGTATTAACATCTGTATCACAAGGATAATATCAAGGGTAGTCTGATATATCCCCAATAATATCTTGCTTATTTTTTGTATGTTCAGGTCTTGTGATGTTATGGGGCCATCAGAATTTCTTCAGTAAGTGGCGGGCATTTTTAGCGTGCCGCCGGATACGTGTGCATGGTCCCTTCCGAGTAAGTCGGTAAGTAAGGTCATACCCTTGACCTGGACATACTTTTGCCTCCATCAATTATGACGGAAACAATACTATGAGAGTCAGTAAAACTGAGAAAGGGGAATAATAAGCAAAAATAAAACAGAAACACAAGACACTGCCCCTCTGACTCATCAATACTGATGGGCACTGACATCTGCAAGTTGTAGTGGGTATTTAAAGGAAATAGATAGTATCTCATTAACCTTCCAAGGTAGTTCTGTCCACTGTGAAGTTATAGTTAGGAGCTAGTTACCATAGGAAATGTTTTTTTGAGTGCTAATAACGTAGGTGCCGTTTGACAAATCTTCATGAAACTTGGTGTGATCTGTCAAGTGTGGGCCAAAAAAAAAGGAGGTCACAAATCCTCATTGGAGAAGTTACAACTGCAAAAATAAACTAATGTGTTTTAATGAAAGACCGAATGTTAGCGGCATAAATGGAGTATCGAAGCCAAACCACACCTGACTTCAACCCCACTGACTGGAAGCTTGGCATTCAAAGGAGTGGCGACTAGCCTTCCTGAGAGTGTCAAAATTTTCACTCACGGTTAAAATCAGAATTTTGCATCAAAAAGCAAGTGCTTAAATGTTTGACTGAAAAACCAGATGCTGTATCAGCGTCACAATCTAATAAAAGTGAGCTTTCACGCAATATATTGTTAAGAACACCAATGTACCCCAATATAGGCCTAGGCAGATGCACAACCTTTTACCTACATTTGTCCTACCTTGTTCTACATAACGGCTTTGGCGCTGACCTTTTACCTAGTTATGTGCTGAATAGATGTTGTGTGTTTTTTTTCGAAAAGCCAGCGTCATTTATTATGCATGATGAGTCTTAGTATCACAACAAGATTACCATCTTCTGTATAATAACTCTGTACAAGGGTCATCACTATCGTCATCCTTGTACAACAGGCCCACAGTACCATTTTAGTTAGATCCCCTGACGGTACCTTTTGGGTATATAAGCACCGCATTTTCGCTGGGCAAACCAGAGGAGAAGCTTCCATGCTGACACGAGACACTGAGGTCATGCACGCAGTTCCAGCACGCAGTGGTCTGGCATCCCTTGTGGGGTGTCCAAATCGAGACCAATACGGGGGTCCTTTGTTCTTTCCCATCAGGTAATGGGGTTGGCTCTTTTCCTAGGGGGATTCTTAGCTCCACACCTACATACATGCTAGGTACACACTAGGTACACTTAAGTACACTTAGTTAGGGTTTGCATCTTAGGAGTACGCTCAATTACTGCCATGTATCGATATGCCTGCATGTATATTACTGTTTTAGCACCATGGTAGGATTCTACCTTTTATTTGCGGTGCTGGTGCTTGTAATCTTATACATATGTGTCTGTCTAATGATTGACACAGCAAAAACATTTGACACTAGAATGACGCTGCTTCAATAAATACTTTTTGAAAACGTCCCCATCGTTTATTCTGTGTATCTCTCTGAGAATAACTAAGCACGAGTGACTGGGCGAAAAGTACAGCACTATTTCCATGATCCCTGAGGAGTTCGAGAGTTGTCATGTTCAGTGGTTGCCAGAAAACTATACACTCCTTGGTAACGGTCATGGGCTTATAGTGGCTCTGCGAGCTAGATGTCAATAGACATATCCTGCGGGGGAGTCTGGAATCATTTAAGACACCAATCCCTTAGCTTATGTTATCCAAACAATGCGCAGAACCTGTAGATTTATAGGAACAATACAACATGGTGCCCAATGTGGTTTGGTTATTATTTAACAGTCAAATCTGAGTAGTTCAGTTGTGCTTCCTCAGGGACCCCTATTCACAGTTACCCAGAGACGTATGGGGTGGGAAGGGAAAATTCTTCCACAGCTGAGAAGGTATATCCTATGTATTGGCTGTAGGTGTGTTCAAGCTTTGTTCAAGTTTCAAGGATTATAGTTCCCCACATTGTGCATAAAACCTGAAAACTTCAAAGAAAATGTCTGTCGAAAATGCGCTGCAGCAGCAGTAAATGCAAATGCAGCAGAGGAAGGAGCGCAGGAAGGTGCTCCTAATATTTCAGAGAACTGTAGAAATGCACTTATTTTAAAATTAGCAGATTTTGGGGTCTCAGCCTTAAGTGGGACCGTAACCTTCATGATTGAGGCACACAAGGCATAAAGGACAGAGGTGTTCTATTCTTGGGTTAAATTCCCTGCAGATGCAATATCACATACGTTTCAATCTTATATTCCAAATGAAATACCAGGAGAATACTCTCCAAGCGAGGAAATAGAAGTTCCATTAACGTACCAAAAGCATATAAACTGGTTTAAAGGTGCCCTCCCCATACCACAGAAAAGGTGAGACTCAGTCCACTCAGCAGAGACGGAGCAACCAGTCCTAGCCGCTTACACACCCATCCAGAGATTGATACATCGCTAGCAGCAGACTTACGTCCACTTCACAAAGTGAAGTTGGTAATGCGAACACTAACATTATAACCTACAAGGGTAACTCCTGCGGGTCAATTACAAGGGACTGCAACAAAAATCACCCCACAAACGTTGAAAGCGATTATGGGAAGAATGCCCACCAAACATGAGCAAATGCCATTCTGGATAGCACAGAAAATAACACAGCTTGAGGCAGTTTTTCCCCACACAGGCCCACAAGAACAATACAGAATACTGACAATTTGCTTGCCGATGGGGATAGCTCCTCCAATAGAGGATTGTACCACTTGGGGTACAGTCTTTGCTGCCGTTTATACCAGAATGCACGGTACCCCCTAAATGGCAGTAATACCAGAAGTATTGAAACAAATATAGAATGAATATGGGGCACAACCTCCCTTGGACTTAGGGATGAAATTGATAGGCAATTTTGCCCAGGTATCAACAATCATGTTGGCTAACATAAAAGGGGAGGCAGCAGAGGTGGCTATACGCCAATGCCCAAGGGAATGCACTCCTGCAGAACAGGAGCAAGATTTACCAAAAATTATTGTAGATACCTATGCGTCACTGAGTAGAGATAATTTAGGAGCTAGACCAGTGAAACCCTAATTGATGAGGAATCCTGAGAAGGATAACTCCAAGCAAGCACTCGATTCTTCTAAAAAGAAATGGGATAATAAACATACAAAAAACAAACGAAATGCATCACAATCAAAGAGTGGGTCTTCTCAACCGAAGCCATCTGACAGGAAATATAACCTTAGAAACCCTGAACATATTAAAAAACCTGACAGGTATCAGGATACTGATACACGTTCCTCTCATTCCTTTCAGGGTTCATCCCAAAACTCCCAGAGGGAAGGAAGGTCAGAACACAGATCAGAAGAGCGAGAAAAGTCAAGAGACACACATCGTCCTTCAGAAGAAATGATCAAAAAAGAAGATAACCCCTAAAACTAAACCTCAGTTTAAAAAGAAGAAAGTAGCTGGGCTTAAAATAAGAAATGCCAAGGCTACTGAGGACTCTGCTTCTGAATGGGGAATGGTCTCTGACAATGCTAGACAATGCAGCAGAAGTAACAATAGCTCTCCATAACCTGATGGAATTTCTGATTACAGTAGCATTGAATGAACATATCACGGTGGAAACACCTGGGGGGTGGCATCACTCTACGCATGTGCCCCCAGAGGGTGAGCTTTGGGTGTCAGGCCTGGATACGTCTTGAGGCTCCCCTGCGTTAGTAACTATGTTCTGCAGCTTTGACACCATTGTATCCCATTGAAAAGCTCGAGGAAACTTACGGATACCAAGTAGGTCCTACCTACGCAGAGCAATTCCCTCTGCCTTAGCCCATTTAAACAGTGCTGCATTAATTAATAACTTTGTGCGTAAACAATACAAAACAACACTAGATATCTCAAATGGATATTTCTGCCAAAATATAGCACCTGAAAGCAGATATTTGACAGCATTTCCAGCCCTAGGCTCTGAACTCCAATTTTGTAGACTGCCCCAAGGGCACTAGAATAGCCTTGGGTTGTTCTCATCAAGAATATCAGAGTTACTTCAAAAGTTTGACGAGGAGGCATTGTCCTATGTAGATGATATTTATCTGATGGACGATGAATTATTTGATCACTTGCACTGGGTGAACAATATAATTCTGGAGTTCACCTCTGAGCGCTACAAACTTAACTTAAACAAATTAAAAATTGCCCACCTCTATGTCCTATTTTTAGGATATGAGCTCTCAAGTGAAGGGAAAGGCCTAACAGCTAATTTCTTAGAAAAATGTGCGCTGCTCCAACCTCCAAAGACTCTTAAAAATCTACAGACCCTTTTAGGATTCTTAAATTTTGGCAGAACATACATTTAGGATTACACAGATGAAGTAAAACCTTTCTGCGAGTTACTGAGACCTGATTTTTCAGTTTGACATTGGACACAGGAACACACAGAAGTTCTATGTTCCTTACAAGTGGACATGATATCTTCTAAACACTTACACACATGTGTAAACACCACAAATGTGGGATCCATGTAAATGCGGGTCAATCAGGATACACATACCTAACCTTCAATGAAGCCAAAATTGTACCTATTGCATACAAATCACATTTGTACACAAATGCTGAAATGCTTTGTGAAATGAAATGAAATGAAATGAAATGAAATAAAATGAAAAAGAAGCTTCTAGAGCGCACTGCGGCCAAGCGGCTTCCTGGCGCATCCACAGAAAAATACTGACAGGAGTACAAACTGCTGTAGTGAGAGAAAGAGCAGTAGCTATGGGGAAATGGATAATTGTCAAGGCTCCGGTACCAACCTTAGAGGCTGTTACCAAAGCTAGCGTTCCAAATGCAAAAACACTACATTCAAGATGGATACAATGGGCTAATTCCATCACTGAAACAGATGTAGACTACAAGTTTAATTCTACATTAAAAACACAAGCATTCCTGCAATACAAACAAGAAAATCCTTTCTGAATGAAATAATGCCTCTAGGTCATTATGAATACATAATTTACACTGATGGATCTGCCCAGCCTGCCATAGAATGTAAACAGCAATACAGCATAGCATGTGCGATTCTGAAATTATGTATGCTGGACGGCAAGTTCTGTCCTAGCAATACGCAGACGCAGTCTGTAGGAGATTGCATGGCACAGCTGGCAGAACTAAAAGCCCTAATACTGGCACTAAAAATATGGATCGAGAATTCCCCACACTTATTGTGTGCAATTCATTTTACTATGTCCAGTCATAAAATGAATTTCTTCACTATTGGGGACAAAGTGGGTTTAGATATTACAAAGGTTGCACGATAAAGCACAAGTTTCTTTGGGAACAATTGGCAGAGCTGAAAAAAGGTTTGCCGCAGGCTCACGTGATTCATTCGCTGGGTCATCAGCATGTTGGCTTTCGCGTTGAAGGGATGCATTGGCTGATGAAGCCACCAAGGCAACAGTGAGAACTGCTGCAGTTGATGCAATCACTCATTCCAGCATGAGGACAGATGGACAAATCATGGTAGCTGTCAACGCTACGTGTAACAACAGCTTAGCTTTGCCAAAAGGCTTTCAACTCAAGTACTTCTATAAGCTAGATGTGCAAAACATTCCATGTGCTCAAATTCCAGGAGTGGGGGATAGAGAAATACCAAACATGGATTGCAGATTAGCTTTAATTCTAGATGCTCATGAGGGTCTGCGTTCAGTGCATGCAGGTATTACTGCAACAGTTTCACTACTAAAACAACATTATTGGTAGCCAGGTCCAAACAGAACAAAGGCTTCGCCCTTAAGTTCGACATCTGTCGGCAGATGAAGGGTTCCACCATAGCACATCCACCACAAACACCATTACTGAAATCATACAGACCTCTCGCATGTATCTATTTGTACCACTGTGGCCCCTTTCAAACTGAATAGGCTTACAGATACATCCTGATGGCAGTGGATTCATGCTCTAGATTCCCGGAGGTTTGGATACAACGCTCGGCTAATGCTCACACTGTTGTAAAGGATCTGCAAGTCTTTATAGTCACATACGCAACTGGCACATTACACTCTGACCGTGGTCCTGAGTTTAGCACACAGGCTTAAAAAGAAGTCATGCGAAGTTTGGGTGTGGTCTTGCAGTACACCTCTCCATATCATTCCAAGGGAAATTTGATTGCAGAGAGGAAAAACTGAGACTCAAAGCAATCCTTAACAGCAAGAGTATTAGGCTCAGGTGGCAGTTGGCTCAAACACCTATATGGGGTCCAAAGGGCACTTAATAACATGCCAATAAGGTCCCTAGGGGGCCGTACTCCTTATGGGGTCCTGTATGGGACTAGAAGGTGGGTACCCAACCTAGATTGTGGCAGCACAGTGGCGGATGAGAAACTGTATGATATTAATGATCATATGGCTGTTTTACAGGAACTCAATAAATTCCGGGCATTACAAAGCAACATCTAAGTAAAAGGCACCGCCACTGGGGAAGTGAAGGTAGTTCCAGCAAGACCTGCCTGGGTGCCGAAGATTGTGAATCTGGTCAGAGAACAAATAGTGGACAAGAGAGAATTTGGGCCATTTTACAGAGTGCCTGTCCCTGTCCTGTTTGTTGAAGGAACAAAAACTGTACTTCTTCCTCCTCTCGCCGGGAAGAAGGAAAAGAGATTCACCTCAATTGATCTGATTAAACCACATCATGTGGCCGATACTGGATCCAACAGACACCGCCAGCTCCTGTTTCCCACAAAGAAAAAATACGATATTTCTACCTTCGGCTGAAAAATACTTAATTTGCTACACCCTGGCTACAGCTCTGGATTGAAATTGGTCTACTATTCCTAGTCCTTTGGATTGGTTTTGTGACCATCTTTTTCCTGCTCCTGAATGGACATTATCTCCCAGAATGCTTCGCAGTACAACATGGGAACTTGGTTCTGAAACCACATGCATCATCACACTTTGAAAAAAGAGACCTGTCCTTAGTGAACATTACAGATAGTTCAGATTTCTGAGGAAATAGTATGGGATAGGTTCGCATATGATGCATTTGGTCCTACTGAACGTTTGAAAATACCGCACTTATTTAAAATTTCATTAAGTGATGTCATCACCTTCAGCACTATCTCTGATGATTGGGATTTTGAAACTGTAAATATTATGCTGTCTGATTTAGAAATATCAGTTGCATTTGTTATTAATGAGTTGTATGATGATACATCTGATTTTGACCCCATGTATTGTTATCATTATTTTTTACACAAAACAAGTATCCCACGTACTGTTTTTACTTTCCATCAATTGGAACATTGCCCGACACCACCCAAAGGTAGTTCGCAAACGTTTGCACAGAAGTTTGCTTATTTTTCTGGTTTAACACTTCAAGCCCAAGCTCTTATTATGATAAGCTTGCACCTACATCTGCAAAGAAGACTATGCTAACACAAAACAGATGTATTCTGCTTCCTTTATTTCCCAGTTGTCTTTACAGGGTTTCGACTTTTGGAGGGACGCTATAGACACAAAACTGTCTGGAGGCCTAAAGATTGGAAAATTCAGGGAACTGAGGCCTTATTTAGAGCATGCCTCATACCACAGCAAATTATCTTGCTGAACAACACAGTGCAACAAACTTCCTATCTTGGGTTAGCCAAGATCAAGGACCTGAACACACTGTGAATGCCCTAGCTTTCACACTTTGAGGGATGGAAAAACTATACGCAACATAGTGAGGATACACTAGATGACATAATACATGATGGCTCATACAACTCATCAGACCCCAATGGGAAGGGTTGGCTGGTTTGGCCTATTGACACAAACAGGTGTCAGTTAAGATTCAGGGGTACCACCGAACGGTTTAGTATCCATAGGCCTGACCTACTCTACGTACAACATGAAACACCCGGGGGTTGTGACATCTTACAGTGTTGGGAAGTTTAGTCTAGAATGGCTAAGAGACTCAATACTGTTCCAGGTGAAACAACACTTGTCCTAACCTTCAGAATACATGGATCTTAGGGATTTAATGTTAGGTCCCCAGAAGCCACGTCAGAAGATCTTCCTTTACGCTATTTACAATGATGTATGGAAGACCTCCCAGCAGGAGGCTGCTGTGAGATTGTGTGAAATAGACAGGGCTAAACTAGAAAAGGCTTTGGCAGTGGTCGACAATGGCATGACTACGCATTGACATCCAGGATTTATTCACTGGGCAATAGTGTGTCTTCTGCAATGGACATAATAGAACAGGATTTGTCTATTCTTCAACATGGGCAATAGCAATTGCGATCCAGTCTATTATTGAGCAGGACGCTTCAATCAATGTGTTCTGGTCACGTGCCTTGGCAATATAACAACAGTATGTCTCTGTTTTCTGCATACAATTTAACAGATATACAGATAACAATGTCAAAAAGAGATGCAAAGCATACAATTCTGCTCATTGAAAAATTGGACAAATTACTTTTCATCATAGCAGAGTCTACAGTATCACCAGGTAGGCAGGTATGAAGTGATGAGAGATAGGTACAAACGTGAAATGTGGGAACTACCGTACAGATTTAGATGCAGAAATAGGGACACTAAAGTTTTGCTAAGCGGTTCAGACTGCAAGACTTCTTTCAGTGGGTCTCTTATGTGTCAGAACATTATGCTTCATGGAGCATGCAATGCTTCAGTTGCAAACCTATCATGTCACTTGAAAAGATCCCCATCTGCCGTGATTCATCCAGTGTTCAAACTGCATTCAAATGGGAGTTATTTGATGTTGAATGATCAAGGTTGTTGTGGCCACAGTACGTTCCAGGGTTACTTATTGTATGCAAGTATTGTTTCCACCAACCCTCACAGTCAGGGAGGCGCCATTATGCCTTCATTAAATGTTTCCTTTATACGGTTTGATTCTCTGAGCAGGTTGAAAGCCATGCTGTTACAGAAGGAAGTGACCTTAACCTCAGCCCAAAAGACTTTTGATCTCCAGTTTGCAACATCCTCAGCTGAGATACAGGCACTAGTCCGAAAACACTTCCTGCTCCATTTCGGAGAAATGGTACATCGTATCTTTAACATGTCAAATAAGAGTGGGATAGTACACCTTTTTAAAAGCATAGGTTCCGGACTATTGAGCGCCTTTCAGAAGATCTTCGGAGTATTCCCGTTGTTAATACACTCCATATTAGGAAGCAATACTGGAGGGCTTCCACTGGTCCTAGCAAGAACTTTGAGCACATTTGTGGAAAGGAACAGTGCCTTGGCCCCCAGGCAGGCTGGTTTCCGCCCCGCACACTCCACGGAGATCGTGGTTATATCGGTCCTGGACAACCTCAGGGAGGGTATGGACACTAGTCATCCCCAGGCCTTGGTCCTCCTCGATCTCTCCGCCGCTTTCGACACGGTGGACCATGCCATCTTACTTTCCCGTGTCGGAGCGGCGGGAATCAAGGGCTCTGCCTTGGTCTGGCTGTCCTCCTTCCTGAGTGGCCGCACTCAAGCAGTCCGCTTGGGTGACTATTCGGCGGACTTCCGGCCAGTACAGTGCGGGGTTCCCCAAGGATCCTCCCTTTCCCCTTTGCTATTTAATCTGTACATTGCCCCTCTTATTTTTGCTCTTCAACAGCTGGAGGTCTCCGTTTACAATTATGCGGATGACCTCCAGCTCATTTTTTCTTTATCCTCCTCCCCTGCATCAATATCCAATTTTCACTCTGTTATGACCTTCATTCAGGACTGGATGAATCACAACCACCTGAAACTCAACCCCGATAAAACGGAGTTGGTGTTGACGGGTGGTTGCTCCAGTCCATGGTCCTCTCTCTTTTGGCCCCCTTCCTTAGGCCCCCCACCTACTCCCTCCTCCTCTGTTAAAACTCTCGGTTTCAAACTCAATGACCAACTCTCCCTTCACTCCCAAGTCAGTGCGGTTGTGTCTTCAGCTTTCCTTTCCCTCCGGACAATTCGCAAAGTCTCTAGGTTCTTTTCCCCTTCTGCTCTCAAACTTATACTCCTGGCGATGGTGACATCCCGCTTGGACTATGGCAATGCCCTTTATTGTGGCATGCCGGCGTACCTCGTGAGGCGTCTCCAGCTGGTCCAGAACCAGGCGGCCCGCCTGGTTTTTAACTTATCTAAATCGCATCACGTCACGCCCCTCCTTAAATCCCTACACTGGCTCCCCATACAGCAACGTGCCCAGTTCAAGCTGGGCTGCATCATTTTCAATGTCCGGTCTGGCTCTGCCCCTGCCTTCATCACTTCTGCAATTCACTCTTACACCCCGTCTAGGGAGTTGCGCTCATCCACCCAACCATTCCTCGTAGTCCCCCGCTTCAAACGAAAAAAATGGGGAGGCTCCAAATTTTCTACTCTTGCCCCTGACTTCTGGAACTCTCTCCCGATCCACTTGAGATCCTGCCCTCAGTATTCCCTCTTCCGCAAGGCACTTAAAACTTTTCTTTTTACTCAGGCCTTTCCTTCTTAAATGCCCCCCTGGCTTCCTAGTCTTTTCTGTCCTTCGGGTTTTGTAGTACTGCATAGCGCCATGGAACTGCTTGGTGGACGTGCGCTCTAGAAATATTTTTAAACTCAAACTCAAACTCAAACTACTCATTGTAGTGGGTATCCTGCTTTTAATTTGTCTGCTACGCAATTGACGTCCCAGTTTCCAAAGAGATGGAAAACACATTCCTGGTGCTACGATGCTGTGAACGCATGGTACTCCATCTGGGTACACCTCGGCTTCAGAAGCTAAGCGAGCATTGGTTCCTATTGTTCAGATCAGTCTGGGTTGTCTGCGTCTTGCCTGTGCTCTGCTGCCTATTCTGCGGATACGAATGCGTGTTGGACGTATGTCTAACACTGCCATCAGTTGTGCCTCCGGATGTAGATGTACAACTGGAAACATTAAAGGTACACATGTTGCAGTGTCCTCAACGCATTCCCATGTTTATCTCAGCATTCTTAGATCCTCCACAGGATGCTACAGCTCCTGTCGGAATGGACACCGGCCCTGCAACAGGTGCTTCCTCAGCAGCCATTGCGGGAACATCAGAAGATCACCTTTGCTCCACTGACCTGATCCAAGAGGTGTTACATGGACCGTCATCTGTGAAGGCAAGCAACAGTAATGTTGTGTCTCCCACACAGGACAGATAAGCATTTGGATCTCTGTGTGCTGGGAGCAATACAGCCTTTTCCAAAACAAACCAAATTGAAATTCTACAACATACATTTTGTTTTATTTTTCTCCTTGCTCTCACTGAGCACCATGGCTTTCGATGTGCTCAGTTGGTCTAAATAGTATATTGACTTTCCAGAGGACTTATAGAGCTTTTTAAAGTTTTTCAACATTTTTTACATATAACATGTTTTTAGATATTTTTACATTTACATTTTTAATGTTTTTATGCTTCTTAGGCAGACACGTTATCATTCCTTTTATCTTATCGTCCTTTAGATGAGGAGTGGGTGTTATGAACCCCAATATAGACCTAGGTAGATGAACAACCTTTTTCCAACATTAGCCCTACCTTGTTCTTCATAATAATTTGGTGCTGACCTTTTACCTAGTTATGTGCCAAATAGATGTTGTGTGGTTTTCTTCGAAAAGCCAGCCTCATTTATTTTGCTTGAGGATTCTTAGTATCACAGCAAGTTTCCCATCTTCTGTATAATAACTCTGTACAAGTGTCCTCACAATCGTCATCCTTAAAAGACAGGCCCACAGTACCATTTTAGGTAGATCCCCTAAGGGTACCTTTTGTGTAGATAAGCATGCCTTCTTTGATGGAGAAAGGAGAAGCTTCCATGCTGACTTGAGACGCTGAGGTCCTGCACGCAGTGGTCTGGCATCCCTTGCAGTGTGTCCAACTTGAGACCAACCTTCGTTCTTTCCCATCAGGTAATGGGGTTGGCTCTTTTCCAAGGGGAATTCTTGGCTACACACCTACATACATGAAAGGTACACTAGGTACATGCTAGGTACACTTAGTTAGGGTTCACATCTTAGGAGTACGCTTGATTACTGCCATGTATCGATATGCCTAAATATATTCACTGTTTTAGCACCATGGTAGGATTCTACCTTTTATTTGCTCTGTTGGTGCTTGTAATCTTATGCATATGTGTCTGTCTAATTATTGTCACAGCACATACATTTTACACTAGTATGACGTTGGTTCAATAAATTCTAACTGAAAACGTCCCCATCATTTCTTCTGTGTATCTCTCTGAGAATAGTTAAGCGCGAGTGACTGAGCGAAAAATACTGCACTGTTTCCATGATCCCTGAGGAGTTTGAGAGTTGTCATGTTCAGTGGTTGCCAGAAAGCTATTTGCTCCTTGGTAAGGGTTGTGGGCTTATATTGGCACTGTGAGCTAGCTGGTCTATAGGCTAACATATCTTGCGGGGGTGTCTGGAATCCCTTAGTTTATATTATCCAAACAATGCGCAGATCCTGTAGATTTGTAGGAACAACACAACAATATGTTGATGTTATCTTTGCCCTCATACCTATGAATACTCTAAACATTATTATTATTAATTAGCATTTATTGCGCGCATGGCTACGCAGAGGCATCCCAGTGCAAGCAGCAAATAACAGGCAAAGAGATACGGCTACCAGTTGATACACTGGAAAAGCCAGGATTTAAGACATTTCTAAAGGTAAGGTGGGAACTCACTGAGCGCAATTTCAAGGGAAGGGAGTTCTAAAGTTTAGCAGTGTTAAAGAAAAAAGATCGACCCCCGCAACACATCCTAAGAATTTTTGGGACAGGGGCCAGATTTTGATTCGCTGATTGGAGGAGTTTCCTAGGCTGATACGCAGTAATGAGGGACTGGTTAATGCGGGGGCCTATACCCCTGAGGGTCTTGTGGGCAGTACATAGAGCTTTAAAGGTAATCCTTTCCTCTATGGGTAGCCAATGTAAGGTTGACTGCATTCTGGTTGAACCCAACAAAGTCGGGCAGCGGAATTCTGTACCACCTAAAGCTTCCTTATGGTGGATTTGGGCGCTCCTAGGTACAGTGAGTTACCATAGACCAGGTGCGAAAGAACTAAAGCCTGAAAGATGGTTCTCCTTGCCCTCGTGGGAAGTAGGGGGAGGACTTTCCACAACATTCTGAGGATGCTGTGACAGACCCCTGATACTTCCACTGCTTGCTTGTCGAATTTAAGTGCCTTATCAAGCCACACGCCCAAACTCTTTATTTTAGTCTTTGCTACCGGGGGAGGCCCCAGACAGGTTGGCCGTGACAATTTATGCTCATTTTTAGATGTGTTGTCTAGAAACGTGATTTCAGTTTTGTCTCCATTAAGTCTGAGAAACGAGTGTTGCATCCAGGTGGCTACCTTCACCAGGCAGGATTCTAGGTCCGATGGAACATTGAGCGAGTGGTTTAGCGATACCACCAGCTGAGTGTCATCTGTGTATGTGACAACCTTAATCCCATTCGGCTGGACGACCTCAGCTAGTGGTCTCATATATGAATGTATGACGTTACAACGCATACATTTACAATGCATGCCTTTACAATGCAGTTTTTACATGGAAACATCCTTTACAACACACTCCATTAAATCGCATGACACTACATTGCATTTTTGAAACTACCTGTACATCACATTATAACTTTACAATGCATACCATTACAACACATACCATTACATTGCATTTAAGGTAAGTATTGGATAGTATAGGGGTAAAAATTACTATTCTAACTCAAGGGGGTGCAACAGTAGGGTAAGTGTTGGATAGTGTAGGGGTAAAAACTACTATTCTAACACCAGGGGGTGCAACAGTAGGGTAAGTGTTGGATGGTGTAGGGGTAGAAATTACTATTCTAACTCCAGGGGGTGCAACAGTAGTGTAAGTTTTGGATACTGTAGAGGTACTATGCATTGTAATGGTATGCGTTGTAATGGTATGCATTGTAATGCCTGCGTTGTAGTGAAATGCGTTGTAAAGGATGTTGCGATGTAATGATTGCGTTGTAAGTGTAGTGCGATGTAATGGTTGCGTTGTAAAGGATGTTTCCCCTCATATATACATTTAAAAGCGTGGGACTCAGGGAAGATCTCTGAGGCACTCCATAGCTATGCGGTAGAGACTTGGATGTAGCATCACCGGCAAAGACCTGAAATGTCCTGCCACTGAGGAAGGATTGGATCCAGGAGATAGCTCCCCCTAGCACCCCAGCCTTCCTCAACCTTTCAATAAGGATGTTAAAATTAACCGTATCAAAAGGGGCGCTGTGATCGAGGAGGATAATGGCCGCTGCTCCTCCCTGATCAATTATCTTTTTAGCTTCTTCTACTATGGCAATTAATGCGGATTCTGTTCCAAGCTCATGGGTTTCTAGGAAGGATGATAGTGTGGAGTTTATATACTTCTCCAAGATCTTACTCAGCATGGGTCGTAGGGATATAGACCAATAGTTGCTCAAAGCTTCCGGGTTTAGGTTTGGCTTTTTCAACAAAGCTTTTACCATGGCGTGTTTCCAGACTGGAGGGACCAGTTCATTGGCGATGCAAAGATTTATCACCTCTTGTATGACCGGTAGTACGACATCTTTCCCCTTACCCAAGACATGAGGGGGGGGGGGTCTATAGGAGAGCCAGATTTTATTTCCCCAAAGATGTTCAATAGAGTGTCCATATCCAAAAGTGGGAATTCCTCCAAGGTATGCTTGGTATGCTCCACCTGCCTATTTATGTTGGAAAAGGCCTGATCACTGTCATCAGGCACAGAGGCAACAAGATCGCTAGGCCTTGGGGAATCTGGGAACGTGTTATATATGGTCTGAATTTTTTCCTTGAAGTATCCTGCAAGTTTGTTACAACGTTCGGTAGTTAAACCTGTTGAGGTATCCGGGGAGGGAGCTCCAGGAGAGTCTTGGCAATACGAAAAATTTCTTTAGGGGCATTATCTGCTGCATTAATCTTGTCTTCAATGTAGAGAGTCTGTGACTTTTTGATTTCAGCCTGGTAACATTTTATAGATTCTCTATAAATCATTTTACTGTTCTCACTAAAATCCTTCCTCCATATCCTCTCTCTAATTGTTTGCAGTTCTGTTTAAGCAGTCTAAGTTTAGGTGAGTACCATGGAGAGATTATTTCTCTCCTCCTGTTATGTATGATTTTAACAGGAATTTATCCAAAGAAGACGCTATCCAGTGAATTAAATTGTTAGATGATGAAGTGATATTGGAGTCTGGTGTGGGTTTAGAATGTGTATGCACAGTCATACAAGGCTTCCATGGAAAGTTTAGACCAAGGGCGTGCTTTCCTGAAACCGTGTTCTTTGCGCTTGGGTTGAATAGGAGACCTCAAGGAGAGTGGGATCAATGAATGATCGGACCACGGCAAAGGGATGGGTGTCTCCACTGCCAACTCCATGATGTTAGTAAATACGGAATCTAAGATGGGGCCTTTAATATGAGTAGGCCCTAAAACTTTTTGGGTTAATTAAATTGCGGCAAGGTCTTGGATGAATTCCCCGGCATCTCCTTTATTTGGGTCCTCGAAATTCAGGTTAAAGTCCCCTAAAAGCATACAGTTAGGAGATGAGTTTGCCAGGGAAGCGGCTACTTCTGGAAGCGACTTCAGAGATTGTCCACCTGCCCCTGGTGGTTGATAAATGAGGTCATCGGGGAAGCTAAATGAGCCGTAAATGAAATAGAAAAAAGTAGACTTTCACATTCTGGGACAGGATTGGGTTCCACTCTGCATTTAAAGAAGTCTTTCAAAATAGGAACAATGCCCCCTCCTTTTTTTCCCTCTCGGTCATTCCGCTGAATGTTATTTCCTGAGGGCAGTGTACTAACCACATCTGGTGCAGAGTTGTTATGCAGCCATGTTTCTGTTAAAAATAGGACGTCAGGTTTGATGTCCTCTATCAATGTATTTAGCTCCCCTGAATGTTTAGGCAGAGACCTACAGTTAAGAGAGAACATTTTATAAGAGCGATGGGCAGGTCCTTCTGAATGAGTTTCCACCGTTGTACCGAGTATAAATGTGCAGTGTTTACATGAGGAATCCCCGTTGACTAGTGATAAGGAATGGAGAAAATTGTCCTTACACAATTCCCACATCCCTTGGATTTGTGAAGAAGTATATGTAAGTTCTCTTGCCGACTGAGGGGCAGGGATTCTAGCCCCTGGGTCCAGTCGGGTGTGGATGAGCGCAGAAGGGCTTGCCTTTGGCGCACCTTTGGCGCCTGCTGCGCACGTCTCCAATGTCATTGCAAACATCCCATTGAGGTAGCTGTACTGAAGCCTGAGCAGGAGTCACGTTATATTAGTCCCACTCAACAAACTTTCTTTTCCTAAAACTCCCAAAGCAGGTATTTGTTGTAGAAAAAACAATGGCTAGAATGGCTATTAGAAAGTAGAAACCCCCCTCTACACCAAGGCCATTTTCTGATTTCACTCCAGTACTGAGCCATAATCAACTAGGAGTCTGGGAGGTGCAATTCAGTGATAGTCCATCTACACTGAATAGCATGATGCGAGTGCCACTGGAACCTGGCGACTAAGAGGCAAATGGGCTGTGAGAGCATGGATTTCAAACGGCAGAGTGAGCTGAGGTTCTGACAGTGTAATTTCTATTGGCCCACATGCTCAAAAAAGGGGCGGCACAACTAAAGGTTTGAGAGGCAGGGCAGCTGCCATTTTTTGGGATATGTTGCGCATTCACCAAACACTAAGGTCTATCCTTAAACTGATAATGAGAGCTATATTGCCCAACTCCAGACACACATTGCATAATCAATACCAGGGCCGTATTACATAAAGTGCCCTAGGGGCGCAACAGGCATTTGCACGCACTTTGCGTTTCCCAGGGGCACTTTTTTATTACAGAAGGGGCCACAGACGCTTGTGCGGCCCCTTCTGTATTACCAATAGTGCTGGCGGGCGTAAAGCACCAGCGCTGTCTTCAAGGGGGTGTTCCCTGATTTGTATGGGGGTGTGCCCCATGCAAATGAGGGAATCCCTTTGCCTCTGTGCCCATGCAATATAACTGACACGGAAGCAGATGCAATGAAGCCCTCAGGAGGCGCACTGACAGTGCGCCATCTGAAAGGTGGTGCACCGTCAGTGCTCCCCCTGATGGCAGCCCTCTGCTGGAGGTAAAGGGAGATCTATGGATTCCCCAGAAATCCCCTTGCAGGCGGGTGCAGTCACTGACTGCACCCACCTGCAAGGGAATCCCTGTTCCTCTTTAACCGCATGCGTGCGGCCGCGATTTTCGCGCTGTGCGGCTTTTTTGAAAAGACCGCGTTACATGACGAGCTGAGCTCGTCATGGGCATGCGAGCGGCGCAACTCATGATGAGCTCAGCTCGTCATGAGCATGGAAGGGGTTAAAAGTGAAGGCTGGTTGCCGCCTGCAGAGTGAAACAAGGAGCACCTGTAAAGAAGCCACTCCGGATTTCACGTGAATGTGCTCCCCCTAGGGCAGCACGAGTTTGCGGCTGCCCTTGGGGCAGCGCATTCTTCATAATGCAGTGCACTTACCTTCAGTGCGCCGGGCGCACCTTTAAAAAGATGTGCCCGATGCAATGACGAAAAATGCACGCATGTGTAATGCGGCCCCAGGAATATTGAATTAGAGACTTGAGCCTGTTTCCCCAACTATTAATTCTTGTATACAGAAATACATCAAGGATTGGCAAACCTGTCGGAAGGACGCCAATATACGAATATAGCCAGTTCGTTCAGATACAGTATATAATTCAAATGAAAACCTTAATACAGGAATTCACACCCATTCCAGGCTCAATAATCATAAGTGGTAAATCACTATTTCAACAAATACAATTCAACTCGAAGTGCCCCTTCAAGAAACCTACATGGCAAAGACTGTAAAAAAGGCAGGAAGTCTGAATTGATGATATGTGAGCTGTTTCCATAGAGAATTATCTAAAAGGAAGTTAAAACTGCAGAGTAGGCTTACCACAAGCATTGTGGTAACATATTAAAGTTATTTGACTATTTTATAATTGAAAATAAACATGCAAAAAATGTGCTTACAGGCAACTTTTCATCATTCTTCGCCTCTGCAGGAGTGTGTATGTTCAGGTAAAGACAGTCCTCGGATATTGTAAAATCAGGTAAAACTGTTAGAAATATTTCTTCCATTATATCCATTCCCTTCAGGTCTTGTATGCATCTATGAATCAAAATACAGATATGTTGGTATTTCGTGAAAGAATGTGACGAGTCAGACGTGCAGTGGAGCTGGAAATCCAGTTCTTTTTCTGAATTGTATCAATTTCCCCTTTGTTAGAGTCAGATAACATAGTTGGAGTACATAGTATAAGCAAACCATAATCCAATATGAAAAACATTAAAACAATATATTTTTTTAAATTGTAAATGAATGACAGAGACACTTTTGAGGCAGAAAGTGATTAAAAGAAAAGGAACAAGATTTCTATATTTGCACGGCATGTAAAATAAATGAATGTAAATGAGACGGTGGCACATAAGGTGGAAAAAATCATCAGTAAAGTAAGATTTAAAGTGCATAGAAAACATAAGGTTATTAAATTCATCAAAGGTGAAAATATCTAAAAGAACCAGGAAACTGTAAATATGAGTTGGTTGCTTTGAAGACAATGTATAGGAGGAGAAAATGAAAACAATGACTAATGGGCAACCAATGACGAAGTGAATAATGAAGACCTAATTCACAAAAAAAGTCAGAGATCTTGTATGGGCATCTATTTCACCTTTTGGAAATTTCAAACTACCCTTGGAAACCTACAACAAGCACAGGTTTCTAAGGTATTTGAGAGACCTACAACGACCATGGGCCTCATTTATGAGGCCGTGCGTCACTTTTACGCCGCCGGTGCGTCACTTTTTGTGACGCACCGGCAGCGTAAAAAATGTGCCTTGTTGCACCATATTTACAAAGTGACACATCTAGGTAGATGCGTCACTTTGTAAACCCCTGCGCTACATTATACCTGCGCCAGGTATAATGTATGCAGAGGGGCGTTCTGACGCAAGAAAGGGTCATAGAAGTGACGCAGTGAAATCTATAAGTTTTCACTGCGCCACTTCTAGGACGCAAATGCGTCAATTTCTTACGCCTGCCTCACAGCAGGCGTAAGATTGACGCAGACCCTTTCACATGGGGCTTGCCCCATGTGAAAAGACACATTGCTGGAGTTGCGTCACTTTTGTGACACACTCCAGCAATGTGTCACTTTTGCGCCATACAGATACGTCAGAAATACTGACGTATCTGTAACTCCTTGCGCAATGATGCGTCATACTGTAAATATGACGCATCATTGGTGTCGCAAGAAGGGCGCAATGAAAAGTGACGCATCGCTGTTTTCCCGCAGCGATGCGTCACTTTTCATAAATGAGGCCCCATAAATCTTCATGTCTGCGTGCCAGACAGGGGCAGCAGCACATTGATACAAGTCTGGGTTCGTAATTAAATCCTCAGTCAGACTTGTAAAATGCCTGTTTCTCCAGATATATTTCTGATGCTTCATAAAAATCAACAAAGAAAGACTTCACAAATTGCAAGTTTTATTTCTTGGATTAGCTAAGAAGCTAGATTTCATCTTTTAAAGCTAAGGATACAAATGTATTCATAGTAAAAAGTTGCTCGAGTTCAAACCTATTTCCACTTTAAACCATCTAATGAATCGATGTATCATGCCTGGGAGGAGGAAATCTGATGTGTACATCTAAATTGGGGTTAGGGTAGTTTCAATCAATACTTGTAGAGCGCTGCTAATTACTCCGGGGGTATCCAGGTGCTGTGTGTATGGTGTATTGTGTATGGTGAGCCAGTGGAGGTCCTTCAGGTGAGCGGAGAAGTGTGACCTTTTGGGAAGGTCAAGGATTAGTCTGGCCGTCAGGTTTTAGATAGTTTGGAGACTTTTCATGAGCCCTTAGGAGGTGCCTGCATAGAGTACGTTGCCGTAACTGAGTCTGCTGGTGATGAGGGCTTGTGGAGACTGTTTTCTTTGTGCTAGAGGGGAGCTATCTAAAGATCTTGAGGAGTAGGCGGATTATGTGGAAGTAGGCGGTGGTGACTGTGTTTATCTGGCGTTTCACTGTGAGTTTGTTGTCCAGTATGTTGCCTAAATTACATGCGTGGTCCGTTGGTGGGGGAGGGTCCATGATCTCAGGGCCACCAAGAGTCGTTCCAAAGGCTGTTGTATCTGCTGAGGATCAGAACTTCGGTCTTGTCAATGTTTAACTTGAGGCAGCTGTCTCTCATCCACGCTTTAACATTTTGAATTCATTTATGGAAGTTGGCTTTTGTCTCTGTGGGCTTTGCTGATAGTGAGAGGATGAGCTGAGTGTCGTCAGCGTAGAAAATGATGTTGATGTGGTGTGATCTGACCATGTGTCATGTAGATGTGGAAGAGGGTTGGGCTCAGGGAGAAGCCTTGTGGTACGCCGTAGAGGATGAGTTTGGGGGATGAGGTGAACGGGGAAGGTGGACTTTCTGGGTGCATCCTGTGAGGAAGGATTCTTGCCATTTGAGTGCGTTGCCCATGATTTCAATCTGGTGGAGTCTTTGTATGATGGTGAGGTGTGAGATGGTGTCGAAGGCTGCGGAGAGGTCTAGGAGGATGAGGGTGGCATCTCGCCTCTGTAAAGTAGTGTTCGAAGGGAAACAACCATTACAATGCAGTCATTACAACGCACTAGCTTTACAACGGAGCTGTTACAACGCAACTGCCTTTACATTGCATGCCATTACAAGGCATGCCATTACAACGCAAGTCACTACAGCACATGCCATTACAATGCATACCATTACAACACATGCCATTACAACGCACTATGAGGTAAGTAATAGGGATTTTTTAGTTTTAGGGGGGGTATGCGCTTTGGAGTACATAGGGATAGTATTTTTACCCCTACATTATCCAATACTTATCCTACTGTTCACTGGAGGGGAATAGTAATTTTTACCCCTACGCTATCTATCTAACACGTACCCTACTGTTGCACTCACTGGAGTGGGAATATTATTTTTTACACCTACACTATCCAACACTTACCCCACTGTTGCCCCAAAAGTATTATGTGTTGTAATGGTATGCGTTGGAATGATAGTTTCTAAAAATGCGTTGGAATGGCATGCGTTGTAAAATAATGCGTTCTAATGGTAGTTGCAATGTAAAAAACGTGTTGTAAAGGCATGTGTTGTAATTGTTTGCGTTGTAACCTCATATATTAATGTTCAAATGTCATCTGTGACTGCAGTCAAGGTTGTCTTTGTTCTGTGATTGGCTCTGAAGTTCAATTGGGATGAGTCTACTAGGTTGTGTCTCTCCAGGTGGCTGGTCAGTTAAGTGTTGATGGCTTTCTCCAGGCCATTGGCTGGGAAGGTAAAGAGGGAGAAAGAACGGTAGTTCTGGAGGTTTGTGCAGTCTGCTGACAGCTTCTTGAGGAGGGACTGGCCCTCTGCATGATTCCATGCTTCTGGGAAGTTTCTGGTGCTGACTGAGGTGTTCAGTATGGTGGTGAGCTGGGGACTGATTTAGCTGTCTCCAAGGTTAAAGATTCGGTGCGGGGAGGGATCGTTGAGTGAACCTCAGTGGATGGATTTCATCGGGGGGTGATGGTGGGTGTAGAAGTTGGTCCTATCTGGAGAGTTGTTGGATGTTGTCTGTGCTGGGTGTATGCCTGTGGGCGGAGGCTGGCTGGGGCTCGAAGTTTTTGTAGATAGTTGCAATCTTGTTGTGGAAGTGGATGGCGAGTGCCTCGCAGAGCTGTTGAGAGCAAGGGATCGAGTTCTCTGTGGCCGGGGGACAGGAGAATACTCTGGCAATGAAGAAGAGTTCTATGGCTCGATTGGTGCTTGCTTCGAGGCGCCTAGTGAGGGCTTCTGTTTCTGTGGTTCTGGTGTCGTGGTGGTAGTTGCTCAGGATGTTTTTGTTGGCTTCACAGTCGGTGTGGTTTTTGCTGGTTCTCCATCTTCTTTCTAATCGTTTGCATTCATGTTTGGCTGTGTGCAGTTCAGGCATGTAACAGGTGGCTTAATTGGCGGGTCTGTAGGTCTTGGGGGGCTCTTAGTGGGTATGACTTGGTTGGCTGCGATGATGATCCAGCTGTTGAAATTCTGTATTGTTTGGTCCAGGTTAGGAGAGGTGATGGGTTCGGTGGAGCTGAGGGCGTTAGTCCACCCTGGTGGGAAACACTGGTCCAGTTACGGTAAGGTGCTATGTTGTACCTAGGAGGTGGATGTATGACGTTACAACGCATACTTTAACAACGCCTACCTTTACAACGCATTTTTTACAACGCAACATCCATTACAACGCATTCCATTACAACGCATGCATTTACAACAAATTTTTAAGAACTACCTTTACAACGCATTCCATTACATCGCATACTACCTTTACAACGCATACCATTACACCGCATAACATTACTTTGCATTTAAGGTAAGTATTGGATAGTGTAGGGGTAATAATTACTATTCTAACTCCAGGGGGTGCAACAGTAGGGTAAGTGTTGGATAGTGTAGGGGTTAAAATTACTATTCTAACTCCAGGGGGTGCAATAGTAGGGTAAGTGTTGGATAGTGTAGGGGTACTATGTGTTGTAATGCTATGCGTTGTAATGGTATGCGTGAGGTTCCGTGAGAATCGTTATGATGTTTTGGCCATGATCGAATATGGGCAAGTTTGGTATCTATGAACCGTAAATGACGAGTTTAGTAAGTGTACGCGTTTTCGCTACACTACTTGGAAGGGTTCGCCTTATTTACGCGTTTCTTCGTCTAAACCCTCGGGTTCCAATTTAGATACGGCATCCATTTTGATTCTTGCCCTCACGTAGTTAGTTAGCAGGCAACTGTCCGCGTCATGACCCTTAGTTCCCAAGCCTTACGGAAGACGCATATTCCTTTCATGCGTCTTTTATGACCAGGGGAATGACATTGCAAAGGCAGATGGCTCCGCTTGAGGGTAATCTTGCCGTGCCGGTCTATTGTTTCAGCCGTGCATGTGCTAGGATCGAATCCTTTGATCCTGTGATCATGCTGTCCGATATTACCCTCACACTCTTTTCTCTACTGTTGTCTGTCTTCCTTGCAGCTTTTCTTGTCTCTTTCTTTCGTCCGTTTACAACTAGAGTGGAATGTGCCTAACGGTGAGAAGATGTGCTTTTACAGTTGGGAACCGGCAATGTTACTGTAATTATGTTCCGGGTTTCAAGAAGTCCTTTTGAAGTTTATTGTGGGAACTGAGTTGTAACCTTTTGTTCGTGTGTTGTGCAACGACGAAAATGTGTATAAAAGGAGCGATCCACATTTGCAATTTGAAGCAGACTCTCAGAACCTACACTCTGTTGTACTTCTTGTGACTTTTGCCTCCCTGCAGTAATAAACGCTGATCTTTGACGCCAAGGAAGTGTCCCGTGTCTCTGTCATTTGTGCGCTGAACAGGTATCCCACGAAGGTTTCAGGTGTTGTTCCCTGGCACCGCTGGACCTTAGAAAAAGTCCAGTCCTTCAGTTGGCGCCCAACGTGGGGCGACATCAGCGGTACCGGTCCAAAGCCTGACGATTGTGAGGAACTTCGTGTGAAAGCTCCGAGGGAAGGTGCACCCCGCTTCATCGATCCTGTTGTCGAAATAAGTGGTCCGAAGATTTTTCCCGCGAAGATTCCCGCCTCCTGACGGCTGCGATGGACCGAGGCCCTGACTGTCGACCTGTTTTGGCGCCTGGCGTAGTCCTTTGTACGGCGAGACGATAAACGGGCCTTCCTGGTGACGCCATTGCACTCTCAGTTAAGTATTTGTGGGTCGCTCCCAGTATCCTTGGTTGTTGTCGAAGCTTAGTTGTTTTGCATGGTTCCATTGCATTTGTGGTGCTTAGTTGTTGGTTCTTAGTTGTTATTTGACAGTTGCAATTGCCAAAAACCAAGGGTTTTGTCTTTCACGAAGATTTAGCACTTCGATAACCCTTGAAGTTTGATACTTGGTTAGTGAGCAAGATGCCTAGCCGTAGTGGTTTCTTTGGTTTCTTTAAATGTTATAACACTGATTCCCGGTTGGAGGACTCGTGTCCGATACCTCCAGTTGGAACTCCAATTTATGAGCTCTATAGTCGACATGGTGTAGGCCCTATTATATATAATGAATATTGGGTTCGTTATACGAAAAACGATGGTGACCTTAGTTGGCCACCGCATGGAAGTTTTGAAATTACGATTTTAGATAATCTTGAAGCTAAATTGTTTAAAAAGAAAGCTAGGCCTGCTATGTTTGATTCTTTTCGGTTATGGCGTAAAGAGGCCAAGCAGAAAGAAATCAAACAGCTTAAGAAAAATAAAAAAGAAGGTATCATTACGATGATGCAAGGTGCAGAACAATATCAGCGAGATAAAGCAGAAAAAGAGATAGAAGTTTCTACTAGACTGCATCACATGCAGGTAGATAAATGTTATCCGGTTTTACCATCTAATCATGTTAAAAAGGAAGAAGATGTGAAGGAGGATCCCTTGTTAGCCTATTTATTGAAATTGCCACCTCCTTATGCACAGGGTGCCACAGCCCCTGTAGTTCCTCCTATAGTTCCTCCTGTTGTTCCAGCGGCTGCTGGTCAGCCTGTTGTTGGTCCTGTAATTGTCCCTTCAACTGCCCCTTTGCCTGTACCTCCTCAGCCTCTTGTTCCTGTTACCTCAACTGTCCTGGCTACCTCTGCTGTCCCTACGTTCACTTCTAATGTTGTTGCTCCAGTTCTTCTTTCTCCTTCTGTTCGTAATCGTATCCCTAATACTGTTGCTACCCTTTACTCCCCACTTTCTGGATCGTTATTTCAATCCGATGTCTCTGAAACTCCTCAGAGACGAAGTCAAATCCCTGGTGGAAGGGAGAGTGCCACGTTGATAACTATGGCGCGTAGATGGATAAGACACCGTGCTAACTACCCTCCGCGCATGGTTTTTGATACATTCTCTCAGTTTAATGAGCCCACTCAGAGATTCGTGTTTGAAGAAATGTGTAACTTTTTGAGAGAAGAATGGTATAATGATGATTTAGATAATGTACCGCCCGATATGACTGAACTTCAGAGTCAATTTTCGAACGGTATGATTGTAGGTGGAGATGTACGACGTGCACTAGAGCGATTGTTAGCCTTTAGATCCACAGTGCCTTCTCGTGTGTCATTTGATGATGACACCGATAATACGAAAACGAACTCTGGTCAGTATCCTATGAGAGAGGTTCCGCCAGTATAGATGCCAGGTGATGCTAATGCTAATCCTGTGATTCTTCCATACTTCCAAAGAGTTTGGATACACCTCCCATGGAAGCGATCAGAAGTTTTGCAGGTGAAACAATCCTTGCCTGATCCACGCAAGAATCCGGCAGGTTATTATAAGGAGTTATCCCAACTGGTGGATGCTTCTATTATGAACCTTGCTGACATCGACATGCTGTTTGGAAATGTCGTACCACAACCAATTTGGGCAAAAATTCGCCAAGAGAATCATTTAGTTGAGTTAGGTGGTGACTGGGCTACACTAGTAGCGGCTGATGGACGACAAATTGGTGGGGCTAAGCCCGAGCAGTTAATTTTGGATCTACCCCAGAAAATCATTACACTTATGAAAACACTCATGCCAGCGATGAGGGTGAATTGGGATAAATTATCGGCTTGCAAGCAAAAGAAAGACGAGAGTGTCTCCGATTTCTTTACTAGATTCGAGGAGGCATTTGTCGATCATAGTGGTCAGGACATGAGCACCGAAGGAGGCCAACGGTTATTTGTTGATAAGTTTGTGTTAAATTTGTTGCCAGAGCTATGCAATAAATTGAAAAACTCGGAAAGTGCATGGGCTGTTTCAACCACTGCACAGATATTAGCGACGGCTCAATATTATGAGAATAGGGAAAAGGAAGAAAGTGATCGTTCAGACAAGAAAACGAAGGAGCTCAAAACAAAGGTTTTGTTGCAGCAGGCATATCCTCCACGTTCAAATCAAAATGATTTACAACAGCAGTATCGACCACGAGCCCAGTCCACTAGGATGCAGTCGCGCTCTGACTCCTCTGACTTTAGATCTACGCTTGGGTATAATCAGTGTGCATATTGTAGGAGAGAGGGCCATATAAAATTTGATTGTCCCGCTTTACGTGATCGTTATAATAATGTTTCGGTTCGGGGAGGTCGTGGTGGTCCTCAACAGGCCTCTCGAGGTAGAGGTCGAGGTTTCGTTCAAAATCATGAGCACTCTACTGTTTCATCGGACGCGAATAATTGTTTCGACCAGCGAAATGCGGGGTCCGATAAATCTGCACAGTACCATGTGGACGATTATTATGTTGAGCATGAGATTGTTACAGACGACCGTTACTAGGACAGCCATCGACAAAGAGAGGGAGTAGTGTCAGTTCTGGTTGATCAGAGAGGGCCTTACGTTGCGGTTGCCACATCTGGCGTAGTTGAGCCTTTTCTGTTGGACACTGGTGCAGCAAAAAGTTCCATCATGCACTCCAAACTCCCTGGCGCACCCTTGTCTGGCTTAACGAATGTTTCCATTGGATTCTCTGGCGCCCCTGTTAGCAATCCTGTCTCTAGCCCTTTGTCCCTTGCGATTGGTCCTCGTGAGCTGGAGGCTCCATTGATTCTATCCACTGGGTGTGGTGAGAATCTTTTGGGTCTGGATTTGTTAAAACGGTTATATGCGACTTTGTATTGCTCTCCTGAAGGAGTGGAGCTTACGTTAGGTCAGAGAGTTATCTCTCCTATGTACCTATCAATGGATAAGTTCCCACCGGAATTGAGTTCTCTTCCTGCGTCTTTATGGGCAACAGGTCCCAATTATGTGGGCCTGTTAAACATTCCACCCTATGTGGTCCAGTTGAAAACGAATGTTCGATTACCACGTATACCTCAGTATCGTATCTCTCTTGATGGTGAGCGAGCGCTATTAGCGATCGTTTATGACCTGATTAAAAAGGATGTCATTGAAGAAACTCGGGGAAATGTGTGTAATAGTCCTGTGTTACCCATTTTGAAACGAACCGATACAACTAAACCTCCTGTGTATCGTTTTGTAATTGATTTAAGAGAGGTAAATAAAATAGTGATCCCACAGTTTCCTGTGGTGCCTGACATCACAGCCTTGTTGACCCTGATTCCAGCTTCTGCCTCCTGGTTCACGGTGATCGACCTAAAGAATGCTTTCTTTAGTATTCCGATCGCTGAGGAAAGCAGAGATCTATTCGGATTTTCATTAGGAGGTCGAAGTTTTAGGTTTAAACGCGCACCTCAAGGCTACTGTGAGAGTCCATCGATCTACAGCCAAGCCCTTAAAAGTCAACTTGATGCATTTGTGTTACCGACGGGTGCGGCTTTGATTCAATACGTTGACGACTTGTTGGTGGCAGCCGATACCGAGGATATTTGCAGATCTGCTACAGTATCATTGTTGCAACATCTATGTGACCTACATCACAAGGTGTCACCTTCTAAGCTGCAATATTGTTGTCAAGAAGTAACCTATTTGGGTCACTTATTGTCAAAAGAGGGGAGAAGGTTGACCCCAGAACGAATTGCAGCGATTGCTCGAATGACTGTGCCAAGAACTCAGAGAGATGTACGTGCCTTTCTAGGTATTACGTCATACTGCAGACAATGGATTCCGAATTTTTCATTATTAGCGAAACCATTATTAGCCCTCACGTGTAAGGATGTTCCGACTCCTTTACCATGGACTGAAGAGTGTCAGAAAAGTTTTTCTGAATTACGTGATGCGTTGTGTTCGGCTCCTGTGTTAGGCACTCCTGATTACAGTAAGCCATTTACACTATACGTTCACGAGAGGGATGGTTGTGCGTTGAGTGTCTTGACGCAACAATTTGGTGACAAACAGCGTCCATGTGCATATTTTTCCTCGACCTTAGACCCAGTAGCTAGAGCATTGCCGAGTTGTTTAAGAGCAACAGCAGCAGCTGCGGTGTCCATTCGACAGTCCGCAGGTCTGGTCATGGATAATGTGCTTACGGTGATGGTTCCGCATGCAGTTGACACTCTCTTGAATCGAACAAAAACTCAACACTTGATGAGTGCAAGGTTGTCTGGGTATGAGTTGACACTTTTGGCAAGTCATATACGAATAAAACGTTGTAATGTGTTGAACCCAGCAACATTGTTGCCGGTCAGCTCGGAATCAGGTGATGTAGTACCACATGATTGCTACTTAAGAACTGAAGAAGAGACGAAAGGTCGTATTGACCTGAAAAACACTCCATTGGTAGATCCCGATGGTACTTTGTATGTTGATGGTTCATGCTTTAAGTTGCCGAATGGTGAAGTAACGACTGTGTATGCTGTAGTGACATTGAGTACGGTTGTGGAAACTGCGAGATTGAGTCAGAATTCGGCTCAAGCGGCCGAATTGATTGCGTTGACAAGAGCGTGTGTGTTGTCTAGAGGAAAGCGGGTGAATGTGTTTACCGATAGTCAGTATGCATTTGGTGTAGCGCATAGTTTTGGTCGATTGTGGAGAGAAAGAGGATTTTTCACGTCGCATGGCACGAAGATTCAGCATGGACAGCTTGTGAATAACCTTTTAGATGCACTTACATTGCCTAAGCAGGTGGCCATAATTAAATGTAGTGCGCATCGGAAAGTGACAGATGATGTGGCCCGTGGTAATGCATTTGCGGATGAGACTGCTAAGGAGACAGCCAGAGATCTGACAAATCGAATGTATGTTACGAGTTCAGTGAGATGGCCAGCGGAGACTAGCATGTGTGAAGACACAATTGAAAGTGTGAAGGAAATACAGAACGAGGCCACTGACATGGAAAAGACTAAGTGGAAAGAAAGCACGGGGAAGTTAGACGGGAATGGATGTTGGGTTGACTTGTCAGAAAAACAGAGATGGATGTTACCGGATGCATATGTGCTTGCTGTTGTTACAATGGCCCACGGCACAGCCCATATTAGCGCGAAAGGCATATGCAAGTTGTTGTCTCCTGTATGGAAGAATGATGGGATTATTAAGTGTGCGGAGAGAGTGGTTAAGAACTGTATGGTATGTTTGATGTATAATCCTGGTAAGGGCACCCCCACTCCACCTGGTCACTTTGCTCCCCCTACATGTCCCTTTGAAGTTATCCAATTGGATTTCATCCATATGGAGAGATGCAATAATCTGAAATATGTTCTAGTTGTGGTTTGTGCGTTCTCCAGATGGATTGAGGCCTACCCTCTTAAGGATAATACTGCCCTGTCAACAGCAAAAATCCTGCTCAAGGAATATTTCCCTAGGTATGGAATGCCACGGATTGTATGGTCAGATAACGGAAGTGAGTTTGTGGGAAGTGTGATGAAGAGTGTGTGTCGTGGCCTAGGCATAGTCCAAAAATTTCATAGCGCTAATCATCCTCAGTCGGCAGGTTTGGTGGAAGGATATAATGGCACCCTGAAACTGAAACTTGCCAAAATCCAGGCAACGACTGGTTTATCGTGGCCGGATGCTTTGCCTTTAGCTCTCTTATCGACCAGGGCAACCGTGCACTCTCGAGTAGGGCTTAGCCCATATGAGATTGTGTTCGGTCGTCCTGCGAATATTTGGGGAGTTCCGAGGCCTAAGGAGTTTAACAGAATTGAATATCCAATGTTGATTGACTATCTTTATGATCTGACTGCTAAATTGAGTTTGATTCATCAACAGGTCTTTGAAGCTTTACCGGCACAAACTGAGGGACCTGGTCATCGGCTCCAACCAGGTGACTGGGTGCTTACCCGGAACTTTGGACGAAAACGCAATCTCGAGCCAAGGTTCGTGGGACCCCACCAGGTGTTACTGGCAACAAGGACGGCGGTTCGACTGGAAGGCAGAAAGCATTGGGTGCATGCCACCCACACCAAGAAAGTTCTGTTTCCTTTGCCAGCAGATGCATGGATCAAGAAAGGAGTCGCCTCGACAGAGACCAGTACGGTCCCGGGTTTTATACCATTCAGTGATGCTCAGCTTGTAAAGACCGATTTAGTGCAATCAGACATCCCTGTTGAATCAACCGAAACTTTACCTACGTCATCACTAGTGGAGAGTTCAAGTCCTGGATTATTACCTGAGCAATCGAACACTGCTTTGCCATCTGAACCGTTGTTTGAAGAACAGACTCGACCCGGGAGATGTCGATATTTTCTTCGACCACGCAATAAGGACAAATAAATTCCTTTTATTATTTTTGATTTTACATTACCCCCTTACATTTGCCTTGAATATTGTGGACATTTTATATTGTGTGTACCCTTTCCTTTTCGTGCAGCTAAGAGACTTATATTAAATTGAATGCTCAATTCATTTAAAACCTATCATCTGGGTCGGCCGTAGGGCCGTGCGGGTACTTCCTTCTGTTTAGCAGGTTATTGACACTAGGTCGATTTCTTTTGTCGATTTCTGGGAACTCCTGGGAATTGATAATCGCCACTCAGAACGAAGTGCATCAAGAACGTCACGGACGGTTTTTTAGAGGATGGAATTTACTATGCTGTCGAAAGGAGAGGAAATGTTGGCGCAAAGATCTAAATTGCATAAGGTGTTTCGCACAAAATGTTTTTTGTTTCAGGTTTTTATATTATTTCTAACTGTTTCTATGCTATTGGTGGGTGGAGTGTACTTTGGGAGTCAGTTACTATCGGATACCATTTCACCTACCTCTCCTTCTCATGATTTGAATTTTGTTCCCACTATTTCTCCACATTCTTTCCATCTCCTACCCCAACATGAACAGGTTAGACGTGCGGAATTTATGAATAATTCCTTTGTTCAACTCCTACATCAGCATCAGTTGGTGGTGAATACCACTAATTGTTGGGTGTGTGGGTTAATGCCACATACCATGGATAAGGGTATTCCGTATTTAGTTCTTCCTTATAGTCTCCAGGGGTCAGCGCGAGCATTCCAAACTATGTTCCGTAGTGCACTAGATTCCTACCCCCATCGAGAACCACGCTCAGTAAACCTTGGTCCTGGCCCGTACCACAAGTCTTTGGCGATAGCTATTGCTGATTTAGATAGAGACATTTTTGATGCATCGCTTATCCCAGAGGAGGAGGTGCGAGCATATAAGGATCTGAGTGAGATTGAGTATAGTATATCAGTGGGTGATAGACAACTTAAGAGCTCGTCTCCGATTTGGATCGTACCTCACCTTGGTCACTTCTGTCTGCAAGGTCTTGGTCAAAATCCGAGAGCTCAGTTTGGGAAGAGTGCTTGTACTGAGACGTATGTCTTACCGATGCTCTCTTCCCCTGTCTTTCTGACTGCCAAGGGTACTTATTTTGTGTGTTACGATCGTGCTTATACATGGTTGCCTCGTGATTTCTCAGGCACCTGTTATATCGCGAATCTTCTACCACCGACTTTTACCGTTGCCTCAGACTATCACAAGACTAGAGTTGTGAGAGGCGTTATTAGTAGAGAGGATACTGCTGGTCAAGAGGCAGGAGACTTCTTTAAGGGTTTTCTACCGTTTTGGGGTCCTATGGTTAATAGTAGGAACTTGAGACAGCTGACTCGTGTGGTTGAATCGACTGCTAATATCACTGCAAGCGCCCTTGGTAACCTGACAGCAGAGCTTCAAGCGGATAGACTTATGACGCTACAGAACCGTATGGTTCTAGACGTTGTACTAGCAGATAGAGGTGGTGTGTGTAAGGTCATCCATTCAAGTTGTTGCATTTTTATACCTGATAATGCTCCAACTGTCTATCAAGCCATCTCAAAGTTGCATAAAATCTCAGAGTCCATACACGTGGACAAGGGAGATTGGACGCTTCTAGGATGGTTTTGGGGCCTGATGTCGACCTGGGGTTGGAAGATTCTGATGATTATAGGGATTGTTGTGATGTTTCTGTTCACATGTTGTCTTTGTGTACAGTGTGGTCCTGCCTTATGTGGCCTTTGTGCTACTACGTGTATAAGAAGGCCATCTGTTACCAAAGAGGCATTGATGGATAGGATAATGTTCCAGCAACACCTGAATGATCTGATGAATATTGAAATCGATTCTGATTTCGACTAGTGCTTGCCTACATGAGGGCAAAAGGAGCGTCTGAGGTTCCGTGAGAATCGTTATGATGTTTTGGGCATGATCGAATATGGGCAAGTTTGGTATCTATGAACCGTAAATGACGAGTTTAGTAAGTGTACGCGTTTTCGCTACACTACTTGGAAGGGTTCGCCTTATTTACGCGTTTCTTCGTCTGAACCCTCGGGTTCCATTTTAGATACGGCATCCATTTTGTTTCTTGCCCTCACGTAGTTAGTTAGCAGGCAACTGTCCGCGTCATGACCCTTAGTTCCCAAGCCTTACGGAAGACGCATATTCCTTTCATGCGTCTTTTATGACCAGGGGAATGACATTGCAAAGGCAGATGGCTCCGCTTGAGGGTAATCTTGCCGTGCAGGTCTATTGTTTCAGCCGTGCATGTGCTAGGATCGAATCCTTTGATCCTGTGATCATGCTTTCCGATATTACCCTCACACTCTTTTCTCTACTGTTGTCTGTCTTCCTTGCAGCTGTTCTTGTCTCTTTCTTTCATCCGTTTACAACTAGAGTGGAATGTGCCTAACGGTGAGAAGATGTGCTTTTACAGTTGGGAACCGGCAATGTTACTGTAATTATGTTCCGGGTTTCAAGAAGTCCTTTTGAAGTTTATTGTGGGAACTGAGTTGTAACCTTTTGTTCGTATGTTGTGCAACGACGAAAATGTGTATAAAAAGAGCGATCCACATTTGCAATTTGAAGCAGACTCTCAGAACCTACACTCTGTTGTACTTCTTGTGACTTTTGCCTCCCTGCAGTAATAAACGCTGATCTTTGACGCCGAAGGAAGTGTCCCGTGTCTCTGTCATTTGTGCGCTGAACAGGTATCCCACGAAGGTTTCAGGTGTTGTTCCCTGGCACCGCTGGACCTTAGAAAAAGTCCAGTCCTTCATGCGTTGTAATGACTGCGTTCTATTGACATGCGTTGTAGTGGTGTGCGTTGTAGGGTCATGCGTTGTAATGACTGCGTTGTAATGGATGTTGCGTTGTAAAAGTTTCGTTGTAATGGTAGTGCGTTGTAAAAGTTGCGTTGTAAAGGTTGTACACCCTAGGAGGTGGGTATGGAGGACCGATGAGGCCAAAATATATGATGACATGGTCTGTCTGAGGGAGTTCGGACGTGTGGCTTAACTATCTGTTGCTAGTCATTAAGATGTGGTTCAGGGTGTGTCCTGCTCGGTGTTTGGAATCGGTGATGATTTGTTTAAAGCCGATGTTGTGCAGTCTCTCAAGGAGGTTGCAGGAGTTGCAGTCAATGTGGTCATCTTGTTGGAAATTGAGGTCTCCTAGGAAGATGTAGCAGTCTGAGTCAACGGTGTGTGGGGTGATGAATGTGCCTATTGTGATGTTGATGCCTGTGTGAGGCCACTGCAGTCTGTATGCAAGGGAGCCTGTGGTCTTGGCGTCGAGGGAGACCTAGAAGTTCATTATTGTATTTGCTCCCCTTATGTCATTTATGTTTCATTGACTAGCCCATTCTTCGCTTACCCCAGGGTTGTAAATGGTCTGTTATGCGAGCACTATTTGATTCAATGCCTATGTAGATTCCCCACTTGACTCATGTACCGAACTGCTACCTTCCTTTCCCTCAAATTGTAAAGTGTTCTGATATCTCTCTGGATCAAGTTTGCACTATATAATACTTTATAAATAAATAAATGTCTTCCATGGTGGAGGTGTTGGTGTCGATGGTGACTGTGCAGGTGCTGGATTCATAGTGTATGATACCACTGCTTCCCCCTGAATTGTTTGCGCAGTCACTGTGTTTGAGCTTTTATACTGTGGGGGTTGCTGTTGCGATGTCGGGGGCTGATGTTCGAGTAAGCCAGATTTCGTAATGAAAGTTATATCAGGGTGAGGCTGTTGATAAAGATGTCCTAGATCTCAGTGATAAGTTTGCAGAGGAAACTGGCATTCAGGAATATGCAGTTGAGTTGAGCAGGTAGTTGGGGTTCGGTGGGTGAGGGGTTGGCTGATCCAGGGGAGAATGTGTTGAATCTGCAGTGGGTGCAGGCGGACAGTCCTTCTGTAGTGTGCGGTGATGTAAGGCAATAGCTGTTGTCACACGTAGGCTTCAGGGTGTGGAGTGTGGCTGAAAGGTATGTTCGTCGTTCCGGGGGACCAGGGTTTCTGGTGCTGGCACGATCGGGTCACAGAGGAACGCAGACGGGCTTGGCAGTGGAAAATGCCAGCAGCGCGGCCACGCAGCAGCTTCCATTAAGTTGCCCTGAAAGGTTAGAGGCGCAGCGGGGTGGCATGGGGCAAACTGGTATGGACCTGGGGCCTCATTTATGAGAAATGACGCATCGCTGCGTGAAAGCAGCGATGCGTCACTTCTCAGTGCGCACTCCTTGCGACATGATTGATGCGTCATATTTACAGTATGACGCATCATGTCGCAAGGAGTTACAGATACGTCAGTATTTCTGACGTATCTGTAAGCGCAAAAGTCACGCATTGCTGGGGTGTGTCACAAAAGTGACGCAACTCCAGCAATGCGTCCTTTCACATGGGGAAAGCCCCGTGTGAAAGGGCTTGCGTCAGTCTTACGCCTGCTGTGAGGCAGGCGCAAGATTTTGGCGCAACAGCGTCCTAAAAGTGACGCTGTGAAATCTCATAGATTTCACTGCGTCACTATTACGAGGCTTTTTGCGGGGGAACGCCCCCTCTGCATACATTATACCTGACGCAGGTATAATGTAGCGCAGGGGTTTACAAAGTGACGCATCTGCTTAGATGCGTCACTTTGTAAATAGTGCGCAACAGGTGGCATGTTTTACGCCGCCGATGCGTCACAATAAGTGACGCATCAGAAGTGCAAAACTGACGCAAGGCCTCAGGAGCGGGGTGGCAGGAAAATAAAAACCAGAAAACAGAATAGCAGTGACAAAAGGCATAGTCTGAACAATGGAATTCAAATAGAATTAAGGCAATCAGGAAAACAAAATAGCAATGAAAAATGGCACAAGTCTGAACAATGGAAGGCAAATAAGATTAAAGCAATTTAAAGGAACAGCGAGAGGGGAAAATAACTAAAATTATCTTAGGCAAAGGCTGCGCACAGGCACAGGAGGAGGAGCGGGGCCTCAAATCTCGGGACGATCAAGCTGAGGTGCCGAGGGGCGGCCCTTTCAGGCTGATGCAGCAGCTGGGAGCTGTGACGAGACCACAGGGGAAAGAGCTGCTCCTAATTTGAGATCAAAATCTGGATAGCAGAGAAAGACATTTTGGAAGAATGTAAGAATTCTGCTGAATTATTTTGTGAGCACACCATTTCCCCAGGTGTGCTTAAGACCAAACGGAGACGGGTGTTTGATAAACATTAAGGGCCATATTTATGTCCATGCCTAGCACTGCAACGCAGCGCAGCAAGTCTCCTTGCTGTGCTGCATGATAAAGAAAGTGCAGTAATGTGCCGAATTTAAGTCAATATGGCATTTGTCTGCATTTTCCCCAGTGCTGGTGCCCTTTTGGCTGCCTAGGGCCAATGCAGGCACCCTTGCACCATGGTGCAAGGGTGCCTGCATTATAAGGAGAATCATATTTGTCCTGGAAGGGGTAACCTTCCTGCATAAAAACAATCCCCTGAGGTTATTTCCTCTTTCAATGTGTGCAGAGGAATGCAGCTCACCTAGGAGGAACAAAGTGAGGAGAAATATACATATTTCTACTCATTACACCTCACCTGGGGCATCATAGATTGTTGGCGAATTCCCAGTTCTACCACATCTGGTAATTCTGGAAATGCATCAAAACCCATGTTTGTGGCATGAGAACACCCATGCAACCCACATGGAAACGCGTTCCTGGCGCAGAGTAAGGCAAAGCAGCGATTTGCACTGCGTTGTATTACTCGAGATTTATGAAGCCACTCGGGGCCACGCAAGGTTGTCATTTGTGGCTTCATAAATTCCGTGGTGCAAGAGCGACGCTAAGGGAGTCGTAAATATGCCACTCACTCCAAAACCAAAGGCCTCAATTATAGGAAGTTACGCAGTGCAGTAAGTCACCTAACTACGCTGCAGTGCGTGACAGGGAAAGGGCAGGAATGCACCATATTTGAGTCAATATGGCGCATGTGTCCTTTCCCTTCTGCTGGTGCCCTTTTAGCAGCCTAACACCAATGCAGGCACCCTTGTATCGTGGTGCAAGGTTGCCTGTTTTGCATGTAGTATTGTTTTTGTCCAGTAAGGGGCACCTTTCAGCATAAAAACAATCTTAGGAGGCATATTCCTCTTTCCATGTGTGCAGCACAAATAGAAAGAGGAAGAAATGAGGAGAAATAGAGATATTTCTCCTCGTTATGCTTCTCCTGGGAAGGGGTACGTTTTTGGAGTATCCCTAAGTTTACAAGTTCTTGTAAATCTGGGGATGAGTCAAATTTATTTATTTTATTTATTTTAGGTTTTTATAGAGCGCGTAGTCACCCAACGGGTATCCCAGCGCTGAACCTCGTGGTCCTGAAGGATGGAAGTGCGGGAGAGAGGGTGAATTAAGGGAAAAGGAGGGTTTTAAGAGATTTCCTGAAGCGCAGGAGGTTGGGTTCTGATCTGAGTTTCAAGGGGAGCGCGTTCCATTGTTGCGCTGTGTGGACCGAGAAGCGGCGGCCTCCTGTGCGGGCCTTTTTCACCCTGGGGACCACAATAAGGTTTTCATGATCCGATCGAAGCGCTCTGGTAGGTTTGTAGGGTGTGATCCAGTTGCTTAGGATTGGTGGACCTACGTTGTGTAGTACTTTGTGAGCCAGGCACAGGGCCTTGAATATGACTCTTTCCCTGATCGGTAACCAGTGTAGTTTTTTCAGTGCGGGTTTGGCTGAAGTTCTGGCTGGGGTATTCGTGAGCAGCCGGGCAGCGGCATTCTTGGTTTTCTGTAATATTTGGAGAGTGGCTTCCGGGGCTCCTAAGTAAATGGCGTTGCTGTAGTCCAGCCTGGACACAACTAGACCTTGGATCAGTAGTAGTCGGGACTGGAAAGGGAGTAGGGAAAGCACCTTTCTGCATGATCTAAGTAGGCCGTAGCAAGTGCCCGCCGTTTTCCTTGCCTGCGTTCTAAAGGTGAGATCTTTCTCTAACCATACTCCCAAACTCTTAACTTCCATCTTAGGGGCAGGGGGTTCACCCATACAGATGGGCCAGATGTTTGGTGGAAGATTCTGTGTTTTATGCCCTAGGAGAAGAATCTCCGTTTTTGACCCATTTAATTTCAGGTCGGAGTCGCTCATCCATTGATGGATATTGGAGAGGCAGTCATGGAGATTGGAAGGCTCTAGCTTGGGGTGAGATAGAGTTACCACCAGCTGAGTGTCGTCAGCATAACTGACGATGGTGACTCCAAAAGGGGAGGCCAACTCCTCCAGTGGGGCCATATACACGTTAAACAACGTGGGGCTTAATGAAGAGCCCTGTGGCACACCACACCGGAGGGGGATGGAGGAGGAGCGGCTTTCACCTTCCCAGACTTGGAAAGAGCGTTGGTGAAGAAAGGACGCGAGCCATTTCAGTGCTGTGTCTTTCACTCCGATGTTTTCTAGGCGTTTGGTTAGGACCTGGTGGCTGACAGTGTCGAAGGCCGCGCTCAGATCCAGGAGGACCACTGCCACTGATCCTCCTGAATCGAGAATTTCTCTGGTCTTCTCCACTGCCGCGAGGAGCGCGGTGTCAGTGCCCTGGCCTGGTCGAAAACCCGTCTGAGAGTTCTTGAGGAGACGGTTGGATTCCAGGAAATGAGACAGCTTTTTATTTACAAGTTTGTCTGCGACCTTGCCTATCCAGGGGAGGAGAGAGATAGGTCTATAGTTAGAGAGGTTCTCTGGGTCTAGTGATGGTTTCTTAAGAAGCCCTTTCACGACCGCCTCCTTCCAACTCATAGGGACTTCGCCTTGGGCTAAAGAGGTGTTAATAAGGGCGGTCAGCGGGGGCACAATGGTATGGGCGATGTCTTTGAGAAATCTTATGGGTACTCGGTCGCTGGGGGCGCCACTCTTGATTGACGTAAAGGATACTGCGACTTCCTCTATGGAAACCGGGCCAAGTAGCGCTAGCTGGGGTGTATCGGGTTTCGCGGGGGAATTCCTCTGTGGGGGTTGTAGATCCTTAGTGTTCCCAGAGGTGTCAGGTTTAGCAGCAGGGAGAGAAACCAGGATTTTTTAAATTTTTTCGTCAAAGAAGGTAGCTAGATTGACGCATTTTTCTTCTGCTGCTTTGGGGTCCATTGGAGTTGCATGGGAACACCCAAGCAACGCCCATGGGGTACCAACCCAGGACAGAGTAACGCAGCAATTTGCACTGCATTGCGCTACTGCAGATTTTGAAATCCACTCAGATCCATGCAAAGTGACTTTGAGTGGCTTAAAAAATCTGACTTAGAGGTTTGCGCCACGCATGTACCACTCACCACTCTGCGTGGTGCCAACGTGATGCAACCCTCTCATGAATGAAACCCCAAGAATTCACAGACAAGATTAAATAGAGGACTGTATGATGTGTTATATATTATTTGAAGGTGCTGTGAAATAGTTTGTAATATGATATCAATATAAAGACAAATAAAGGTGAAAGATAACCTTTATTACAGTCAAAGAGAACTATGGGTGCACTAAGGAATGACGAATCTACTATTGACGCAATTTGGTGTCATGAAAAGCAACTTGTGTAGAATTGAATTAGGCAAGTCAAGCTAAAGAAACAGCAATAAATGGATGGAAAAAGTAAAGCTATGTTAGCCGGGCATATGAAAACGAATTTAGGAAAACGTAAAATGCATTATTTTATAACAGATCAGCTATTGTTTCAATAGATGAACAAGACAATACATTTGTGAATGTATCTTATAACATTTACTGTGTTTCAAAGACAGAGGTAAATGCCTTTTGAAAAATTGCTGCTTTTTGTGGTGTGTAAAAGAAAAGGCTATAAGATGGATTTTTTGTAACAGAGAACAAAATGTAAAAACCAGTAAAAGAACTGAACACATTCAGCAGTTATAAAAATGAAACACTTTTTTTGCAATTTTGAAGTATAATGGAAACAAAGATTTTAAGAGGATCAAAACAAATCAAGCCACTTTACTTGGAGATGAAGAAATTATAAATAGTCACTGAAATCTGCTTTCCTCACGTTATCCTTTGTGTGCAATATAGTTTTCAGTACAACTGGATGGCTAGGCAAATCTAGTGGCCATTTCAATGTAAAATGAGTTGTGTGTAAATGACAGTGCGCTACCACACAATGCGTTAGTTACAATAAAAAAAATCACCCGCCTCATGTCCATTAAAGCTAGGTGAGTCACAAATGTTTGTTGTTCTAAAAATTGGGTTGTGGTTCTAAAACATTCGGGAGCACTGATTTAGAGTATTTTGGATAGTGCAGGAACATATATTATGAAGAAACTGAGAAATATCAAGCTACAACAGCTGCAGTTTTGGATGCAAATTCCATACAACATGCGAACATTGAATTAACGAAAGATAATTTCTTGCCCAAGAGATTTTTCCTCATAGACCTATGAACATTTTCTTAAAGTTAGATAGTGGAAAATCATCAAGTCCAGATAGGCTCAGCAAAATAGATGTTGATCTCGAGTTTGTCTCCAGCTTTCCTTGCAGTGAGCAACAACAACCTTTATTATAAAACCAGTTAGATTACAGCCTTCAGACAACCATATGTCCTTTCTTTTGAACTTTGTTCAGCAAGTTTAGTTTCCAATAGATATCTTTATAAACATGTTGTGACTGGTTTTGCCTTTTAATATAGTCATTATGAGTATTCATTTGTTATCAATTTTGATAGTTAACAAAGAAGACTCATTGGACATTGTGGACAGGGTTGTTCTCTTTTTGCACTGTCAAATATGGCCATTAATACCGAACCTGTTGAACAGGTCACGCTTTATAAACCTCAGCTTGCATCCTGATTAATGTCTATATTGCCTTGACAATCATTATTGCTTAAAGGAAAAGGGCAGGTCTAACCCCCTCATTCAGTTTTTTCATAGGTTCATGGAGTCATATGTCAAAAAAAAGTATATATTCAAAGGGGAGGGGGTTGGGACACATTGTAGGCTGACAGCATCCTCCTTCTATAAATGGGTGCATGTTGCATGCAATACATCATGATGAAGTTGGATCTTATGATGGTGTCAATATATGAAATAAATTAGTGTATGTTTGAAGCAATGAACTGAAGAACAAACTTAAACAGTGCCCTTGAGGAGCTGCTGGCTAATTTCAATGCTTTTGAATCTAGCAGTACCGAGGGTGAGGTAAGAGCAGTTACTTTCAAAGGCACTGACCCAGGTTAGGTGCTAGATTACATTTTTGTGACCCATGGCATCATACGAAGGGTTGTAACTTATAAAGTAATTATGTCGATATACAGTGACCATAACCCGGTCCTGCTTGTGCTGCGGTGGTGCAACCCCATAGGGATCAGGACCAGCCCTTCCCAAAACGAGCTTGCCATCCTTCCAAAGGACCAAGGGAGAAGGTTCAATTGGGCTAAGGTCGTACCGGATAACTTTCTCACGGAACTACTCCCTAAAATAGAAGGCAATATGGCACTCTGTCAGGATTGTAATGCTCCAACGATGCAATTATGGGAGCTTTTGAGTCAATCTGTGCACAAATCTCGCACGATTTGACGATTAAATCTTGCAAAGGAGATAACTACCCCCACAAATGGTTTGATTCTAATTGCACAAAAGCACATAGGGACCTATTACAAGCTCTGAAAACCATCCCAAGAGATAAGGTTGCCATCGCTGAGAGGAGGAAGAGATATAGGCAAATGATCAACAGAAGGAAATGCGCCATAAAAAAGGACGCATGGGACAAATTACTGTCAATTGATGTTTTGCGTGACAGCAACCAGTTCTGGGTGACAATTAACCAGCCTTTTTTCTCAGACTCAGATAACACAGTCATGGACTGTGTAATCTCTGATGATAAATGGCTTTGTCATTTTAGAGAAGTCTATGGAGAATCAGAGTCTGGCGCCTTAAGAAGCCCATTGTTGGTTCCCGAGTCAGCCCCCCTACACTTTGACTGAGATGAAGTTGAGAGAGCAATCACTGAGACCTCAAAAAACAGGCCCCTGGGCCGGACGGCGTCCCCTCAGACCTTTATAGACACTCACCCAAACTGTGGGCCAAGGTGCTTACAAACGTCTTCTATGCAGCTAATGGTAATATCTTTCCTGCCTCATGGGCCACCTCAATCATTGTGCCGATTTAAACAGTGCCATTGAAAAACAAATTATTAGATATCTAGGGGTTGTAATCATTCACTGTCTCTCGGATTATTCTCATATAAAAATACCCTGAAATTGTTTTTTTACACTAACAGACTTAAGTTGTGGAAAAGCCACCAATCAAATTAGCAAGTACAGCGAATATTGTTAACATGGTGAGCCTAGTTTTACCCTTGTGTTTGAAAATGTTCCAGGTACTATTCCACAATCATTTATTACCAGACTTTTTTCATTTTTTGGGGGAGAAGACTATTGGCTTTAAAGAAACTCATTGTTCTAAAATTAATAGGTGACTGGGTGTTTGTCCTGGGTGTATACTATTCACCTTCTCAAATTGAATACATGGGGTCCTACTTGTATTTTATGCTAATTTGATCAGCAACATTAAGTTTCATAAACTCTTTGTTGCAAATTAGGGATGATAGATGTGATATTGTTATGTGTTTAACCACAGTCCCATCGAACGTAGTGTAGTGGTGGGTATCATTTTTCTGGATGCTATAATAGCTCCATTGTAGCAAGTACACATGAGAGGGTTTCATCAGCTATGAGTAAAGGAGCATTAAACAGTTGCAGGATTCTTTGACCTGACACAAAAATTGGTTAAACGAATTCAAAAACCTTAAAACTCAGATTATCTAATACACATTCTGGTGTTGACTGATTATGAAGGGAACAATAAAGAGCTGCTGAAATGTATTTATCAAGTTGCGTACCAGAAGAATCGCATTTCAATGACGTAAGAACAGTTGTTATCGGCCTGTAGTGGTGCCAACCATTAGCCATAAAATAAGAGAAAACTTAATGGAGTCTAATTTGGATTTCAGAAACAATAATAATTATTTGGTTTTATAGGGTCATATATACTGCTTATATGAAGAGGCATCATTGTTTCAAACTGAGCTATATCACTTTCAGATATTATTTGTCATATTATGTATTGCTTGGGATCATACAAGAGATATGAGTCTCGTCTACACAGTCTGGACTAGTACACTTGCAAGTAAGTCAATCTGTATTTACTTATTTGTGTGTTGTTGGTAAAGAATCATTGGACCCTGTATGTGAGACTTTGAGGTAGGCCCCTTATTTTATTGCTTGAGTGGTAGATACCTCATTAGGCTTGCAGTTGTTGTTTAAACTGTCCATTTATCTAGTTCTTAGCAAACAAATGCAAATAATTAAAGTCTTCTGCATAAGTGATTCACTCACTGCCAGCTTTGGTGGTTGTTATTTCATACTATAGCGTGTTGCTGTCTGAAAGGCATGTAATTCGCCTTGATTGGGTTTTGGTAGCCTCTAAAACAGTACTCAGGCTGCATGTTAGAGTAACACTGTTACTCTCCTCATCTACTCTCCCTTTTATTTCATTGGACCTTCAGAGTCCAATGTTAAAAAACCAATGCTACAGCTAGATCCAGAAGAAAGCATTTGTACCACTTTAACCTCAAATTCCGCCAGGGCAGGTTGGTGCTAAAACACATTTACTCATATTTAATGCATTCACATTGTGGCATGTAATCATACTAGATGGCTTTATTATGATGACAAAACATTGCTTTCTTACACTGGAGGGTAGGCTGTGGCATCCCTGACATCGGTCCATGGTGTGGGACGTTCTGGAGGAGAGAATCTCAATTCTTTAAGCGGAGGTCTTGCAAAGGGAATTCCCAGAAAAGTGTTTATTACTCTGTCTGTTCCTTCAACTCGGAGCTGTGTTCCTTGAACTTGGCCATATTTTGTTGTTACTAGAGGTCCACGAGCATCTGGTCCTGTGTAAAATAAAATTATCTGAATTAATCAAGCATTCCTACCTTTTATATAAAAAAAAGTTTAAGACCGTATTTTGCTGTCATCAAAGATTTTACTATTGTTCCCCTCTCACAATCATTTGTAAATCATTTTCTCATCTTTATGCATCCTTTAGCCACCATGGCTGGCCTTTCACATTTAGATTATCCAGCTAAGTTAGTAGTGGGTTTTTCATTAAGTCAGCTCCCAACTCCACTGTGGGAGCGGTGGCAAAAAAGATGAAAGATGGGTGGTCTGGTCCAAAATCAAGAGTATGTCTTCAATTTAAAGAATATTACAGGTTAAACCGTTGTTATGGATGTCTTTGGTAAACACCTTAATGTACATTAAACAAATCAGAAATTCACCTCAAAATCACAGTTAAAGCGCTGCTATGGTTACAAAAGAAGACCGAAAAACCACAGAAATGTGCAAATTATTGTTAGGATCAGAATCCATAACTTACACAACAGCCATGCATACTATAACTCTTGCAAGGGAATTTGAATGTATACTTTTCTATGTGTATTTGTGGTCATGTTGCAAAAAGTGAGAGTTTTTTTTTGTGAAGTAACAAGGGCCCCCTGATAAGGATAAGAATCCTGGGTCAGGGAAAACATACAATATGAAGGTAAACACCCAGGCTATCTATTGAACAAAAACAGCTATGTACTCAACTGCATGATTCCCAAAGTTAGAAACTTAAACCATAACACAGACAAACATAATGATATCAAAAATAGTATTTTTTAATAAAAACAAAGATAAATCTATACAGTATAAATATACAGTTAACATGAATTATTGATGAAAAAATGATAAGTTTCCTAATTAAAGAAAACATAAATTTAAAACATGTTAGAAAGACAATGATACAAGTCCTTTCTACAGTTACTGTGGCTGTTAATTTTGAGTCAACGCGTTTCGACACGTCGTGGTGTCTTCCTCAGGACAGTTATATTTTCAGCCAATATGTCTACAAAGAACAAAATATTATTAGTTCTTATACGTATAGTTGTTTTAAAAAATTCAATGTTACAGTTTATAGTTTCATGTTTAGACAATCAAAATTCGTGATTGATATTAGTGAACCTAAAAAATCAATATCTATTTCATTTTGTGATATTTGGTTCATTTCATCTTAGCTTGGGAATATCATTTAAAGTTCATTGTTTGACTTTAAGTATTCTTTAGTACATAGCATAGTGCTCATGGTATACACATACATTGGAGGTGACGTAGGGAGAACAAGCCTTGACAAATGCATTTTTTATGATATAATTTGTTCTGTCTAAGGTATTCAAACATTTCACTCTTGATATTCATTCGAGATCTGATTCACATCTTGATTTGATAACAATGATTTTTTCATATCTAACCTTCTATCTCGAGTAGATAAATGGAACCCAGAAAAAAGTTTAAAGAAGGAGGAAAAGATAAGTAAGGGAACCTACAGAAAGGGATAACAACAAAGTTCATTCATTTATCTCTTATAAGAGTTCAAATAGTAGTTTTGATCCTACCTAAAACTAGTATCTTAACTTCTGTAAACTGATGTATCTAATACTACATCTCTGTTCGTTGCAGTACATTTTTACATCTGAACTATTATAAGTAAGAGCCTATTTTTATTTCCTTAAGATATTTGGTTTCCTCTAATTTTACCTGACTACGATTTTTCTTCAGGACTTGTCAGTCAATCTCTTCAATTAAAACCAGAATGATTGAGGCACCGTTATTTCCATTCTCTAAAAAACGGCATGTGAGACCTGTAGGAAAAATAATTACACATTTCTTAATCGCCCTTCTATTTTTATTTTTTATGTAAAGCATGATAGAGTGCGTGATAGAGAGCGGCATCTGTTCATCCACATAGTCTCTTTATGTTGTATTATCTACCTTAATCTTAAGGGTACACTGCTCCCATCTCAATCAGGCTGTGTTTCCACTATACTGTGGTTTCTCTCAATAAAAACGGGTTTCTTCTTAGGCTGTGGATTAAACCAACTACTTATCACAATAAGATAAGGAAGTTTTTGAACTAATATAAAAAAGTCGACTTGCACTGACTTCTTTTCTCACCTTATTAAAGAATTGGAGACTTCGAATTTGTAGATTAAAAACCCATCGGGCGGTAACTTGATAATTTTCAGCCCAAATCCGTAGTGCCTTTTAAAAAATTCAAGCTCCCTGCGTAGAGCGGCAACTGTTTAGGGAGAGTGAAATACAGCACATGTTTAACTGTTCTGACACGTATTTTATAGCCCGCTTTCGTTGAAATCCCCTCAGGTTAGTAACAACGGCCTGTCTTCATACCTTAAGAGATTCTTGTTTTCAACAAACGGACCGTAAGGGGTTCCCGCTTGTCTAAAGGCAGCGCTGTCTGAAAAGCGGGACTCCTCGCTTCTTCCCTCTTCACTGTTTGCACCAATAGGTGATGGTAATGCGCGTTTACTTGTCAACGGGCTCTATTTTAATAACAATTAGAGTACCTGAGAGGGTTAAGAAAGAACTTACATTAGTTTATAGACTTATTTTAGGACTATAACATAAAGCTCTTAAGAGCTGGGGGAATCGTTTCTTTTCTTGCTCACCTTACTCGCGCTCTTTCTCCCTCTGGGGATGGTCCAATCAGTGGGCGGCTTGTAACGGCAGGAATCGGAGGGATTCAAAAGCCGTGAATCTATTGGTATTTATACTCTGCCTTATTGGCCTCATTGTTTCAAAACTCCTCCCATGTTTAAAGGTGCAACTACCTTTATACCCATGAGGTTTATTTCAGGCACAGAAAAGCAAAAAAACGGATTCTTTTTGCATAACAATCTATTTTTTTCTCCGTTCTTCTGCATAGGTCGATATCTTATTTATTTGGGATAAAAAGATATACTAATTTTCGCATATTAAAGAGATTATGGTCTTTTTAAAGGTTGCTTAATTAGTATAATAGAAAGAAACGATCTCCACATTAAAATTAGAGTTCCCTCTATATTATAATGGATGACATCTTTACAGTTACTTGAGATCTTGTTCCATCTATTTGAAATTTATTGGTTTTATCATATTATAGCATTTGACCACGGGCATTCTAAATTCAGGCCATGTTCATATGTGTCAAGAGTAAAAATCCAATATAGTTCTCGCTTCTTCCTAATCTTTTCCCCTCCTGTGTTGTTTGGCAACTGTATTTTCTCTAGAATACGCCATTTTATTTCTTCGGGTGAATGTCCGAATTCCAAGAAGTGACTGACTAAAGGCGCAGTTGTTTTTTTCGTTTTTATTGCTGACCGATGCTCGGTCAGCCTTGTTTTTATGGCTCTTCCTGTCTCGTCAACGTATCCTAACTGGCAAGGACATGTGATGAGATACACCACATTTTGTGTGTTACATGTCCACAAATCTTTTGCCTTTATTTCTACATTGTTCAGGGTCATTGTCTCACCGAAAAGGATGTTCTTACAGGACTTACAAGAGCCACAACTTGATGTGCCTTTTATTGGGTTGTTATTCTGGAAGGACCTCTGTACAAATGGTGGATTTTCAGAGATTTTGCTGAACCTGGATCGGACAATTTGATCCTTCAAGTTCTTATTGCGCCTATGCACATACATAGGTTTGGGTATTTTTTGTTGTGTTTTATTTAGGTTCAGTAGGTGCCAATTGGAGTTTATAATCTGCCTAATGCTTCCATCTATGGTAGAATGTTTCGTTATGCAGACTAAGTTAGGGGCATTTTTAATTCGATTTGAGTTTAGGAGTGCATCCCTATCGTAGAATCTAGCTCTCTTGTAAGCCTCTCGTACTAGGCGACGTGGGTATCCTCTTTGTAGGAATTTGATTTTCATGTTCTCCGATTGTAAATCATAGTCTCTTAATTCGGTACAGTTACGTCGTACTCTCAAAAATTGGGAGAACGGAATACTGTCCTTTTGACATTTCGGATGGAAACTATTGAAGTGCAACATTGTATTCCTCGCGGTAGGTTTAGTATATAAGTCAACCTGTAGTCTACCCTCACCATTCTTGATTAAAATGTCAAGGAATTCTACCCTATCTTTGTTGGTATGTGCGGTAAACTTTAGGTTTACATCTGCCTCGTTTAGCCATAACAGGAATTCCTTGAGAGTCTGTTCCCCATTGGTCCACACAAAGAAAACTACTATTTGAACTCTTATAAGAGATAAATGAATGAACTTTGTTGTTATCCCTTTCTGTAGGTTCCCTTACTTATCTTTTCCTCCTGAATGAATATCAAGAGTGAAATGTTTGAATACCTTAGACAGAACAAATTATATCATAAAAAATGCATTTGTCAAGGCTTGTTCTCCCTACGTCACCTCCAATGTATGTGTATACCATGAGCACTATGCTATGTACTAAAGAATACTTAAAGTCAAACAATGAACTTTAAATGATATTCCCATGCTAAGATGAAATGAACCAAATATCACAAAATGAAATAGATATTGATTTTTTAGGTTCACTAATATCAATCACGAATTTTGATTGTCTAAACATGAAACTATAAACTGTAACATTGAATTTTTTAAAACAACTATACGTATAAGAACTAATAATATTTTGTTCTTTGTAGACATATTGGCTGAAAATATAACTGTCCTGAGGAAGACACCACGACGTGTCGAAACGCGTTGACTCAAAATTAACAGCCACAGTAACTGTAGAAAGGACTTGTATCATTGTCTTTCTAACATGTTTTAAATTTATGTTTTCTTTAATTAGGAAACTTATCATTTTTTCATCAATAATTCATGTTAACTGTATATTTATACTGTATAGATTTATCTTTGTTTTTATTAAAAAATACTATTTTTGATATCATTATGTTTGTCTGTGTTATGGTTTAAGTTTCTAACTTTGGGAATCATGCAGTTGAGTACATAGCTGTTTTTGTTCAATAGATAGCCTGGGTGTTTACCTTCATATTGCAAAAAGTGAGAGTTCCACATCTAAAGTGACCAGCAATTTTTTAAAGCCCCCATAGAGATTTGTACCTTATTTTAAAGCACAAAATCAGTTTTGGACACAGCTCTAATGTCTCAAGTGGTTTTAGAAAACGTTTCCTTTGTATGAGCCTTTTTTTAATATGGTGGATGTCAAACTGTAGGTTGTGACACTTAGGGCCCAATTCCGATCTTGCTTGGAAAGCCCTCCATACGGCTCGGATCTGGAGGGCTTTCTGAGCGAAACGTGCTCCGGGAGTCCGAACAAGCAAGTACAATGCATGAACTCGCTTTGCTCGGACTCCCATTGAAGTCTATAGGAGCCTGTGTACAGAAGCATACACAGGCTTCCATAGCAAAAAGGGGTGGGTCGGGAAAAGCGTACACCCTGCGGTAGGCACCCCCCGTTGACCACCACATTGTGCATGCTTGGATCGGGGTGACGCATGGGCACCCCCTGTGACAGATTCCGAGGGCCCCGGGTGAAGGGAGGCCTGCTATGGCCCCTGAAGTCCAATTCCGACAGCCGTTTTGTCTCGCTGGGGCCGAGTAGATGCGACTGTCCAAATTGCATGTCGTACTCGCTCGGTTGGAATCCGGCTACATTGCGAACGAGACGTACGGACAGGATCAGGTTTGTAAACTATTCAGTTGACGCGTACGCGATCTTCGCATCGTACTTGGGTTCTCTGACCTGTGTAAGATGAGGTTGGAAGCAAGGGCTACGAATCGGATCCAGGAAAGCCAAATCAGGCCCTTAATATTGCATATTATTCCTGTATTACTCTTGGTAACAAAAGATATTTTTGAGGCATGAACATGTTTGCAGGGCTTTGTCTGCAAGTCTTTTAAGGTCAAATCTATGTACCAGTTTCTTGTCAGTGGTTTAAAAATAATATTCCCTGGTGCAATTGCACTACAAAACTGCCCATATGGTAGTTTTTCCCCAAAATCTGTGGAGATGGTAATTCAAAAATGCAATCAAGTATTTTAGCTGGTTGCCTTAGTTTTTTAACGTTATTGCAAAGGCACGATATCTTTTGATGGAATACAAACGGTGTTGGTTCCTCCATGAGGGGGAGACAAGGAACAAGCTCTAAGGCAAGCAGGTTGCAGATTAAGGGGCTTATTAGGATAGCGGATTTTCCGCATCCTCTGGGCCGGTGGAAGCCACCGCCGGCCCGGAGGATGCGGAAAATCCGCTGCGGACCCACCAAAGACCCACCGCCACATTAGGATGGCTGGTGGGTCCTGGTTTCCGTCCGCTGTTTTTCCGCCGCGGTTGGCTTACAACCGCGGCGGAAAAGCTCTAATATGGTGACGGTGTCTCTCAGACACCGTCAGCCAGATTAGGATGGGATGTGAAACATGCTTTTCCGCTGCGGCTTTTCCGGCGTGGAAAAGTATGTGTAACTTCACTTCGGGGGCCTGTTGCGGGCCCCCTAGGTGAAGGGGGGGTGGGGGGTGCACATGGGGGGTACCTATGGTACCCCCCTGCATTTGTATGCGGAAAGCGGCAGGCACCGCGCGGTGCCTGCCTCTTTCTGCATACAAATGCAACACCTGCATTTTTGACATTGCTGCGGCTGCAGCTTGAAGCCGCACCCGCCGCAATGTTAGTAATAGAGGATGTGACCGCCAGGGTGGCGGTCACATCCTAATCGCACAGGAGGGAACGCCGCAGCCCATGCGGACGTTCCCTCCTCCTCAGTGATCGCGGACGGACAAAAGTCCGTCCGCGATCATAATCGGCCCTATAGTCCCCTGCTTGGGGATGGAAAAGGGCTAAATAAGGAGAAGGAGTTTCCCTATTTTTTTTATAAAGAACACATTTTATTTTAATGTCTGGAAATTGGCATTTGCCCATGTAGCAATTCCAATCGAAATGATAAGCCAGCAAGACAATTGTCTTCAGCCCTAGAATACATTGAATGTACTTTTCATTACATGCTCAACTCTTGTCACCACGTTTATTTATGTTGGGCTGTATTGATTTTAATACAAAAATTTTTTAAGTGGTGGCCAAATGATCTATTGTATTCTAAATAATTATAACAGTTTGAACATGGCAATAATTGTGTTATTTCATGGTCATTTTTATAAATTTTGATCTCCAACATAGCACCCACAGTACTATTTTTGTCACTAAGCTATCTTCGTCTAGTAAATCCTGGTTGATTGGAGAGATGTGTACTTTCATGATGGCACTCAGGGTCCTATTTTAAACCACTCTTTTTCCTTTTTGCTTTACTGAGTAATATTTGGTTGTTTGGACACATCTGTTTTCAAATATGGTGCTCGTGGTCCTATTGTAAAATATGGCACAATGGCGGAAATCTTGTGGGCCATTTGCATGTATTTGGATTTCCAACATGGCACCTGTAGTCCTTGCTTCAACCACTACCTCACGTATAACATTTTTGCTTTTGGATACATTTTGCTACACTCTACTTCCAATATGGCCGCTGCAGTCCTGTTTATAATCACTTTACTCTTCCCTTCTGGTACACCTTTATTATTTGGATACTCTTTTACTTTTATTATGGCATCCGCCATCCTACTTTTGTAAGTATTTTTCAGCTGGAATGAGTGTGTGTTAAGACATATTTGTGGCATGCTCATTTGAATTAATTGTGCAATCGCAGAACCTTTTAGTGCATAAGTATAAGATTTTGTGAGAAGGTGATGTGATTAGACTTTTGCGCATGTTATTAACATATATCTAATTGATACAACAGTATAGTAGCTATTGACATTACTTATAGTAAACTTTATATGGCATCATTATAGAGATGTGGATTTTTATAAGAATGATTAGAAGTACACTGGCTTTGCTGTTCTATAACCATGTTACAAGACAGAGCGTCTTTAGTTCCCTTAGGCGTCCGTAGACATGACTAATGGGTGGTATCAGGGGACTCTTTTCTGACAAGAAATTATGATGGGAGTTTCTCTCACCACTGTATTTAATGACAGCAATTTGGGACAAGCTCGCATTTTTCTGGTTTAGAGGGACATGCTGATTTACAAATTCTGCAGAACATACTACTACAGGTATTTATCTGGGTGTCAGGAGTTAAACCTGCTGGCTTTAACTGGGGCATTTAGTTGAGTTGGACAGCTAAGTTAACTTATGTCCTCATGTATTTTTCTGGATGATGTATGGCTATATTGTAGTAGTGCTTGTGGATTTGCATGGTTCAAAGAAACTCTGAGGCTGTGCTTATGGTATATTTTTCACTTTTTTAATATGGTGCCTTGTTAGAGGGTTTGGAGTTTTCTATGATGAGGGCATGTGTAGTTTTGTAATTTTCTGTGGTCCTGACCCCTGGTTTTAACATGCACTGTTTGTGTTTTACCTGGGTACTTTTTTTGATTGGTACTTGTGAGGATTTGGGTTTATTGTGTGATATAACTGTGGTGCCTTATCGTTGAATACACTTTCAAATACCATTCTGGGTCCATTCAGTCTTGTTTTCTTAATGTTAGCTCAACCCTGGGTAGCTGTAGCTGAGAGCAGCAAGGCTTGGCAAAGTGTAAAGCATTTAACAGCACCAAACAATCAAATAGGAAACCTACACACCATACAAGAGACACAACAATTTAAAAATAGAGATTATTTTTATAAAGTTTCAGAGGCCTTGTTCATCAAAATCTACATGAGGCTTCTGGAGATACAGATTTTAGAAATGTTTTATTACTTTTAAATGCAAACACAAACAAGCATTGGTCAACAAAAAGGTTGTAAACTATTCAAAAGTTTGAAGGAGCTATTGAGGGGACTCCAGCCCGGGATGGGCACCCAAATACATCAGGAAAAAGGTCTAGGGGCACAGAGAGGATACTTTGGACAGTTACCTGCGGAGCGTTTTTAAGTCAATATCCAAACTTTACAGGACGACCACCATAGACATCAATGAAGTAGTCCCGATGCTGAGGATACAGGCAAAACATGTTTAAAGGATGATCCAGTCATGGTGTGGTTGATGGGAGTGTCTTTGTGGTGGCTCCTCAGTTCAAGGGTGAAGAGGGGCAACTTTGGCCACAGAGATCGAGGTCCAGCGACATACTCTATGTTGCAGTAAAGGGCCAGTTGATGCTGGGCTACTTGTCTCCTTGCACAGTGGTTGGGGTGATATCCTTAGGTGAGAACTAGTGTCCCTTAAGTATAATGAATCTGGTCTTTCATAGCACTCCTGGGTCTGGCAGACAAAGATGCAACTTTTGGCTATCTCAGATTTGTCATTTTCTGAGCCCGGCGACTGGTAGCAGCAAAAAGTCTGCAGTGGCATCCAACTTTGTCACAGGAGCTGGTTCCAGGGGATTAGCCAACTGATCCTTGGAGTCAATGCTTTAGGATGGGGCTAGGAATCAATTTTCCCTCAAGCCAAGAGCTGCAGGCATAATCCAAACTTTGCTAGCCCACAGTGCTGCAGGTATAGTCCTTCAGACAGTGGAGCCTCTCTATGTGCACTTTCAATGGCAGCTGGGCAGTCTATTTTCATTCCTTTCTCATATTCCAGAGTGATCTGAGGAGCACGGTGCCAGGGGTTCCACATTTATTCCAGGAAAGAGTCCTGAGGAAACCACATGGTCACTAGCTAATAGGCTACTGATTCCCCTCCTTCCTAGTGATGTGTTTCCTGCAATGTGTGGCATCTAGCTATCCCAGAGTGCCACATTCTTGCCCTTTTCAAAATGGCATGATCCTTCCTTTTTCATCAGGAACACGGTAGCTCACCGTAGAGGTGTGACTACCAGTGTGCTATAGGCCTATGGGAAAATGGTTTGATGACAGGCTTTCCCTCTCTGGCTCCTAATTGTCTGCAGTAATAGAAGTCATCCTGCTCAGGGGTGTTGTTGCAGTTAGCCCTACAAAGGTGGCTTCCCCTTTGAAGCTATCCTTTTGGACTAACACTCTGAGTGGCCATCCTGGAAGAGGAGGGAAAACCTCACTCTGAGGCAATTGCCTTTGTTCCTGGGCCAGGGGAACCATTCACAATTCTCCCGTGGCGGGCAGAAACTGTCTGTGTGCCAGGGCCTTTGTGAGATCGTTGGACTATCTGGGGTGCAGAGTGGCAACTTTCTAACAGTTGCCTTCTTTAATAATGATATTACATTTGGAATGGGCATCAGGTCGGGTTTAATGCCATGATTAATTTGATACCTTACTTGACCCACTTAGGTAGTCACATTCAGAGGTTAACCAGGTTAGGATGCCAGTCGGTAACCCTGTTTTAGCCAATAGGGCTATGACCTTTTCACAGAAAAACAACATTGTGAAGTATTGCTGTTAAGACATATAAAAATTGTGTGTCCTACTTAATAATACATAGCTCCCTTCCATAGGGCTCCATAGGCCTTCCTTAGGGGAGACTTACATATACTGTTAACGGAAGTGGGAGCTTTGCCATAAGCTATAAAGACAAAGACAAACTAGCAGTATAAACACTGTCCTTTCAATCTGCAGTGGCAGGCTGGGGTCCGTTTTGTCCTTTGTCACACTTAGGGTGGCACAACTAGTGCTGCACCCTGAGTGATCACTCTACCTTACATGCCTTGGGTACCCTGGGCACCATATACTAAGGACTTATAAGTAAGTCGGTCCTTGCCATCTGGGTATAGCCTATTCAACATGTCTTTTATATAGGATTAGACCTCTGGCAGTGAGGTTTGGTTAGCAGGCCTCAGTGCACTCTTAGAGTCAATAAACCAGCAGCATCATTCCAAGAATGTGGGTGTGAACATGCAAAACGAGGCATTTCGTTCTAGTAATCAATTTTTCACATTCACATACAAAATTCTAAGAATCACTGATTTAATTTTCAAGATTTTGCCCATATTGATGCATTTAGAGTTTACACACAATGTATGATTATTGGTACATCTCTTTGTCTTTATACTGTTGTACCTTATTATGCCCTTTATGATTTTCCAGAATGTTGCTCTTTTCAATTTGAATTGAGTCAACACTTATGGGTATCAAATATTGATTCTTATGAGATCATTGTTCAATGAACTATACTTACCTTCGGCTGCACATTGGCTGGTGACCAATGATGCTGTGCCAGTGCACCACTGGTAATATTACTTTAATCCCTTCGCATTTTCCCATCCTATGCTAAGCCTTTATTTGGGTATTTGGGGTAGTTCGCGCTGAGGCCCCTATACCTTTTTGTCCACATAAGGAGGCATATTTACAAGAGCTTATCACTACGGGAACGTCACTTTTTATGATGTTCCTGTGACGGTAAACACTTAGCGTTATTTACAAGGCGGTGTTAAGCCACTTAATGTGGCTGAACGCCGCCATGTGAATAAGGCCCTCTTTCACGCAGCACTTAGAGTGAAAGGGGTAGGTATTGGGTGTTGTGGTGGGCGTTCCACTGCAATACCCTTTGCTTTTTCACGCTTCCCCCAAAAATGCCAAAAATAAGATCAGCAAATACCTGGTCTTAACCTGGCAGAACAAGGAGAAATTACTACTTTATACATGTTTTTGCTGTTTCTATGAGTGCAGCATCATGCAGCACACATAGAAACAGCAAATCACCATAGGTTATTGTTCATGTGCAGGAAGGAGTATCTTCCTGCACATGAACAATCATTAAACAAGAATTTACAATGCAATAGGTCTCACAATTGGGAGATTATTAGCTATTGGCATCTGGAATGGGCATCAATGCCTTTTATAATATTAAATGCCATTGTTATCTACAATACCAATAGGTCAAACTTTGGCAAAAGCGAGACCTATTGTATTGCAGAGCGCGGTGTCTGTGAAGCGGGTGCTGCGCTCACCATTTAAGTTTAAAAAAAAGATTAATTTGAAACTGAGCGCAGTGTCCCTAAAGCGGGCGCCGCGCTCAGCATGCAAGTTTATTAAAAAATAAATAAAAGGTGAAAAAAAGAAAGTGTGGTGTCCCTGAAGCGGACACTGCGTCCTTTTTAAAAGTAATAAAACCAAAAAAAAGTCACCATTGTACCATGAGTACTTGGGAGTAGAGGGCTGCCACCACTTTTAAAGTTAGAGCGGCATAGCGCTCCATACACAAAGTAGCCGCCATTCTCGTGTGTGGGGATGCTGAAAATCCAAATACCAGCCTCCATTGTTCCCATTGGTCAATAAACAAAATAGTACTCATCGGCTTATAATGCAGACCATGTAATAAGCCAAGTAAAAGGTCCAATTGTAATGGGAGACAAGGCGGTACCAAGGAGGAACTAACAAGCCTATTTAAGAATCGGAATCAAGCATTTACAAAGGACAAGGGTAGAAGCCAACAAAAAATATGGGCCAAGAGTGAGCGGGGCTTCAGAGCCATACTCCACCACTGCATGCCTCGCAGCAGCACATGCGTTGCCCAGATTCGACCTAAAAATGACGAGTTGCAACTTCTTTATCTGCAGCACACATAGAAGTTGCAATTCGCCAAAAGTGATTGTTTATGCATATAAACAATCATTCCCTGCATTGCAGGCCCCCTGGCACTATTAGAGGGCTTTTTTCAAAATGACTCCTTTTTTACACATTCTTTTTTACAATTCGCCATTAGTGATTGTTTATGTGCAGGAAGGAACACCTTCCTACACATAAACAATCATTCCCTACAATGCAGGCATGCTGCCACTAATAGAGGGCTTTTTTACACATTCTTTTACGTTTGGAAGGCCAAAATGCATAGAAAGTCAATTGGTAATAAAACTTCTTCTACTATTTTGTGTTCTCCTAAGTCTCATGATAAAAATGGTACCTCATTTGTGTGGGCAGGCCCAGTGTACGCAACCAGAAATGGCCCAAAATACAACCTTCGATGCATCACATTTTTCTAGTGAAAATTTGGGACCCTAGCTCAGCCGGCACCTAGGAAAAGCTAGAACACCTATTTATTTTTTAAAACTAGATACCCGAGGGAATGTAGGATGGGGTGACTTGTGTGGCTCTCATCAGGTTCTGTACCCAGAAGTCGTAAAAAAAATACACATTTTCCTCACATTTCTGCAGGGCAACGTTGTGGGACCACCGGGCTGACACAAATTTCTCACGACCCAGCATTACCCCAGGTCTACCAATAAAAAGGCTACCTCACTTGTGTGGGTGGGCCACATACCTGCGACAGGGAGGGGCCCAAAAAGTATTGTGGCAACATCAGAATTATCTAACACAAAACTACCTGGTTTTACAAGAGGGGCATCTGTGTTTTTGGTCTCGAGCTTGGTGGGCATCTGGTATCCAGTATTTGTCGCCCCCCCTTGGGGCAGATGAGACTAAACATATTGCTATTTGTCCCAAATGTGTGGCTAAAAAAAGGGGAGAGACCCTTGACTATTGGCTACTCTCTGACATGCCCATAAACATATCCCTAGTACCTAGTGGGCTCTCAACCCCCATCAGATTGGGTGCAATACCCACCATCTGTGCCCATTTATATTTGGGGGGTGGGGGCAGTGGCATGCCTATTCTGGGTACACCCACCCTTACACAAAGTAAAAATAGTCCCTGGTACCTAGTGGGCATTCTGCTCCCTGGGAGGCAGATCAGCAGCTAATGCCCATATCTGCCCCCCAGGGGGCAAAAAGACTGTGCCCATTTTTCATGGAGGGGTGGGAGCATTGGCATGTCCATTATGGGCTGACCCCACCTCTACACTAAGAAAAGAAAATGTCTCTGGTGCCCAGTAGGATTTCTGCACCCCAGGGGGCAGATCAGGGGCTATTGCCCTCACAAGCCCCTAGGGGGACATAAAGACTGTTCCCTTTTTTTGGAGAGTGGGGGCCTTGGTATGCCCATTCAAGGCAGCTCCCAGCCCTCTTTTATAAAAATAAATCCATGGTGGAGGACTGTATCTGTTGGGTTTTTGGGTTGCGGGTATTGGCATGCCCATTTGGGGCAGCCCTCACTCCTATGTTTACAAAGAATCTCTGTGGGTGGCCTAGTGGGTTTGGAGCTCACAACCGCCATCTGCCCCCGGGGGGGCAGAAAGATTTACTATGCCCAAATATATTTGGGGGAGCAAAGGCTCTTGCCCAAGGGGTCGCTCACTCATCTCTGGTGTCTAGTTGTGGATCCCAAAGCAGGGGACCACTAGATGAGGCTACCATTGGAAAGGGGAAATTCTCCCGTTTCCAATGGTACCTCTCTCGTCTGCCTATGTGCTTGGGTGCCTGAGATAGCCTCGCGAGCACATAGGCAGGTAAAGTAAAATGACCTGATAGGGTCATTTCACTCTCACTTTCAATGTAATGACGTTGGTGCGCCGATCGTCATTACGCTGAAAAAAAAATTCCTATGGAGATTGGGGAAGCTCTTCCCCAGCTCCTGAGACTCAAAAACAATAAATGAAATCCCTCTGCAAATTACAGCGGAGGGATTTGGGGCTTGTGCAGAGGACGGAATGGTACCGTCCTCGTCACACAAGCACCGTGGGGCATGATGGAAACATTCCGTCATGTGTATGGCAGGGGCTAATTGTCAGGAATGGGTTGAGTTATAAATATAAGCAACATTACTTTTGATGAAGTTGGTGAGGGTTTTGTTTGAAATTATTGGGTCATGTCTATACTTCCTGTAAGTCAATACCTTTTTTGCTCTTGGAGCAGGACACTCTGCCGGGGTTCATAAATCTTGCCTAATATAGGAATATTGGTGGTCTGCATTACAAAACATAAGAGTATTTGCCTTCCCAGTATTATATGACAGGGTTAGTTAGGGATGATAAGGCTTTATAAGGATTCGCCTTGAAGCATTGCATCCACTCCAGTACATTTTGGGAATTTTACATGAACTTAAATATTGCTTGAATAAACTATTATCCTTTCCCACCTTTTCTTGATAGGACGAGTTTAATAATGTACATGATGTTCAACTGTTCACCTGTATTGATTATAATTTAGCATTTAACTTGTATTATTTAAGAATCAATCAAAAGTTGTCCCTTATATAATGAAAGGCAATATTTCCAATCAGGTGTCACATAAAATGGTTTTATTTGGCAGGATTATATTTGAAAACGGAGCGAATACACTACTTATTAAGTTGGATGACCATTATTTCATTAACTTGGTAATTTAGCTTAAATTATGTATTAGAGATATGATGTCATATTCAAGTAAGATGTTATTTAGGAAACAGACCATTCAATTGGTAGGAATGACTATGATTCATGTATATGTGATTTTCAGCAGAGCAAATGAAACATACATTACCGATTCACCTACATCTACAATTAAGTGACGAAGGCGCGCCGGAGTTGCGCCTGAGTTAAGCCCGTCTGCGCCCGTCCGCGGCTGGCCGGGGCTAGGGGCCCGTCTCTCTGCCCCTCCAGTCATCAGCTACTCCCCGGCCACTATGCTCTCGCTCTGTCACTCGCATCCCCCAGCCCCTACAGTGCTAGAGCGTATCACCTCTCTTGGGCTACGCAGGTCTCCCTCTACTCAGTCATGCCCTGACTTGCCATTCCATCAGCTGCCTGATGCCTTACCTCCCTCTGTCCACCTGTCACCCTTTCTCGCCCCCATCCCTCACTGCACCCCCCAGTCTACCATCGATGCGATCCTTCTGAATACCAGGTCGGCGGTCGCCCATCAACTAGAGCTATTCCATCTGCTTGACTCTTGCCAACCCCACCTGTTGTTTCTTACGGAAACTTGGTTTAGGGATGACTCTCTTCCGAGTCTCCTAGCCATGCTGCCCCCGGCCTACTCGGCCATCAGAATGGATCGTCCCGGGGGAAAGACAGGCGGAGGTGTCGCCCTGATTACCCACACTGATTTTCATTTCAAAATTCTTCCCTTCTCCCCCATTTCCGCTGTGGACTGTCTTGTAGTCCGCTCCATCTCATTTGGGGTCCCCTTGACCTGTGTCTTGATTTATCGTCCCCCCCAGTCCACCCCCCACTTTCTTGGTTCTATGGAGGACCTACTGGCTACGCTAGTAGTGAACAATTCCGCAGTCCTGCTCCTCGGGGATCTAAATTATTGGCCTAATGACCCGGCCGAGGATGCCAGATCTAAGGAGTTCACTGCCCTGCTTACCAGTCTCAATTTCCTTCCCCAGCTCTCCACTCCCACCCATTCCCTTGGTCATCAGCTCGATCAAATATGGACCCTTAACATTCCTACCAACTCCCCTATTATTTCGCCCTGTTCATGGTCAGATCACCATCTCATTTCCTTTGCACTCAACCTCGGACGTCCGCCTAAACCCCCACTGCCCAAAAACACCTGGTTTAGAAAGTGGGATAAGGCCGACCTCCCTGATGTCTGCTCTTCCCTTGCGGCATCTTGCCCTGAGCTTAACGATCTACCCATCCCCTCTCAGCTCACAGCCATTAACACCTGGCTATTAAAGGCATGCAACCGCATTGTTCCCCTCAAAAGAGTCGCTATCAAGCGTGCTCACGCTGCCAATAGGTGGTTCTCTCCCCTCCTCAAAGACAAGAAGCTGGTGGCACGTAGAGCAGAACGAGCATGGCGCCGCAACTACTGCCCCCTTCTCAAAGCTAAGTACTGCCTTGTTCTCAAGGAATACAAACAAGATATCCTAACTGCTAAAGCAGAGTACTTTTCTGGTAAAATTCTGGCAGCGGAAAACCAACCAAAGGAAATATTTGCCACGGTTCATGAGCTTGCTGCTTCAGACAGGGTGATCTCCAAAATCCCCCCGTCTCAATCACTTTGCAACTCTCTCAACTCTTTCTTTATTGAGAAAGTGGCCCTCATCAAGGCTAACATCCCTCCCTCCCTCCCTACTCCGTTCACTACCCAACCGCTTCCTGTTGGCCCACTCCTCACTCACCTCCCCTCCTTGACACGGGAAACCCTTCTTCCTTTACTGGCTCGGGTTAAATCAGGATCACCTCACGACATAGGCCCGGCTTTTGCCCTAAAAGAGATCTTTTCCAGCTGCTACTCCCCTCCACTTACACTCATCAATCACTCCCTCACTTCCGGCATCGTCCCAACAGCCCACAAATCAGCAGTTATTATTCCCATCCTAAAAAAGGCAGGCGCTGATCCATCTATGCCTGCCAACTATCGTCCCACCTCCCTGCTCCCTTACTTGGCGAAGGTCTCAGAGGCTCATGTTACCCGGACTCTGAGTTCCTTTGTGGAGTCCACTGGCCGCCTTTCCTCTTGTCAGGCGGGCTTTCGTCCGCTGCACTCAACCGAGAAGGTGGTAGTGTCAGTGATGGACAAACTGAGGGAGGGCATTGACACCTGCCTCCCCCAGGCCCTGGTCCTCCTCGATCTGTCCGCCGCTTTCGACACGGTGGACCATGACATCTTATTGTCCCGTGTCGAGGCGGCGGGCATTGGGGGTACGGCCCACGCTTGGCTCCGGTCTTTTCTAACTGACAGGGAGCAGGCTGTCCACCTGGCAGGTTTTGCCGCCCCTCCCCGTAGAGTGACATGCGGCGTTCCCCAGGGCTCTTCTTTGTCCCCCTTGCTATTTAATTTATACATTTCACCCCTCATTTTTTCTTTACAGCAGATGGAGGTCTCGGTGTTCAATTACGCCGATGACCTCCAACTAATCTTCAACCTCTCCCATTCCCCTTCTTCTGCCCGGAATTTTCAGAGGGTGATGCTCTTCATCCAAAACTGGATGAACTGCAACCACCTCAAGTTAAATCACGACAAAACTGAGTTGGTTTTGACCGGGGGTGGTTGCAGTCCTTGGTCCCCGTCCTTCTGGCCTGATTCACTTGGTTCCCCCCCCTCCCCGGTTCCCAAGGTCAAAACCCTAGGCATCTTTATCAACTCCCAGCTTTCGCTTCACACACAGGTTCTATCGGTGGTGTCCTCCTGTTTCTTCTCCCTCCGTACTATCCGCAAGGTTTCCCGTTTTTTTTCTGCCCCTGCCTTGAAGCTCATTCTCATGGCCATGGTGCTATCGCGCCTTGACTATGGGAATGTGGTCTACAACGGTGCCCCTGACTACCTGATCCACTGACTGCAGCAGATACAAAACCAGGCTGCCCGCCTGATTTATGGACTCCCCAAGTTTCATCACGCCACTCCTCTGTTGCAATCCTTGCATTGGCTCCCGGTGAAGGAGAGGGCTCTTTTCAAGTTGGGCTGCATGACCTACCAGGCTAGATCTGGGACTGCCCCTGCCTTTCTCTGTGAGATCATATCTCCTTACCTCCCGGCTAGAGAGCTTCGCTCCTCTCACCAGGCTCTTCTGACAGTCCCTCGCTTTAAGAAGAAGAGGTCTGGGGGGACGAGATTCGCGGTTTTAGCCCCCTCCTTCTGGAACTCCCTCCCTTTTGCCCTCAGAGCTTCTACTTCATATGTAGAATTCCGTAAACACCTCAAAACCTTCCTGTTTCCCAGCTCCCCAGCAGTTTAGTCTCCGGTCCCTACTCCCTCTGGTTCACCGCTGCCTAGCGCCAGGAAACCGTCCCGGTAACAGTGCGCTCTATAAATTCATTAAAATTCAAATTCAAATTAAGTGTAGCTGTTTTGTTTTTTGTTGTATGTATATTTTGTACCTATGTTTTATTGTATATTGGAGGTTTATGTAATTTTGTAGTGGTATGTGCTCCCACCGGTCTAATGAATTTCTGGCATGAATTTATAGACTATTTGTTAATCCTTTTTGTTTTTAGATTATTAATGAGCTGCATGCTCTCCTGTATGTGCTTCAGTACAGAGAAATAAGAATTGATTAAAAAAATGGATTTGTGAAACTTACGGATTCATGTGCAACTTCTTTCTCTAGGATTGTTATGGGTAGTGTGCCTGCTTCAAGTTTGATTTTAAAGTTAAATGTGGCAGTACCCAAGGAATACCATAGAACACTTCCAATTCGCAACCCCAACCTCAGAGTCTTAGTTTAGTTAGCCAAAGACCTTCTCCAGCTTGGTTTTGCTGTAACACATTGCTATTTGGATCTGTTTGCAGTACTGCAAAACTATCTGTCTCACAGAGTCAGGGTGGTCAGAAGCAGGTTAAGTTACATTTTACATTAGTGAACTCCAATGTTTTCAATCTTTAGGATGTCTTTCTTGGGTGACTTTGGTGACAGCTCCAAAGAGAAGATAGGAGTTTCTCCCACTGCATCCTCCTACATTGGTGCATGGCCTACGTTTAGGCTCTATTTTAGATGCCTTTTTTTAGGTTGACATCTCTTTTCTCGTGGTGACTTGCCTGCTAATGTGTGAAAGTGCTGAATATGCATTCCTGATAGGCGTTGACACCCTTTAGTCTCTACAGTTAGTTCCAGGACCATACATTTAACACACAATGCCATTGTTTTCCTTTCTTTCTGTACTTCTTAGGAGACACCTTGTTTTAGCTATTTTAAACCAAAGGAGCTGCTCTTTGCTTCGGCCACAGTGTGATAAGACAGTACTTTGTTATATAAACAGCTTCCGTGCTAAAGCTCAGTGAAAGGAGCACTTCACATTAGAATGATCATAGAACCAGTGTGAACTGTGACTGAGATGCAACCCTGCTGACTCTTACCTTCACACAGATAATGAAGATAACCTGTACACTCAAAACGGCTTCCTAACTCATAAGACCAAGGTATTGGGGTTAAGACTATCCCAATTGATCCTGCAGACGGGTACTCCTGCTTTGCTATCTTTAGTTTAGTATTAGATACAGATAGTAGTAATGTAACATTAGTAACAATTAACATGGTTAAATAATTCATATTGTTTACCATTCTAATAATGCTGATTACAGTAACATGTCTCATCTTTCTAATAATTGCAGCTCATGCTTTCTTTGCAAAAATATGATCATTTCAATAAATGTTTGAAAATGCATTCTCATATCTTCCTTGTGTTTACCTCGGGCATGCAAACGTAAAGAACGAAAGGGTTAGATCTGTTTCCACGGGAAACAACCTTTACAACGCAGTCATTACATCGCACTACCTTTACATAGCAGTCATTATATCGCAACATCCTTTACATAGCATGTCATTACAATGCAGCCATTACATTGCATGTCACTACAACCCTTGTCATTACAACACATGTCACTACAAGGAGGAGAGGTGTGGCGCCGCGGCCAGGGTGACTGACTCTGGAATCTGGGGATCATGGTTCGATTCCCGGGGCCGCGGCAGGTTAGCCCAGCACCATGTGACTCTGGGCAATAGCTTGCTTAATCTTCCCGACGGCCCCCAGCGCCTAGAGGCCCTAACGGGTGATGGTTTGTGCTTTACAAATGTGGATTATTATTATTATTATTATTACAACACAGGCTTTACATCACAAGTCATTACAATGCATACCATTGCAACGCATAGTACCCTTACACTATCGAACACTTACCCTAATGTTGCACCCACTGTAGTTAGAATAGTAATTTTTACCCCTACACTATCCAACAGTTACCCTACTGTTGCACTCACTGGAGTTAGAATAGTAACTACGACCCCTATACAATCCTACACTTACCTTAAATGTGATATAATGGTATGCATTGTAATGGTATGCGTTGTAAAGGTATAACTGCGATGTAATGGGATGCGTTGTAAAGGTAGTTTCTGAAAATGCGAAGTAATGGCATGCAATGTAAAAGAATGCGTTGTAAAGGATATTGCGATGTAAAAACTGCGTTGTAAAGCATGCATTATAAATGTATGCGTTGTAACGTCATACATTCTCTGTAGATTCCTTGGGAATCAGAGATTCATCTTTGAAGTTGCCAATAACATGTTACCCTTCTCAGGTTAGGATAAGATGTGGTACTGTGAGCTAGCCGAAACACACCAACACTTATTGATGGTATATGTGGATTAAGTTCTCTGTATTGTGAAGTTTGTGTTAGTCTAATACATAGTCTTGCTTCATGTGTAAGAACTGTATAACATGGTGCCAACAACGTTCTAGGTCAGGTACTTATTTAATGAGTATCCTGAGTAGTTTTCCTTGGCGGCCCAAGGCTCTTTTTCACCTATACATGGAGACGTCCATGGTAAAAAGTATTCATCCTCCTCAGCTTAATAAGGCGCACCTGTTTAAGCATGCAGGTTGTTCAAGCTTGAACTTTCAAAAAGATTACCCCACTATAATGTTTCCTGCCTCTGGATTCCATTCATTAAACTTGGCACAACCAGTTAATATTCCTGTTAATTGTAGACAGTCTGTTACCACACATTTATTTGCACCTGGGCTCGTCAATGGTGGGAGAGATGTTATCTTCGTATTTGAGGCACACAAAGCCCATAAATGCGAAGGGGTTTATTTACAAGCCCCTTGCGCCACTGGTGTGTCACTTTTACTATGAGAAAACGTGATGTTTCAGCCGTGCAAGGGGACTGTAAATAAGCCCCCAGAGTTTTTTATTCCTTGGTTAATTTTCCTGCAGTAGATGCCAATGTACGAACATTTCATACATACCCTGAGGCAGCAGTTCCAGCTGCATATAGACCTTATTAATACTTAGAAAAACAATTAACACATCAGGAACATCATCATTGGTTCCAAGGCACCCTCCCACACATATTCCGAATTGCAAGACTGGGCCCTCTTAGTAATGACAGGGCAGAAGTGTATTCCCGCAATGCTCTCTTTAGTGTAGTATTACATACAGATTGGAATACGGTAACATTATTAAAAATGAACATGGTTGAATTTTGCATATCATTTACCATTTCAATAATACTGATTATAGTAATGTGCCATCATATTAATAATCTCAGCTCATGCTTTTTTTTTTTGCAAGAATACAATGATTTCCATAAATTTTTGAAAATGCATTCTCTGATCTTTCTTGTGTTTACCTTGGGCATGCAAAAGTAATGAACAAAAGGGTTATATCTGTTTACATTGGAATCAGAGTGACATGTTCGAGGTTGCTAATAACATCTGATACCCATGTCAGTATAGGGGTCAAATATGGTACTAGTAGCCGAAACATATAAACACTTACTGATGGTATGTTTGGACAAAGTCTCTGTATTGTGACGTTCATGTTGGTCTAATACTCAGTTGTGGGACTATATAAAAATACCCAGGAGTCCCTGTTATTTGAAGATGCTGGAAATCCTACTCATTTCTCTCTTACAATGAGCAGGTCCCCCGGGCAGGCTTCTAGGGAGTAATCTATCTCCATCTAGGGCTCCAATAGGTACGATTCAAGACCACTCCTAGCTGAGCAACTGGTTCTCCCACACCGTGGGGCCATTCATGAGTCCTTTCTGTCAAGGAGGCTGTTAACACAAGGCCACCCGACCAACCGGAAAGCACTTTCAGTCCCTGAGGCCAGGAGTCCTACATGATTCTTCCCCAGCAGGTATGTCAGGATTCTTCTTCATTCAGATAATTTCTTTCAGGTTACAGTATGTTCTGAGGACGATGGTGTTGACCCAGTTTAATACAGTGCACTAGATAGTGAATGGAAATCTACAACCCTCAATCTCTGCAGAACACACACCAAAGCTCAAGCCTTTTTAAGCACTTGTATGTATGCATGAACATTGTATTTATAAAGCAGGATCCGCACCAAAAGGGAGCGGAGATCAACATCAAGCAAAAAGGCAAAATTTACTTTCACTACTGCACAAGATTTTGATAAATTTGCAGAAAGAACTTTTACGCATGTTTCTCTTATTTTCCTAGGCAGCATTGTAAAAAAAAATACTTGTTTTATAATCCGGTCCTCTCAGAGGAAAATGCATAGAGACACATAGTATTGGGGAGCGCTTCACTGTGAGAATGTACTGTTCTAATATCTAGCATGTAAAACTTTCATATATTAATCACCACTCCCAGGGGTAATTTAGCTAATCTCCATAAGTAAGTTGTTCTACATGGCAGAACACTTTTGTCATGTTTTACTGCAAGCTACCAAAAACAATGGTGTCCCTAAGGTAGTAAATTTTTTGTCATACATGTAGGTGGTGTAAATGTATATTGCAGGTCTCATGACGTTTAATTTTAAGACCACTGGGACATATACTGATCCAATGTACTTTGGTGTTACTGAAAATGTAAATAGCAATTGTTACCTTATATTTTTGAGGAAACAGCACTCGAGCTATGACACTGCATTTTTACTGTAACATGACAATGAGCCCTAATGCAAGTCCACTATCCCATCACCAATGTGTACAGTTCTACTGTCACCTCCCAGCCCCTTTTGCACCAGATAAAAATCTAGCAATTGGACAGCCCTGATTATTCTGCCCGTTTGGCAATGGCTGGTTTGCCATTGTGTAAACTGGCAATAATGTGTGCTTGTAGCACTGCGACGAAAGCAACATGCTTGCTAGCTACAGAGTGCTTTCTGAGCAATTTATGGTTTGGAAAATGTTACACTGAGCTAAAGTGCTTTAAGAAGGACAGTACTTTCAGTAAGAAATTGGGTTATCAGTTAAGAGGGGTGGGAGCCCCACTCAAATATAAAACACAATTCTTCACAGTGTGAACCATAAAAGTCACTAAATAAACCTGCACTCAACCCCCTAGCTTGGCACAAAAACAAGCTTAACTTAGAGGCAATGTATAAAGTATTTATGCAGCACTCAAACAGTAATAAAGCAAAAAGCAAAACACAAGAAAAATCCTAGAACCAAGTTAGAACACTAAAGTAAGATATAATAAATAAAATGACATCTAAATGCAATATTCCAATCACTATAACCAGAGATATGATATTTTTAAGTTTCAGGTGAAAATAGTGCTAAAAGGCACTAAGCACCAATCTTGGGTGCCAGTCGAGCTGGACCTGATCAAAGTCGCAAATTAACCCTGACCATGATCGAGCGCAGGTCGAATACAGGGACCATGTTTGCCCCGGTGAAGAGTTTACCTTTTCCAAGTCCACGCTGGTAGGCTCAGCTGGAGCAGGCATTGGTAGGAGGGTAAAAACCAGTTGTTATCAATGCAAGGAGCAGGACACTGATGCAGCTTTGTGTTGCACAGGCAGGAGACGCAGAGCTTGTTGTTGGGGATTTATATAGGTGGGCGTCATGGGTGGGTGTTTGCAGTTGCAGTCATGAGTAGGAGGAGAACACAATGATGCCAGCCAAGGGTCTAGGACATCGGTAGCATCTCTTGGGGGATCAGGACTCACTCAAGCAGAGGCCAGCAAGAGGGCTCAAGCAGGTGATCCAGCGGCCTATAGAAAATATATCATAAACAACGCTACCCAACTTCATAACCTATAAACAAAATGTTATACTAAATATGGACCCATTTATAAACCTGACATATTTTGGGCCTACTGAATCAAGTGGTCAGATAAAATCTATATACACATTATCTACAAATTATATACATTTTATACATTTGCGAAAGAAATATTGTCATTAGAATAAAACTTAACCATTTAGATGACCACCATTGGCGACGTGATCTAGCTAATAGTAACCTACACTCCTGAATAACCAAGACCAGCTTGTTTGTCAAAAGTAAGATTTTATTTACTAAATTATGGTATATAAGTTGATAGTTTTATAAATGAATTTTATTTGCAATAAAGCAAGCATGATTGTAAAGAAATATGAAAAAATACAATTTAAGCAAGTGAATCAAAATCAAAGTGAATATTTAAAGTTTAGCATTTCTAAAACCTAATTCCCTAACTGAGCTAAATAGATAGAAATTAAAGAAAAGTTCTTTGAGGATTCTTACGTGCTCCACGCAAAGTCCGTCAGCACATCACCCTCATCGGAAAGTCAGAAAGCAGCAGCCAGCCCATCCCTAGGGGCATGACTTTTTATACCTTTCTACGCTAACTAAACTACGCAAAGGAAAGTTTTCAGAAATCTTCGACGTCCCATTGGCTGAGAGTGACAAGTGACATGTCACCCACTTTTCAAAACTTCCATTAAGTCATATTTCTTAGAGACCATTGTCCCTTCCGAGTGCAACCAGGAGCTTCCTTGTATTGCAACAATTGTATAAAGTCATTCTCGCAGCGTCCATTGACTTTCAATTGACTTCCGCGGATGCCAAGTTAAGGACTGACAAAATGTTCTTTTTCGACCTTGGCCATGTCCGACAGAATGACGATAGCACGTTAGTTTTTGCTTTGTGAACGCAGCTTTTGACGAATAATTTATTTCAGAATGGGCGTCTCAGCACTTTTGCAGAAGTAAAATTCAGCATATTGTAGTTCGGGCAGACAAGGCCCAAAAGCAGACAACTTATGATTTCTAATATAAAACAAACACAAGAAAAGTATTAATGTAAGAAATAATGTAGATTCTGTATCCACCCCAAGATTTACTAATTAATTAACCCACCCGATTAATCAAAATGTTACCTAGCCAAAGCAAACAATTAAAGCAGCGTTTATATCTACCAGTCTCCGTTATTCCATGAGACTCATATGCACCTAGAATAGTAGAAATGACATCACACAGACAAGGAAAAGCAAAACAAGCACATGCTTCTCTTAAGTTTGCAGCAGTTAGTAATGACAAAAACAAAAACAATAAATTATTTTATTATTTTGCACGAACAAAAAGATGCAACAATTATGCACGTTTATGAGCACACATGTTAGTCCCCCCATGTGTAAAGTTTAATCTAAATTGTATTAGCACGACATATCACAAATCATTAATATTATTATTTATGTTATGGAAATGTGACTTTACGAGATTAAACAAAATTTTGTTTTCTATCTCGCTCCATCAACTCCCTCATCTGGTGATTAACAAATCACCACACCAGCACTCAAAATTTTGATAATTTAAATTTCTAAGAAATCGATTCAAATTCATTTGTATCAGTAAACCTAAAAGTCTGTTTCTGCATAATCTTTGGAATTAGCATAACGCTCTCTATGTAACTCCTGTAATTCGATCTCTCTTTCTTCTTCTTTTCTGAGTTTATAGATTCTTTTCTTCTCTTTCAAATGTTTCTTTCTTTTATGTAACAAACAACTTATTTTGGTCAAAATAAAAATGAATACTATTATAATCAAAGGTGCCAGAATCTTGCCAAGAATTGAACTTCCGATATTATGAAACCAGTTTTTAATTGCTTGAAACCTTTTTGAAAGTTTCCCTGTAAAATCATCTTCTTCTAAAGGAATTATCTCTGAATGCATTTGTGTAATATTCTTAATATACATTTCAATATTCTTACTTTCATCAGGTATATATGTACAACAATGTTGTACATGTAAAATGCCACAGACTCCTCCCTCTTTTGCTAGGAGTATGTCTAAAGCAAGGCGGTCTTGAATTACCATAGATCTAATTGCAATAACTTCAACATTCACTAATTGAAACCCATCAGCTGTATCAGTCGATAATCTATCAACTATAGTGGACAATTTTCTGATTCTCCCTGCATTTAGGGTTATACCAACAAAAGGTATTACAGCTTGAAAAATATCTCCCAGAACTTCAGTAAAAGTTTCTCTTTTAACTCTATTTACATAATTATGAATTTTAAACAATCCTTCTGAATCTCTGTCAACATGAAACACTTTAGGAAAAACAATTCCCACATAACAAGTTCCATACCAGTGGTCTGGAAGGTTGTAGTAGGCTTTGTCACCACAAACAAAATAAATCCCAGGAAAGATAGGATCTTTTCCACCTTTAAATCCCCAACCTCCCAAAATCTGATAAGTATCTTCACAGTTACTTGCACCTACAAAATAATTATCAAAAAGTGTATTATCTCTTCTAATGCAAAGTTTTCCACTAACTGGTTTGTCTATGTGAATTGCAATATTTTCAAGCATTTTGCCATTTAACTTCTCATCCTCTTTCTGCCAGAAACCTGACTTAGTCTGCTTGACTAATTCATTCCTCTTATAAATTGCTCTTCTTTCCTCAACCATGTTCAAAAATTTCTTTCCTTCAGCACTTAATTTACATGTTAGATTATTCTTGTAAGCATACTCGTAAGTGAGTTCGTTAGTAACAAGGAAAAATTCTCTCATTTGTTTTGCTTTCTTATGCTTATTTAAAGTATTATCAATCTTAATATTTGCAAAAATTTCATCATAATTTGAATAGTAATATTCTAAACGTCCAGTTTGATAAAATAAACTAGTTAATACACTACATGTTACAGCATAAGTGAGAGGAAGCATATTATATGTTACTCCCTCAGAAACAGAAGCAGGTAACTTAACACAGACGTAGCAGTCTTTTGCATCCATTACCTTAACATATTCACTCAATAGCTTTGTGAATGTATTACTTGAAAAATCACCAATTGATTTATCTTGATGAATGTTAGGCTGATGATCAATAACTTTTGCAGACGCACTATGTTTAGTTTGGCTAACCAGAGCTTTGCTTGTTAAGTTAACTTTGTGTAATTCTCTATTCATCTCCAAAGGGATAATTACAGCTAGAACCAACCAGAGCAGAATTAAAATGAGCAGACACACCAGAGTCATCTTACAGCATCTTTTAAAAACAGAACACTTTGAAGTGCTCTCCTTAACATAAGGCATTCTTGGTTAATTTTAGCCTCAAAAAATAAAATAAATTTTAAAATTCTAAATTTATATTTACACCCCCCTTTTAAAATAATTTTTTTTTTTTTTTTTTTTAAACCCTAAACAAGATTTCTTCGACCTTATGTCATACATAAGTTTTCTTCAACTAAACAGTTTTTCTTCGACCTTGTGTCAACTAACAAATTTTCTTCAGCCTTTTGCCAATTTAATATTTTTGTACCTCAATCATTGTCACTAATTTCTTGGATTTCGTTTTCTTCTTCACTACTATCATATATGTCAATAACAGGTGGAATTACTAAGTAAGTCCACTCAGGAGACTTGTATTTTTGGTTTGGTCTTATTATTCTCTTCCCTTTTCTCGATATCACTTCAATTTTTCTTCCAACTCCAACTTCTTTTCCAGGACTCTTTTGACTACTGATTTCTTCAACTTGTTCTTTTGGCTTTTTGATCAATCTGACTCTCAATCTTCCACCTGGCCAGTAGTCTGCTTTTCTCACGTACTTCTTCTTTGGTTCAGAATTATTTGATTCTGACTTCCAAGTTCTTTTCTTTCTGTTTTCACTTTCACCTTCCACGTCACTTTCTTCAGTTTCGTAGTCTGAAATTTCAATTGACTCAGGAACTTCTCTATTCGGCAATTTCACTCCTTCAGGAACTTCACTTTGTCTTCCATCACTGGTACTTGGTAATTCGTTCTCCTCCTTTTCCTCAATTACCCCCAACTTCCCAGATTTCGGATTTTTGTTCCTTACTTCAGAGTTTGTTCTCTGCCTTTCGATACTCTCCTGGTCTGAAACTTCTTTTTGTTCTGCTTCTTTGTCTTCAATGGAGACAACCGAATCCTCAGTTATCTTTCCTTTTAACAGATTCTCTTCACCTTCAGAATCTATTTCAATTATTTCCAAGTCTTTTCTTGTCAAATTTCCATTCACTGGCACAGTTTCCAGATGTCGACTTTCTTGTCGATCTTCAGAATCTGGAATTATTTCACCTTCTGTTTCGCCTTCTGCTTCAGAATCAGAATCATCTGTGGTATCACTTTCAACGTCAGAACTCTCAGGAGTTGGTACTGGAATAGTATGACTAGGATGAATCCAACGTTTCAATCCTCTGCACTTTACAGCATTAGTAGTGATCAAAATTATCTGCCTAGGTTTCTGCCATCTAGGAGCTAGACAATTCCTTCTCCGATGTACTTTCGTTCTGACCCAATCGCCAGGTCTCAGATCATGTGTCAAAACTTTTTCATCTGACTGAGCTTCAGTTCCCACCTGATTAGACACAGAAGTTACCATATCAGATAACCTTTTACAGTAATCCAAAATTGCACTGTCATTTATGCTCAACAGTTTACCTACAGGTACAAAAGCTTGCCTCATAACTCTTCCCATTAAAATTTCATGAGGACTCAAACCTGTCTTTTTATCTGGTGTACTTCTTAATGACATTAAAACAAGTGGAAGAGCATCAGTCCATTTTATACCTGTTTCAAGACACATTTTTCCAATTCTGTTTTTAATTGTTCCATTTATTTGTTCAACTACTCCTGAGGCCTCTGGTCTGTATGCACAGTGTATTTTCTGCTCAATACTCAAAGCTTCGCAAATTAACTTCATCAGTTTGTTATCAAAATGGCTTCCTCCATCACTCTCAATAGTGACTGGAAAACCGTACCTTGGGATGATTTCTCTGAGCATTAGTTTTGCCACTGTAATTGAATCACAATGTCGTGTAGGGAAAGCCTCTACCCATCTTGAAAATAAGCACACAATTACAAGCACATATTTCAAACAATTGTGTAATGGCATTTCAATGAAATCCATTTGTAACCTGGTAAAGGGACCACCTTCTCGACCAATTATTCCTGTCCCCACCACTGATTTTCTGTTTGGATTCATTTGTTGGCATGACAAACACCTTTGACAAAAAGATTCAGCGATAGTTCTAAACTTGGTATTGAACCATGTTTCTCTGAAAAGTCTAACCATAGAATCTCTTCCGAGATGTGCTGGACCATGATATAATCTGGCCATATCAGCAATCAAACAATTTGGTAAGACTACTCTGCCATCTTTGTAAACCCACACTCCATCTTCTTCACGTGGTCTACAATCTGATCTTAACCATAAGTCTTTTTCTTCATCTTCTGCTTCATTTTGTAAATCTCTAATCTCATGCCATGTTTCTACAACAGTTGTTAGCATTAATGAATTTGAATCAGTTTCTTTACTCCTCTCCCGATTGTATGAATAATTTTTTCTTGCGCAGTATTTAGCTGTTTCATCTGCGAAGGCATTTCCCTTGGAAATATAATCAGTTCCTCTAGTGTGCGCTGCACACTTAACAATGGCGATTTCTTTTGGCAATTGTATTGCTTCGATTAATCTCCTAATGAAAACTGCATTTTTAATTGGTGATCCTGCTGATGTCATGTATCCTCTCTGTGACCAGAGTTGTCCATAATCATGCACAACTCCGTACCCATACTGACTATCAGTAATGATGGTAACTCTTATATCCTTTGATATTTCGCATGCACGAATTAAAGCAATCAATTCAGCCACTTGTGCTGAACGAACTCCTTCAAGACATGATGCTTCTTCAACATCTACGACTGTACAAACTGAATATGAAGCTTTTAAGACACCTCCTTCGGATCTTAAGCATGACCCATCTACAAAGTAGACAAAATCCTATTCAGACAAAGGTCTGTCTTTGATGTCTTTTCTTGGTTTAGTGCAGAATTCCATGACATCTAAACATTCATGTTCTATTTCAATGTCATCAACAATTTCAGAATCAGGCAATAATGTAGAAGGATTCAGATTTAAACATCTTGAAATTGAAACATTATCTGCTCCCAGTATGATTTTCTCATACTTTGTCAATCTGCTACTTGTTAAATGTTGAGTCTTACCTCTTGTCAGTAATATTTCAACTGAATGAGGCACAAAAACTTTCACTGGAAATCCCATTATGATCCCCTCACTTTGTTCGAGGCTGATACTTGTAGCTGCAACTGCTTTCAAACAACCTGGTAATGCTTTTGCAATTGGATCAAGAACTGCAGAAAAGTATGCAATAGGTTTCTTTAAATTTCCATGTCTCTGAATTAACACAGATAATGCACATCCTTCTCTCTCACTGCAATACAGTTCAAAATCTTTCTCATAATTTGGCATACCTAAAGCAGGAGCTTGACATAAGCTCTTTTTCAGGTTCTCAAAAGAATCCATCTCAGCATCATTGAGAATAATCGGATCTTTTACATCTGACTTTGTCAGTCTTTGTAGTGGTTTTGCAATTACTGAAAATCCACTTATCCATTGTCGACAGTAACCAACCATTCCCAAGAACATTCTGACCTGTCTTTGTGTTCTTGGTGGTAACATTGCTTGAATCATTTTTATTCTTTCTATTGTTACTTGTCTTTTTCCCTTTGCAATTCTGTGACCAAGATATTTTACTTCTTGTTTGCAAAACTGTAGTTTTGCTGGGGACACTTTATGTCCTTCTTCTGCAAGGCGATTTAACAGAATTATTGTGTCTGTTACACAATTTTCTCTTGTCTTTGCGGCTATTAACAAATCATCAATATACTGCACTAGCGTAGACCTACCAGGTAAGTCTAGGTCTTCTAATGATCTTTTTAACAGTTCGTTAAAAATTGAAGGACTTTCTGTATAGCCCTGAGGGATTCTTGACCATCCGAGGGTCTTACCTTGGAATCTGAAAGCAAATATTTCATAACTGTCTGGATGTAAGGGAACAGTAAAGAATGCATTACAAAGGTCAATGACTGTATACCATTCAGCATCATGTGGAATCTGAAATAGAATTACTGCTGGATTTGGAACCACAGGACAACATGGAACGACAATTTGATTAACTTTTCTCAAATCTTGTACGATTCTAAATGTTCCGTTAGACTTTTTAACTCCCATAATTGGTGAATTACAAGAGCTACTCTCCATTTCCTTTAATACACCTTGCTTGATTAATTTTTCAATTATAGGTGTAATACCTTCAATTGTTTCTGTTTTCATTTTATATTGTGGAGTGTTTGGAAATTCTATTCCCTGTTTCAATGTAATTTTTACTGGATCTACGTTTTTCATTAGACCCATCTCATTTCCAGTAAAATCCCATATTTCAGATTTCACTGTTTCTTTGAGTTCTTCAGGTAAATCTTTTTCTTCAAATGCAGGAAACAATTTTGTTTCATCTGCTTCCATCATCATCATTGTCATTCTGTATAAACCATCTTCCTCCATTGTTTGTAACTCAACTCCATCAGGAGAACAATATATTCTACAATTCATTTTACATAGGATGTCTCTGCCCAATAGATTTACTGGACTACTATTACAAACCACAAATCTGTGTTTGTCTCTGTAATTTCCAATTTCAACTGGTACTGGATCAGTTAAGTCAGTTTTAATTTGCTGATTACTTACTCCGACAACTTGGATGGTATCCCCAGAGAGAGGTAGGTTTTCAATTTCCACTGATCTAACAGTAGAACGGGTAGCACCAGTGTCCACTAGAAAAGTGATGTCTACATCATTAACTTTCCCGTTTACAAAAGGACCAGACTGGTCAACCTCAAGAGTGGCTCCAACAACACACTCTTCCTCCTCTCTCGGGCATCGTCAACAATAATCATCAGAATCGCTGTCTTGACTTTCTGCTAATAAAAATTGTTGTGAAGCATTTTGCATTTGAACCCTTTGTTGCTTTTGCTGTTTTTGTGGTTTTATTATCTGTTCACTTCCCTGAAATCCCACGTTTGGATTATATTTTTTAACTCCCCCACAATTCGGAAAAGGTGGTTGTGGCAATTGGTCTTGACGATTATTCACCTGTTGTTGTTGCTGTTGCTGTAACTGTCGCTGAATATTAAATTCGTTTAACCCCTGTTGCATCTGTAGCTGTCGCTGCAGGTCAACACCATTCTGCATCTGTGGATTCAATAAGGGATTCTTTAAGTTTTTAGGAGGATGAGGACACTCGTCTCTCCAATGTCCAATTTCGCCACAATTAAAACAAGGTAATCTTTGTTTCAACTCCTCAATCTTTGGGCTAAATTTCTTTGGGAAATTATTACTTTTAAACTTTCCTTGTATCTGGTTTGTATTTCCAGTTTGAACAAAATTAGTGTTCTTATTTCCCATGCTGGCAATCTGTTGCTCAGCCACCTTTACCTGAGCCCACATGGCTTTCTCCTTCAGCTTCTTCTGTTTTACTTCTATTTCATCACTACAATACTTTGCTTTTCTTAGAATATCATCTACAGATAGTGATTGCCATCCGACAATACTATTTCTGATCATTTCTCCAATTTCAGGTTTTAGTCCATAAACAAATCTATAGACAAAATGGCTCATGTCTTTTTCATCTAATTTTTCATAACCACTGTATTGTTTAAAAATTAACAGTAATCTTTCATAAAAAGAATGAACTGATTCTTTTGTTTCCTGTTCTGTTCTTTCTATTTTAACCCAATCGACTTCTTTGGGTGGAATTTTGTTTTTCATCCAAACAATTACTTTCTCATAAAAATCCATTACAAGTGGATTTGGAGCACCTGTTTCTTTGATTCGCTCAGGTTCTGTTTTTGGCCAACTAATCGATATTTTACATTCTGTCCAAAGATCAGATGGAACGACAATATCAAAAAATCCATCTAAATCAATCCACAGAACTTTTGATACTTTGATAAATCTATCGACTTGCCTGTACCACTCAACTGGTTTCTCCCTCAATTTTGGAAAGTCATTTGTAAATAACAGAATGTCCTGTCTCGACCAAGGGACATGAACATATCCTCCACCTGCAATTTCTCTCATTGGAAATTGTTTTGACAATTTTTCCAATCTTTCATCTTCCTTCTTTTTCGTCCATTTTACTCTCCATTTGTTCAGTTCTCCTAGCTTTTTGATATAGACAATCAAATCTTTAATATGAACTATTCTTCCCATTGAGTTTAAACTTTCAATGTCACTTTCTGAAAAGTCTAATCTGTAATGTTTCGCAAAATTCTTTTGTTTACTCACATCAATTTCAAGTTCTGCTGCTAGATCCTCTAGTTGATCATATTTGTTTTTCGTTTTCCACTGTATGCTTTTACAAATGAACAGTAGTTCATCATCTCGATAGTAATTTAAACTATCTGGACCAATTGTTCCAATTATTAATTCTTCGATATTCGCTTTTAATTTGGCCACATCAAGTTTTGGTGGGGTTACCCTGACTTCAGGACTCCCTATATCTGATATAGCACCCATTGGTGTTTTTGGAGATAAATCCTCATTAAAGGTTAAATCAGGCATTCTCGATTTAGAAGAGTTTATTTCAGATAAGTCTGAATAAAATTTTTCAGCAGCCTTTTGAATTTCTGTATTTAAAGGAATAGTTAATCCAGTTTTGTTTGTTTCCTTTTGGTCAAATACGGGTTGAACAGGACCAATTGTTACTGGAACTGTCACAGCTTCCATGCCTTTTGTCATTCTTTTTATTAATTCTTCTTTAGATCTTAAATATTCATTATAATCAACATCTTCAACATTTCTTGCCTCTCTTGTATAATCTTTTGGAGGTTCTCTTGCTCTTGGAGCCATTGTAAAATGTCTACCTTCATTTCGAGCATTCTCGAATTCTGGTCTTCTAGGAGTTTCAATGATTTCACAATTATTAGGATAAAGTTTAGGAGCTTCATTAATTGGAGGTGCACTCGGTGAAGATTCAGTAGAAACCACCGGAGTAGACCATGATCTAGGAGGTCTCAAAGGCTGATTCTTTCTAGCAGTTGTATATATTTCTTCCATTACTGCATCCTCAGATTCACTTTCCATAGATTTCCCTGTAGGAGTACCCATTACCATTTCATGAATTAAATACAATCCTTCACTCATGTTTCCCTGTCTCCACATTCGCAATCTATCTTCATGAGTTTCTCTTCTCCAAGGTGGATTTTTAGAAGGTCTTTTAATTCCACTAGCTTCTCTTTGTAATTGATACATCTCGTCTTCCCACTCAACTAAAGCTTCAAATTGAGTTGGTCTCGGTTTCGGAACAAGAGCATTCATTTTCTCTCGTAAATTTCTTAAGACTTTTACATTAAATGAACCATCATCAGGCCAAGTTAAAACACCGTCGTTTTTAGTATAGCGTTTCCAACTATCGAACCATAAGACAGTATGATATCCATATTCACCTTCCATGTACGCTGCAGGTGTTTTATACTTATGAAGTAGTTTACCACCTCGCGTTTCGATTTTCTTGTCAGGTGAAAATAAATTCTTAAACTTCTGAAGTAATGTTGGCTTTTTCTCAACATGTTTAAAATGATAACTCATTTTTAAGAGTTAAAACTAATTCACAAAATCGTTCGTAAAATATTTCCGGGATGTTCCGAAAAACAACCAATCCGTGCGCGAAACACACCAACAAGCCAATGACAGTTGAGCTACGTCACTTTTCTGCTCAACCAATAAATTTGGAGTTTTTCCGAAGGACCAATCAGCTCACAGGCCGTCAGAGACTCAAGAGCCAATCAGAATATAGCTTGTGACGTAGGTCACCCAATCCCAGCGCGGCTCCGTGACGTATACAGCAGCTGCGGTTTCTCGTTTCTCACTCCTGGCGCTTACCCCTCCTTCCCAAAATCTTTTCACAGCGCCATTTTAGGAACACTTTTCAGTGTAAATTAATTCTTAACAATGACTATAAAGACAACATCTGTTCGTTTCACTATTTAGGATAGTTTACATACATTCAAGTATCCACACTTCGGAATAGACGGCGCTATTCACACTAAGGATAATATTCAATTGTCAGTAGAGTAACCCTTACCCCACCCTTCTAACACGTATAATTATGAACTCGCTTTGCTCTGAACCCACCGCGAAGTGAAAGTTCTAAGAGTTCCACTTGAACATAAAATACAATTCAAACTCGCACTTTCACACTGAAATTTCCCTAATTTCAAACACACATGAAATCCGTACAGGACTCTCACCTGTTTATAGAAATCATGCACCGTTAGCAAAATAACGACGTTATCCGTACAGGACTCTCACCTGTTTATAGATATGAAACATGTACCCGTACAGGACTCTAACCTGTTTATAGATAATCATGCACCGACGCTAATTTACCCTTCACTCAAGCTCGGATATAACTAATACTCTCATTACAGTGAGTTTTATGGAAGGCGCTTTGTCCCTATTCTCATGCTGCTCTAATTTCTTAGAAAACCCTCACTATACAAGATTCACACCTAGCCCTAAAACTGTGCTGCTCGGCGACAACACTATGGTACACGGCGATACCTCTTGTGATACTCGGCGATATCACTACAAACAGAACAGATGGCTTGCGTGACTAATTTCTCGCCACACAATCTATACCGGTATAGCTTACAGATAGCACGAAAAACGAACTCAACATGTGTTAAAACATCGATCCTATTTCCATACCATAACGTTTTAGTAACCCTTAGCAACCACCATATTACCTTGGTTACTCTTAGCAACCATCAATTTCTGCTACCAGAGAATTGATCCAGCGGCCTATAGAAAATATATCATAAACAACGCTACCCAACTTCATAACCTATAAACAAAATGTTATACTAAATATGGACCCATTTATAAACCTGACATATTTTGGGCCTACTGAATCAAGTGGTCAGATAAAATCTATATACACATTATCTACAAATTATATACATTTTATACATTTGCGAAAGAAATATTGTCATTAGAATAAAACTTAACCATTTAGATGACCACCATTGGCGACGTGATCTAGCTAATAGTAACCTACACTCCTGAATAACCAAGACCAGCTTGTTTGTCAAAAGTAAGATTTTATTTACTAAATTATGGTATATAAGTTGATAGTTTTATAAATGAATTTTATTTGCAATAAAGCAAGCATGATTGTAAAGAAATATGAAAAAATACAATTTAAGCAAGTGAATCAAAATCAAAGTGAATATTTAAAGTTTAGCATTTCTAAAACCTAATTCCCTAACTGAGCTAAATAGATAGAAATTAAAGAAAAGTTCTTTGAGGATTCTTACGTGCTCCACGCAAAGTCCGTCAGCACATCACCCTCATCGGAAAGTCAGAAAGCAGCAGCCAGCCCATCCCTAGGGGCATGACTTTTTATACCTTTCTACGCTAACTAAACTACGCAAAGGAAAGTTTTCAGAAATCTTCGACGTCCCATTGGCTGAGAGTGACAAGTGACATGTCACCCACTTTTCAAAACTTCCATTAAGTCATATTTCTTAGAGACCATTGTCCCTTCCGAGTGCAACCAGGAGCTTCCTTGTATTGCAACAATTGTATAAAGTCATTCTCGCAGCGTCCATTGACTTTCAATTGACTTCCGCGGATGCCAAGTTAAGGACTGACAAAATGTTCTTTTTCGACCTTGGCCATGTCCGACAGAATGACGATAGCACGTTAGTTTTTGCTTTGTGAACGCAGCTTTTGACAAATAATTTATTTCAGAATGGGCGTCTCAGCACTTTTGCAGAAGTAAAATTCAGCATATTGTAGTTCGGGCAGACAAGGCCCAAAAGCAGACAACTTATGATTTCTAATATAAAACAAACACAAGAAAAGTATTAATGTAAGAAATAATGTAGATTCTGTATCCACCCCAAGATTTACTAATTAATTAACCCACCCGATTAATCAAAATGTTACCTAGCCAAAGCAAACAATTAAAGCAGCGTTTATATCTACCAGTCTCCGTTATTCCATGAGACTCATATGCACCTAGAATAGTAGAAATGACATCACACAGACAAGGAAAAGCAAAACAAGCACATGCTTCTCTTAAGTTTGCAGCAGTTAGTAATGACAAAAACAAAAACAATAAATTATTTTATTATTTTGCACGAACAAAAAGATGCAACAATTATGCACGTTTATGAGCACACATGTTAGTCCCCCCATGTGTAAAGTTTAATCTAAGTTGTATTAGCACGACATATCACAAATCATTAATATTATTATTTATGTTATGGAAATGTGACTTTACGAGATTAAACAAAATTTTGTTTTCTATCTCGCTCCATCACAGGTCAACAGGTCTAGTTGGTGCTGGTCAGTTGCAAAGAAGGCCAATGGAAGCTTGTTGTGTCCCAGTAGTTCAAAAGAAGCTCAGCCAACTTACCTTTGGAGTCACATCTGAAGACCCTGGGTTCAAGGCAAGCAGGTCCATCCTTCTATTGACAGACAGCAGGGCAGATTTTCTGCATTTTCCACAGGTCCAGGAATGTACTGACAAGTGGAGTGGAGGGTGCCATTCTTGTACCTAATGCCAGCTTGTGGGTGGGGGATGGCTACTTTGTCTAAATTTCCACTTTCCTGGATTTGTGTGCATTCTGTCTATAGAGACAAAGTCAGGCAGGCCTAGGTGTGTGCTGCATTTGCCGCCATTAAAAACCAGGAAAGGGTGGACCCAGGCCTCGGGATACCCTTTTAAGCTCAGGAAGGGCTGAACACAATCCACCAGGCCATCGTGTTTAGAAGAGGAACACCCTGTCCCACAATGAGGTCCCTTTGTTCCTGTTAGACCTGTCAGTCTTAGGGTTGTCTTCCTCCTCCATTCTTGCTGATCTCATTTTACTGGCCTTAAGACTATGCCCATTTTACCACTGCTAATCAGTGCTAAAGTGCATGAGCTCACTCTTTAAAACATAGTAACATTGGCTTATCCCCAATTGGCATGGTTAATTTTCTTATAAGTGCCTAGTAAAGAAGTACTATATGTACCCAGTGTCTGCAAATTACATGCTACAAGTGGGTCTTCAGCACTGATTGTGTCGCCCACCTAAGTTATCCTTTAAACATGTCTCAGGCCTGCCTTTGTATCCTGTGTGTGCTATTTTAATTGCCATTTAGACCTGGCGAAAAAATAAACCTTTTGCCAGGCCTGAACCTTTCTTTGGAATACATATGTCACCCCTAGCGTAGGCCCTGGACAGACCAGAGGGCAGGGTACAGAGTACTTAAACAGTGGGGCATGTAATTATAAGTTTTACCTGTCCTGGTAGTGAAAAACTTTTACATTTGCTTTTCACTTCTACAAGTCCTACATTTCCCACGGACTAACATTGGAGTCACCTTATTAATTTAATAAGCTGTCATTCCTACATGAGCGCAGGTAATCCGTCCATGTTTGGTATTTCTGGAATTGTAATGAAAAAAACCTAACTTCTTGTGAAGTTGGATTTAAATTACAATTTTGGAAATGCCATTTTTAGAAAGTTGGCTGTAAGAAAACAGGGCACATTGCCCCCCACTCTTAGCCCACATTTGTAATAGTAGATGCTGGGTTTCGCCTCTGACAGTATGTTTCAGCCTGTTACTCAGGCCCATGTGCCAGTGCTCTTTCCCCAAAACTGGTATGTGTGAATTGGTGACCCCTTATAAGTCTGTAGTATATGGTACCAATGCTACCCAGGGCATGGGTGGGAAAGGGGCTTCAGGGCTCGCAGCACTGTTTGTGCCACCCTGAGTTACCCAAATAAACTACTGACAGCAGGTATGCCATTGTAGACTGCAGGAGCAGTGTAAACTGCTCATACTCAACTGTGCCCTCACCATGTTTTTAATAGATATTAGTCACTCATAAGGAAGACCTTCTGAGCCCTGGAAGCAGGGTGCAGTATATTAAGGGTGTAGGCAGATAAGTGCAAGCTTATATGTCTCCATGGTGTCCTTTGCCATTAAAGTACAATATAGTGATAGACGGTACATATGATAACATGGACTGGCACCCGGGCAAACCCAAGGTTAACAGATCCATTATGGCACTGCCTAAATTTGTCATGTTTGGTATAAAACAACATGCTTTCCCGCCCCTGAACCGAATCTCGTGCCCTGACTAGTGTAGCATGCACCCAGGTGGCCACTTTAGAGGTTGCTCACCTGCTTCTCCCAGCTTCTCTGTGCACTGGCTGGCCGGCCTGCGTTTCCGACAGGATTCTGACCTCTTGTCAGGAGTCATGAACAAATGCTTGGGCAGGAAGGAGGTCACACCTCTCTCTTCTCAAGCAGGCTAGTGAAGTGGTACATCAAGGCGGTGAGTTACGAAGGCTACACTGCCTCTGCTATGCATCAGCGGTACAAAAGGGGTGGTGATGGACGGAGCATCTGAACCAATCAAGCACTCACACCCAGTCAATAGATCTGGGTTTAATCCATCACCGTTCTTTAGCCCACTCTGCCACCCCAGTTCAGACATGGCCATATGCAAATCAGTCTGACCCTGTGCCTCATGGGAACAGTCCAGCCAGAACTGCCAAGCCATGTTATGTTATGTTATTTTATTTTATAAAGCGCACAGATGCCGCAGCCAAGAGGCGTCCCGGCGCTTAGGAAATGGTAAAAAACACAACACGGAAATTAATAAAACCAGAAAGAAGGACTAAACAGTGGAAAATAAAAAGGTCTTCAAGGCCTTTCTGAACGGAAGCAGATCAGGAATGGAGCGAAGAGAGGCAGGCAGAGAGTTCCAGAGAGCTGCCGCCATCACAGAGAAAGAACGTCCGCCCATCCTAGCTTTTTTAAAACGTGGCACTACAGCAAGGATTGTCCCTGAGGATCGAAGGACTCTGGAAGGCACATAGTGACAGATTAGTTGTGACAGAATGGGGGGAGAGGCTAGCTTCAGGATTTTAAAAGTTAAGCAGAGAGTTTTGAATTTGATTCTTTGCCCAACGGGCAGCCAGTGAAGATCCTGGATAGTGCGGCGTGCAGAAACAAACTTTGGAAGGCCAACCAACATCCTGGCGGCCGCATTTTGCACCCGCTGTAGGCGAACTAATTCTGCTTGATTAGCGCCCAGGACCCGGGAGCTGGCATAGTCTAGTCTAGCCAAGACCGTAGCCTGGACAATAATCTGTCTCGTGTCAGCATCGAAAAACTTAAAAATAGGTCGCAAACACCGCAGGGCACCGAAACAAGTACCGGCAACCCGTTTAGTATGGGTGGTGAATGAAAGTTTATCATCCAACCACACCCCAAGGTTCCTGACTTCAGCCACTGGAGTGGGAACAGGGCCCAATTCAGCTGGCCACCACTGATCGCCCCAAAGCTCGCTTTCCCTACCAAAAATAATAACCTCGGTTTTAGAGGCATTCAGTTGGAGGCGATTGTTCGCCATCCAGCCCGCCACAGCTTTTAACGCGGACTGAAAAGTGGCCGCATCCATGTTGGACTCCCCATTAAGTGCCACCGCCAGCTGCGTGTCATCGGCGTATGACACCATGGAGAGACCAAAGCTATGGGCAACCTCAGCCAACGGTTGAACATATAAATTAAATAAGGTAGGGCTTAGGGCCGACCCCTGCGGGACACCCTGCGAGGTCGGGCGAGGAGCAGAAACAAAAGGGGGAGTGGACACTTTAAATGTTCGATCAGTGAGAAAAGATCGAAACCACTCGAGCGCTCTCTCTCCAAGTCCGGCCTCCTCGAGGCGATGTAGGAGGATCTGATGGGACACCGTGTCAAATGCGGCACTGAGATCCAATAGGATCAGTGCCGCCGTTTGACCTTGGTCCAACATCATCCTGATGTTCTCCACCACCGCTAGAAGAGCCGTTTCGGTACTGTGACCCGCACGGAACCCATTCTGCGAGTTACCCAGTATCTTCGCTTCCTGCAGATGGAGTGACAGGATGCGATTAGCATGAGATTCTGCTAATTTCGCTAGCCAAGGAAGCAGGGAAATAGGCCGGTAATGTTCCGATTTAGTGGGATCAAGGGCCGGTTTTTTAAGAATCGGAATGATGGTAGCCTGCTTCCAAGCACTAGGCACACAGCCGGTGTTAAAGGACAGCTCAATAAGACTGTGCATGACCGGATAGCAGCACTCAGCAATTTCCTGGAATTGGATGGGTCTCATGGGGTCATCAGGTGAGCCAGATTTAACCTTCGTTGTCAAGGTTTTAAACTCCTCTAGAGTAGGGCTGGGAATAGTCAGCAGTGGTATGGAGGCCTTAGGTACGATGTTATTCTCCTGGATGGAAAACTGGGAGAATGACCTATAAATGGCCTCGACTTTTTCAATAAAGAATGACGCCAAGTCCTCACAGTGCTCTAGGGAGGCTGCCAGAGTAGTAGATTGATTTTGTTTACTTGTAAGGTCCTTACAGACCCTAAAGATAACTTTTGTGGGGTTAGAACTGTTTTTTATCTCCCGAGAGTAAAAGGCCGCTCTAGCGGAACAGATGGCCCTATAGACGGACTTAAGGTCTACGTCATAGGTTTTACGCCATGCGCGTTCAGCTTTTTTACAGGTAGATTTGAGCAGTCTAAGAGATTCATCATACCAAGGGCTGGAAGGGCTAGATCTAGTCTTGCTCCATCTAGCTGGTATTAACACATCTAGGGAGGGATTGAGCCACTCGCAAAAGTTATCATACCTTATCAAAAGTTATCAAAAGTTATCATGCCTTCCCTGGACCAGATTCAAGCTTCCTAGGACCGGTTTCTGGCCTTACAGCAGTCTTCAGCCAGGCTTGCTTGAATCCAGTGGCAAAGTGAGCAAGGGACTCATGTCTGAGCATACCCTGCCAACTCATGGCGGCCAAAGCGGTACAAAAGGGGTGGTGATGGACGGAGCATCTGAACCAATCAAGCACTCACACCCAGTCAACAGATCTGGGTTTAATCCATCACCGTTCTTATGCTATGCATCAGGGCTGATTTCCAGTGAAGAAAACAGCCCTTCCCTTGCCCGTGGCACATTTGCACCCGGACAAGCGGGAAATAAGTTAGTCAAGGAGCTGTACACCCTCAGAAGGCTAGTGACACCTCCAGTATGAGCAACCTGGTCTGTACACTGAATTTGATTTATGCGATCTTTAGAAGTGGTGGAATAGAGTGTACTGGGTAGTAAAGCTGATCCACATCCCTGGATGTAGTCACCTCAGGGGAGGATTAGCTGCAGGGACTACCTGCCCATTTGCTACTAGCTCTAACACCACTAGCCCACCTAAATCTGGAATTAAAGGGACTACCTGGCACCAGAACCTCAGATCTGAGCAACTTACATCAAGGAAGGACCCGGAAGAGACAGGTGTCGGCGACAACAGGACTTTGCGCACAGCACCAAAAGCAAAAGAGGGATATTTTGTCCTGTAGCAACAGACTTGGATCTGCATGATCAAGCCTTGGCTAAAACTCAGCACTCCCTGGCAGCATAGAAGCCTGAAGCACCCTCAGACTCCCCTGGACTAGTGGCACTAGTCCCCTGCATACTGCAGACAAAACAACGCTCCGGATCTGAAGATTTGCTGGCCATCGGGCCCTCGGGGGATCGCCCAAATCCAGATGAGTTACTGCATTGCGGCAACTGTAGTCCTGCCTTTCCCAAAGTTATAGGCAGCTACCGTGTTCCCTGGGACCAAAGGGTGTTGAAGTTACTAATAGCCGTTCTTACCACTGCCCAGGCTTGTTGGTCCCCAGTCTGGCAACCGACCCCTTCACTCGATGCTGCTTTAAGATAGAATTTCATCCTTCCTTCAACCGATGTCAACAACCACTCCATTGTTGTCTTTTTGCATCTTTTTTCCCGGCAGCATCATTTCAGTGTTAAAAGCAGCTCTCCTGTGCAGGTTCTTCTAGTTGGGTCGTTACCCGGTATCCCAGTTGTACCCCCTCTTTTCCCCAGGCTTCCCGGACACCCTCCTAAATACAGCACAGATGGGCAGCTCCACAGATCCTCAATGGCCGGCGATGGTGCGGGAGGCCTCCAGGCAATGTTCTGACCCTCACAGCGAGACCACACACCCCAAACACAGCAGCCTATATCCACTATGACATCTAACACAAACATCACAATTATTACGATTAATGTCCGAGGCATGCACACAGCGTGTAAACGATACGCAGTATACTCATACATCAAAAGGCAGAAAGCGCAAATAGCTGTGTTGCAGGAAATACACTTAACGGCTCCTGAAGTAGACCGCCTGAGGCGTAAGTGGCGGGGGACCATTTATGGTACGACGTAGTCTGCCTTTGACCGTGGTACTTTAATTTGGCTCCGCCCAGGGACTCCCTTCAGAGAACATAAACACATAAATGATAAGGAAGGGCGTTACACATTAGTAGAGGGGCTCTTAGAAGGCCAATCCATACTGCTGGGAAGTATCTATGCCCCCAACATAGAACAGGACAAATTTTGGGGACATCTAAATGGGTAATTAGCCCAATATACGTCCACTATGGCTCCATGGGGGCGACTATAATTGCATACTTGAGCTCCACCCAGATAGATCCCATCCTCCTCCTGCACACTCCCCAGCATACAAGCAAACGGAAAGCTTCCAAACATGGGTGACACATTGGGCGCTGACGGATGTCTGCCGGTCCCGCAATCCGGACACTAGGCTCTACTCCTTCCACTTGGTCCCCCATAACTTGTGCGTGAGCCTAGACAGGTTCCTCTGATCGACATCCTTGCTCCCTAAAACCAAACATACAGACTATCTGGGATGGGTCCTCTTGGATCATGATGCCCATCTCTTGACCCTCAGATGGCAGCCTCCTCACCCCCAGTGCTGACATGGAAACTTCCACGGAAGTGCCTCACAGATGAGGTGTTTCGCCATGACCAAGAGCATAGTATCCGAGATTACGTCCGGATAAACGCCCAGACAGCAACCACTAGATTACTAGAGTGGGATGCCTTTAAGGTGGTCGCATTGGGGCAGTGTATACAGCAAACAGTGGGAGTCCGGAAAACACTGGAAGCTGGACTCATGCACGCAGAGACCGCGCTAGCGACCTTAACAAATGCAGAAGATGCAAATAGGGCCATCACAAAGCAAATAGCGGAGGCCAAGACAGCACACGCAGAGGCGCTGCAGGACCTGAGCAAATACAATTTCAAGCCGCACGCGATCAAATCTCACAAGGAGGGGAACAGAGCTGGGACTCTTTTAGCATGGTTGACTCACCAAGACACAGAGACCAAACCCATAACAGAACTGATCGATCGCACGGGGATCCCCTGACACTCCCAGGTAGCGATCCTCCATAGTTTTTAGGACTTCTATACAGAGGTCTACCGAGGCCCTACTCAAGACCATCCTCACCTAATCACTCACTTCCTGAGCCCCCTGCTCATCCCACGAACACCGGAAGAAGACTGGGACGACATTGATGAAACGATAGGGTCTGCAAGCGTCTCCTGCACGATCTGAGCGCTTGGGCAAAACAAAGGCCCTGGTATGGATGGCTTCCCACTAGAGTACTATGGCACCTTCGCAAGTCAACTGGTCCCCCAAATCACAGGCATATTTGAGGATGCACTGGAGAGAGGAGAACTGCCAGGCTCCGTCAGAGAGTTGGTATAAGTTGTATTTCCAAAGCCGGACTGTGACCTCAGAATCCCACCCTAAAATAGGCCTATAACATTACAAAACGCAGACTGCAAAATACTAGGGAAAATTCTAGTGGATCGGTATTCCCAGATCCTCCCTCCACTAATCCACCCGGATCAGAATGGATTTGTTCCTGTCCGCAACATATCCCAGAATTTACATAGGCTCGTCCACATACAAGACAGGGCAGGTCCCCAGTTTCCACGAGTGGCTTGCCTCATTCTAGACTTAGAAAATGACTTCGACACCCTCCTGTGGCCCTATCTATTTGCTGTCCTCAGTCAGAATGGAGTAGGACTGACCCTGTTGGTATACACACAGCTCGTTTACAAGAATCTAACCACAAGGGTCCGCCTCGAGAAATACATCTCGGCCCAGATTCCAGTGGAGTGAAGTACACGCCAAGGGTGTCCCCTCTCCCCGTTCCTATTTGCCCTGGCAATAGAACCCCTGGTGATATGGATGCGCCAGGAAGGAGAAGCCCGGGGCATCCTGATAGCTGGCACAGTCCACGGTGCGTCATTATACGTGGACGATCTGCTTATATAAGTGTGTGACATCACGGTTGACCTGAACCCCATCTCGACGACTTTACAAAGGTTTGCGGGAGTCTCAGGCCTTAAGGTCAATAAGAGCAAATCCATGATCTACCCCCTGAGCCCTCGCCTAGCCCCCTGGGACATTTCCGTTGGGACCCAGGAGATTGCCTGGAGACATGCAGCTCCTAGGTACCTTGGAGTCAGACTGTATCACTCCACGCAGGAGTTGTACGACGGAAAATACCGTAGAGCACTGGCAGGCATCCGAACGGCTGTGGAATTCTGGAAAACGCTCCCGCTGGCCCCTATAGGGCAAATAGCGCTGGCAAAAATTATCATTGTTACCGGCTCCTATACCACTTCACCAACCTCCCAATTATCCCACCCCGCCCCTTCTTCCAAGGACTAGACACTCTCCTCACCTCACTAGTTTGGGGGGGCGGGCCGAAACAGGGTAGCCCTATCCAAAGCTACAGCTCCCAACAGATCAAGTAGGGATAGGTGCTCTGATCTTTGAAGCCTACTTCCTAGCAGCGCAACTCCAGTGGCTCTCACACTGGACAGCAGAACGTCACATGGGTGAAACCAGCTCCGACACAGGGCAAATCACCCTACCAATTATCCAGCGCCTATTGCTACATGGCACTAAACTCCAACGTACATACCCATTACAAGTATCAGTGGCTCGCGTCTGCATGCTGTGTATACACCGCATAGCCAGAGAGAAACCGCCCTACTCCCCATTACTCCCACTAGTGGGTCACTACATGGCGAGAACACTGCAGGGCTGGACAAACAGTGCACTAACGGAATGGGAGTCCCTATATGAGGGGGGCCATTTGCGACCATATGGACAACTAGTAGACAAATTCAATCTCTCCCGAAGAATTTCTCCTACACCAATGACTTCTGGCCAGTAGCCGCCCATTCTGGGACCCACAGGCAGGAGAACCACCAATATATCCAGTCATACACACTATAATACACATTGGGGTGGGCAGACACCTTGTCACATGGCTCTTTAAAGCGGTACAAGAACTAAAACTCAAACCACTGATCTCCCTGAGGCAAGCATGGAGGACGACCTTAATAGACCTCTACATGACAAAGAGTGGGCAAAAGTCCTGGAATACCCCCAAAAAGTCTCCAGAAACGCACGCTTCAAAAACATACAATTCAGCGTTCTACACTGAGCATAGTTAACACCAAAGCGCTTACAACGATACTACCCAGACACCCAGTTCGCATGCCCCAGATGCCAAGCCCCTATAGCGGACTTTGAACACATGTTTTGGAATTGTCCCACATTGCAACACTATTGGCAATACGTCCACAATACCCTCAGATCAATCAATACCATCCCAGGGATTGACACATGGGAGGCGTGCAAGCTGGGAGTGTTCCAGAGGCGAAATATTGATAAAGTACAACTACGCTTTGCGTCCCTTCTACTGCTCCTAACAATGAGAGTCGTAGCCATGCACAGGAGGACTCCGGGTGGGCCCCCGGTTGAGGCCTGGGTGAGAGTCATTAAAAAATGGTGCGCGGCAGAAGAAGATGCAATCTGAGAGAATGAAGCAAAGAGCACACGTAAACACCATATATCCATGGAATGGGCGCAAATCCTGTCTGCACAAGGTTAACCAGTTCACCACACGAGTAGAACTCCCAGGGACCTCCCATGCCCAGCTGACGCCTGTCGTGCCAGCCCCGCCAGTCAGCAGCTGTTCCGCGTTAGAACGCCTGCCCATAGCGGACACTCCCCTAGGACCCGCACCACAAAACACAGCCCAGTAGCCCACAATATAAACTAGCTGAGTAAGTCTTCCCCCCCCGCCCCTCATGTCACTAGAACAACAATGCACGCTGCCATGGAGGACCCACTGACCCCCCTCCCATCTGCGCTCATTCCCCCATCATTCCCCCTTATTGATCCCACATCAATACACCAGTTCAGCACCCAGGTTTAAGTCTGGATACAAATCAGTTACTGAACCAACACCACATAGAGACTGAGCACACAGCCACACATTAGAACAGTAAGCTCTAAGTACTCATGGCTCTTGGTAAAAAAGAGTAGAAAAAAACCCATCACCAAGGCTGTGATGATCAAACAGAAGTCAAAACATACAAGTCTCACATAGAACATCATCACCTATGCACAACGCAAGGACTATACTGACCCATTAACACAACTGTGAGAGACTGCAACTATAAATGTACATCGGACAAGCCTACAATACCTAAGAATAGCTATGAATGTACCTCAAGATTGAAACCATTGCCGATGTTTAACTGTATTGAATATGTTTAAAAATCAATAAAAACAAAAAAAATGCAGCTCTCTCGTGGCTCACTTTCAGCACTACGGACAGGCGGGACAACTCTGCACCCGGACTCTATGGGCCAGGTAAAATTTAACTGACTGTCATGGGTTGGTCCTGGGACCCGCATGACCTTTACCCTGCAAGGATACAATGCAACTTGACCTGCAAGTGACTGATTGTCACTAGTGGTTTTCCTCAATGTTAACTTTACCCTGTATTATTTTGTCTTTATTTTCTGTTATTCCTAAAATCTACAACTACGGTTATATGTATGCTATTCTGTTCATTTTGGTGTCTAAATTAAGATAAAGATACACTCTATTTTTAGAAATTGGTCTCTTGAGTTGTGTCAATTACTCATCGGTCATGTTGGTAAATGCTCAACACATGTTCCTCTAGTAAAGCCAGACTGCTCTTTGCCACTTTACCAGGACTGAGCTAAGGATTTATATGTGTGAATCTAAAGGCCATCTTTGGGGTATTGTCAGAGTATTACATGGTGAGGACTAACCCCCACACCACATAATACTCCACTTTCCTACATTGGCATTTTCCTTCCTTAGCCATTTAGTGCCTGCAGCCTGTTTCTGGTCACATGACTGGGTGTAGCTGATATTTGGGCTTTGTGTAGTCCTACGCAGCCACACACAACTGGCAGGATGGGAGGGCGGAGTCAGACCCAGCCCTACTTATACTTGGATAAGCTGTGTTCTGCCTCCACACCAAGGGCTGCATAACCCCTGTAGTTAGCCTGTGGGCACTGCAGGGAAATCAGGATGGCTGGGGAAGTCAAAGAGAAACCTCTAGCAGCTTCTCCCCAATTTCAAAGGCATAACTGGGTATAAATACTGGACCGCAGGCACTAACTCTTCAGTACACTTCTGGACCTGGGGATTCTCTGTCAGGAAGAAGGACTGCTTTGCTACGGAAGTACTGCCACTCTGCTGGACTACTGCCGTGCTGTGCTGCTGCCATGCTGTGCTGACCTGCTGCTCTTTTGCCTGGTATAAAAGGACAGCACTTGCATCTCTTAAACATAGAACCCCAGAGTTGCTCCAATGGCTAGTTGGCTGACCTCCTAACCCGAACCTCAGGGACAAAAGGCTCCAACAACCTTGACTCAGCACCTGGAATCTGTAAATCTACCCTGCTAAGTGGTGCCACTCTATTCCCAGCCCCTTGGAAGTGGGCCTAAGGTGCTCTGCCAGCCTCAGTAGATCCAGTGGAACTGATGCATCTCAACTGCTGCACAGCACAGCCCCTGGCAGAGCCAACACATTCCCACTACTGCGATTATCAGGACTGTCTGAAAGACCCGCATCCCAGCCAGTAGCCACATTGAAACTGCTGATGTTAGACCAATCCTCAGTTCATGCCCTTACATCCCTCATCGACCTGGTCTCACGACAACTCTGTCGTGAGGCCAGGCAGCCTCACAGATCCTTGGAACCGATGCATCTCCCCAACTGTGCGGCACATCCTCTACTCCAGACTTCGCATCGCAAGCCCTGGTCGATGGGATCCTCGACAGTGACATAGGACCTTGCTCTGTAGCCTAGCCACATCTTGGAAGCAACAAATTCCTTTGGCTATGTGATGCAGCTTTGACACAGATGCTCGCAACTCTCCGCAAACTAGGATTTAAGGTACTTTGTTCAGCAGGCCTAACTGGGTCCCTGTAGCAGGCCCGCGCTCCACCGTGGTCGGCCTGATCTTGTGACTTTGTCCTGGTCTGGCACAAACAGATATCTACAGTTAGAGGTTTATGCCTTTTGGGCACTATTTTCACTAGAATATTTTTAATTAAATATTTTCAGTTCTACTGACTCAAATTTTGGCATTTTAGTCGTGTTTCATTTTTTTTAAATCACTAGATTTCTCTAAACTGGTGGGATCCTTTTGTGGTATGTTTTCACTGTGTTAATATTTGAAGGGTTGCACAAATACTTTATACATTGCCTGTGTGTTAAGCCTGACTGCTCTGTGCCAAGCTACCCGAGGGTCAAGGACAGGTTAATTTAGGTTATGCTTGTAACTTCACCCTGAGAAGAACTGTGGATGCTGCATAAGACAGGTTCCACTCCACCCTCAACCAGTAACTCAATTTGGTACAGTCCCCATGTCTGGGAGGAATACACAACACAGCAGAACCATTATGGTGATGTCACCTTGGACACAAGCAGTAAGGCACATTCAGTTTAGGCAGAAAAATGCCAAGTTTCTAAAAGTAGCATTTTCAGAATAGTAAGTTAAAGTCTGACTTTACCATTAAAGAGAATTCTTACTTGCAATTGAACTGAGTGGGAAAAGTATTTCTCTATCTGCTCCCAAACCAAAGTTATCGCGTATTAAATGTAATAGGGTAACCCAGTGTTAGTCTATAGGAGTTATAGCCTTCCTTAAGTGAAAAACAACTTTAGAAGTTTTTCACTGTCAGGATATGTAACCCTTAAGTGCACATGTTCTACTTTTTAAAGACTATGCACCCTGCCATATGAACTTCTAGGGCCTACTTTAGGCATGATATCTACATATTAAAACATGAGGTTTAGACCGGGTTTTAGACCTGGTATCATTGGCGTGAGTCTCCCTTCCATTTTTTACTGATTGCCTCCTCTGTATATGATCTGTTTCACTGGTTAGATGCTTTGGGCACTGTGCCACTGCTATTCAGTGCCACAGTGCAAGTGCTCCCTATGTTAAATTGATGAATTGATTAGTGACTCCATGATTGGGTTATTTGATTTACTTGTCAGACCCTAAGTACAGTGCACCATGTGTGCCCAGGAATGGTAGATCAAATGCAGCTGGTGGGTTTGCAGCACTGGTTGTGCCACCCACAGAAGCATCTTGTAAATTGTGTCTCAGGCCTACCATTGCAGAACCTGTGAGCAGTCTTTTACTGCCATGTCGACTTGGTAAGTGCACCCACTTGCCAGTCCCTAAACCTTCTCTTTTCTTCATATCAGACACCCTTAAGGAAGGCTCAAGGGCAGGGTGCATTGTAGGTATAAGATAGGACATGCCCTGATATGTGTGGCATGTCCCAATAGTGAATTACAGCTATTTTCGTTTTGCACTATTGCAAGGCAATCTGTTCCCCATAGGCCAGAATAGGCATTTTGAGTATAACATCTTATAATCCTAACTGACTCAGGGAACTGGGTAGAAATTCAAGTTTAGTATGCCTGAACTCAGAATGATAAAATACATATTTTAGTGGTTAGTTTTAACATTCTGCGTTTGAAAATACCACTTTTAGAAAGTAGGTATTTTCTTGCCTAACTATCCAAGCCTGCCTCTGCTGGGTTGTGTATTCCTTGTCTGGAGTTTGAGTGACAGGGGCTGGGGGATTCCAGGAGACAGGGTGAGTCAGCACAGGGCTGAATAGAGAGATCTGCATGTAGATGGGTGGGAGGAGTTGCACCTGGGACCTGAATAGGGCTGAGCCTTCCCTCCACTATGCTGGCTCCACATCCTGGGTGTGTCTGTTGTCCCTGGCCTACACTGTGAAAGGAAAGAAGGAGTCTTGTCAACAAAGTGCTCCAGGACTGACCAGACCTGGTTTGGACAAGGCAAAGGCCTCTCTGCCTTCGGAGAACAAAGAGAATATGAGTTTAAATATGGGGACCCAGACCCCAAGACTTTAGATCACTTCTGGCAACAAGACAAACCCTTTGCCAAGGAGAAGAACCAAGGAAGCTGCATGAGTTAGGACTGCCCATCTGCTGCAGTGGTCTCTTCTTTGCCAAGGAAAGGATAAGGAACTCTTAAAGAACTTTCATCATCTTGCAGAATAATTCTCCAAGGGCTTGAACTTGTGCTTGCCTCCTGCTGAAGTTCAGGGCTTCAAGACTTCACCATCAGCTCCCCTCTGAATTTCCTTGCTGGGAATTCTGCCTGCAGAAGCCTCCGTGACGCTTTCGAGCTGGAAGCGTGACGCATCAAGAAGAAGCGTGTTGCAGCAGTTGCTGTCGCAACACCGGAGGAGCGTGTCACCGCCGCAGAGGTTGCCGTTGCATCACCAGAGAAGCGTACCTTCATCAAAGCTGTTTCCCGGGCCGCCGTTGCATCACCGGAGAAGCGCGTCACAGGGCCTGTCTTTGCTCCAAAGTACAGAGTTCGCTTCACGGCCACAGGGCATGCACGCATCGTCTTCACGTCGCCGCATTAAGGGCGCCATCTTATCGCAATGTACCGGATCGTCGCATCGCATTGAGGCACCATCTTGTCGCATCACAACCGGAACACATCACGAGAATCTACACATCACCTCCTCTGCTGTAAGAACCGAGACACATCCCCTACTCTGTGAAAGCATTGAGGCGCGATGCATCATCTCCCCCGAAGCAAGGAACCAACACATCTCCCTTCCTGCGGACCTTTTGTTTGTTTTGCGTTACGCATCCAGGTACTTTTGTGAGAACTTTGTTGCATTCATCATCAACTTGAGTTAATTACCTTCTACCATCTTTAAGTCTATTTTAAATACAGTATTGTGGATTTTTGTCATTTGTGGTCTTGTGTTAAGTCTATATAAAGAATACTTATTTTTATAAAACCTTGTGGTGTCCATCTGTAGTGTTTTCATTGTATTACTGTGTGGATTCACAAATGCTTAACACACTGCCTCTGAGATAAGCCTGTCTGCTCATACCAAGCTACCAAGGGGGTGAAGATGAGTTATCCAGTAGTGTACTCCCCTTTACCTGACTTAGAATCAAGGGTCCCTATTTGGTCAAAGGTGTATACCATTGCCAACTAAAGACCCCCAGATCTAACACCGGGCAAAAGGTTTATTTTGCCAGGCTGAAATTGGAGCTTAAAACTGAACTAAAGACTTGTCCTCCACTTTAAACATCTGGGAATGTACATCTCCCTGGACTCTGCACGGAGCTGGGAGCGTAACATAAATTAGGGACACAGTTGCCTGTGCATCCAGCTCGAAACATGGGGAAAGCTCCCACTAACACTGATGGGAAGAGGGGCCCTGTTTAAGATGATCACCCTGATCCAACAGCAATATCTTTTTTAAACTATCCATATGCCCCAGTGGCAGCTGGTGAGGCTTGTGAGTGGTAGGGCTGGGCTTGGTCCGGGCTTGGTCTGGGGTGGGGGTGGCTTCGCTGGGGTCAGGAATTTGTTCTGGAGGTTAGTCGCCATTTCCTGTGCAAAAATAAGATAAGATAAAAAGCTGACCAAAAAGGAATATCTTTCATAGGCCTAGCTTAGTAGGCAAGCCTGGCTTTCTTCTTTAGTGATATCTGCAACAGTCAAGAAGGTTGTGAGTACATGTCAGGCTGTTATATTGAGGATAATAGGATAGTTAGGGGCTAATTATCCCAATGTTCATGATGTCCTACGTATAGAACAGTTAATAAACTTTCCAAAATTTGCAGAGAACCAAAAATTCTGTTTTCTGTTAAAAAAAGAGAGATCTGTTTTGCCATTTAAACAGTCCATAACATAACATAATGTGTATTTCCAAAGCGCACATTCACCCAACTCAGTGGTACTCATTTTATCAACCTCACTACGATGAAAGGCTGAGTGGACCCACCAGGATTTATACCTGTGACCATGAGGTCAAACGCAGGTCCCTACAATGGATGCATTAGTCCACTAAGCCACTAGCTGCTTTTGCCTCTTCAGTGTCTCCCTCATGCCACAAGACTCAAAACATCATTTGTATATTTACATACATAGCTGAGAACTATGGATGTCAGGACATTTTTAAATATCATACATTAGAGCCCAAGGTTGTTCCTCACATGGGCGTAGGAAGCGTGGGGGACGCGGGGGATATATCCCCCCCAGATTTTAAAGTGGGGGGGACACGGGGGACAAAAGAATTTCCCCTCATCCGTCTGTTATTCACTGGGCCATTAGCGCGCGAAAGCGCTACCTAATGGCCCTGCACTTACCTGCCAGGAGTCAAAGAGGCCACCCGCCCTCTGTCCTTTGTTATGCTGCAAGAAGGCTAGGCGTCCTAAGGGCAGAGAAGGAAAAAAACTCTGTCTCTTTTCATTCATACCCAGAGAAGGCAAGCACAGTGTCAACTTCTCCTGATCTGCCAACAGCAGCGGCCCTCCTCCCCCTCTCTCTTTCTTTTTCCTCTATCTCGTTCTGTCTCTGTCTCCTTCCTAGTTAAGTTCTGATTTCATGAGACAGCTCTTACGTTCTCGCTCTTGCCTCTCCTTGTATTTATTTGTTTCCTTGTGAAATGGATCCAAAATAGGAAGAACACTTTGGCTGGAAATGTCCTCATTTGCTGATCGTTTTATAATTCCAAAGAAAAACCTCGGGACGGAGAGAAAACATTATTGAATAGCTAAATAAAGTGATGCAGAGTGGTCAACAGACAGGCCAGATTGTTATTTACACCCACACACATTAGCACAACTTTACAGAGTTTGCCAGTGAAAGCGCTACTTTCTTTTTTTCTTCTTTCTTTGAACAACATTCTTTTTCCAGGGCGGGGAAGTGCTACATTCCTAAAGGGACTGCAATACCTGGTCGAGTGGAGTAGAAACATTTAATATGATCGTTTTCAACTGTTTAATTATTTTAGCTTATAAAATGTGTACTGCGGCTCTTTGTTCGGGGATGTGGTGTTTTTAAACCAAACTGCTTACATTTTGAAAGGATGTAAGCAATGGACATTGAAACAGGTCTCTTCCTGCCTGGTCCTGTAGCCATGTCCTGAATTTTATAGGAAAAATCACTTACTGATTTCTAAATACTGAGTTTAAACTGCTAAGGTAACCATGTTGTTCCTGAATACATTTCACATGCTTTGCTTACTCTTGCATTCCTTATGAGTGTCTGCTTTCTCCAGGGTGTTGTTCGTTTTTTTCAGGCAGCATTTTACTGTTGTTTAGAGCATAATTTGAATTTAGTCGCAGCCCAATTGAGATGTAGCTGAAGGCTGTGCAAGTTTCTCTCAGTGGGGCAGTATGGTGTTCAGTGTGGGAGAGGATGTGGCACGCTGGCCAGAGCTGTTGAATTTGGAACTTGAGCACCATTTTCAGCCTTCCTGGCCAGTCCACCAGACTACACTCCTGACAGAGCTCATTCCGATGCTGCACCTTAGAAGGCCCGATAGACCTTAGAAGCCCTGGTGTCCAAACACCCGCAGGTGGACCCTAACGGCAGCAAGTGTGAGCTAACCTTGAAGGCCTGTCCACCACAGTCCACCACAGTTCACCTCCAGTCTTGCGAGCAGGCATACAAGCACACCCTAGACACACCATCATCGACAGTGACTGTCACTGAAGTCACAAGATCCTTGAGGCCAGTCCACCGCACCCATTGGTACCTCCATTGGCCTTTTTCAGCAGTAGTGGTGCAACTCAACAGGGATCAGCAATGAAGGATTTGCCTGCACACCAAACTTAGGGATCCGCAATGAAGGAATTGCATGCACACCAAACTTAGGGGGTGATTATAATGGGGGGTGTGCAATAGATACTTTAATTACGCTAACAAAATAGTCATCTGAAAGCCTTCTTGGCGAAGCACAGCGCTCTTCATGCCTTTTCTAAACAGTCGATAACTTATGGGAGCCATCTCTCCACTGGGATTGGCTTGTCTCCAGAATGTGTGCGGCCCAGTGCAGTGCGTCGTGGTGGACATTTCTCTGAGTCAGACAGAGGCTTAATGTTAAACTGTGCTTATCTTAAGCCACGCCTCCTCCACCCAAAGTACCATTACACATATCAACAAAAGATGGAGGAGTCTATACCCACTCCCACGTACACTCTACCCCCAGTGGATTGATGTGTGAGTGTGATAACCCGACAGATGGGTTGGGTGAAAGGCCCATCCTTACACAATCCGAGCTCATTTCCTTCACTAGCATCACCGTATTATAGTTCATCGACAGCTGTGCCTGTCGCATACCGAGGAATGTGCAGGAGGGAAGGTTGAAATGTGTGCACGCAGAGAGAATACTGTCCCCCCCCTTTGAAAAGCTGGTATGTGGGATGGAGTAGCCCAAATACTTATTCAACACAATTCAACAAAATTCAGAAACTTCAGTGCACCTATAACTAATTTGTCCTTAATATTTTTGACATGACATTAAAAAATATTTCACACAATAGGTTCATCCAGATGCACAAAAAGTCCAAAATACTGCTTTGTGTGATTTTTCTTGTGATTTGTAGAGCCACGGTTTTATTCGGAGAAGTGTGGCTCAGGGGTTAGAGGCAGCAGACCCGGACGCTGAGATCGGTCCTGGACCAGGGTTCAATTCCCCGCCTCGGCGGGTCTTGAGCTATAAATTCCACAGACTCGATAATTCTCGCCCCGGTGCCTCCTCGACTCACGGGTTCACACTCTGCGACTCTGGGCAATAGCTTGCTTAATCTCCACAACGGCCCCTCGCGGCGGGATGCCTGACTTTCACCTTGTGGATACCCTGCTATCTCACAGGGGAATACCAGGAAGGGTTCCCTAAGCAAGCGCCGGGACACCCACTGCGGGTAGCTGTGCGCTATATAAGCTCAACTACATACATTCTTCAGATTTAAAAAGTTTGCATGTCATAATGTGTGGTGACAGCCAACACAGATGCCATTGAACACTCCACTTTCTCGAAGCTACAGAATATGACAATTGGCTTCTCAATTGGAGATTGATTCCTGGATTGACATGGCTTGCCATTTATTACAAGGCACCCTTTATGTTTCAAACTTTGATAAGTACTGCGCTGTCAAAAGGCTTGTGAAGGTGGGCGATTAACATGGTTGATTGTTCAGGCATATGGCTGTAATGTTCATCGGATTTTAAGTAATCCCTAATGACAAGGCTTGCAAAAGGCAGTGTGACCACTGATTAGGTGTCGTGCGTGAACATTTTCAATGAATGAATCAGTGTCCAATAGGAAGACCATTAGTATTTTCTGTAGCCTTGCTAAGTGGAATATTCGGCGAAACACGGGTTGGCAGTTACTAAAAAATGTGACACAGAAATTGTTTTCATCTGAAGCTAAACGCTGGAATACTGCAAAGCATGAGAAAAGCATGCAAGACAACCTATTGTACTTTTTGTGTATCTGTTCGAAATTATTGCTTTTCATATTTATTGATGTCATACCAAATGTAATAAGGGCACATTTGGTATAGATACACATAACTTTGCTGAATTTTGTCAAAGTGTGTCAGGAAGATACTTGACATTTGGTGTGTAGGAGCAGCACAGGGCCATCAAACTCAAACAAACCCACTAGCCCCATGAGCTAGCCAGGTTCTGAAAGGTTGCAAGTGATGGAGCAGCGTCATCCAAGCCCAAGCATTGCTCTGAGAGGCTGGTAGGACATTGTCAAAGTCAGTGCAACACCTGAAAGACGCTTATGAAATGAAGGCTAGTCAGTCACAAGCAACATGTGTCTCTGAAAGGCCTGTAACAGCCCAGTCTTTTGCTTGGATGACAGTAGAGATGGGGCACAGTTTTTTTTCTGGAAGGCTTGAAATCCCTCAAAAGTTTCAGTCATATATCAAGTTAAAGTAGGAGGACCTTTTCTACGATTTGGTGGAACTGTAGTTATTTGCAATCTTGGACTCAATTAATCGCATAGATCAGAGAAGGTAGGAGAGAAGAGGACCTGAGAACTTAATCACACTTTCCTGGGTCAATTTAAAATTGCTTGCAAGAAAAACGTGAGGCATAGACTATGGAAGGAAAGCAATGAAAGCGAAGCAGAGAATTGTATTAAGATGCAACGCTATCGACTCTTTCAATGTCTTGGCAACATCACATTGAGAGCCGCCATCAACCAGATTTTTTTAACACAGAAGTTCACTTTAGTCATGTGTATTAATTCATTGCTGTTTTTGAGCACATGCATGTTGGTAGCAGCGGAGTGCCTGTTGGCAGCCGCACAACGTACATGAAGATGCAGAGTCTTCAAGAGTGATCAAGAACCTGAAGATCTACTTCAGCATGTGTGGGGCGAGATTACTACTATATTGTGCACCCTGCGACACCAAGCAAGGACCCATTGGAGTGACTCACTGAAGTGCCGGCACTGGACCTGGACACGGCGCTATCCATCAATCTGTTGACTCAATAACTTCCAGCAGCCTTTAACCGCTACCGTGCTACCGCGTTTTCCCGCTGTGCGCTGGAATTTCAAAAATGCGCGGTTTGTGACAAAGCCAGCTTGTAATCCGCGTAGCGCAGGTAACGCCCATGACGAGCTGGCTTTGTCATCAGCACCGAAGGGGTTAAGAGCTGCTTTGGCTGACTCCACAGTTCTAAGCAGCTACTTAGGCCTTTGCACAGAATCAAGGTGTTTGCAAGGCGCCATCTTTTTGAGCAGGTCCTTGTAACATTGAGCCTGCTCCACAAAGTCATGGTCAGATCACCTCCATTCAGAACACAGAACCCAGCAGCTGGGGGTCCTCGTAGTCATAGGTCTAATCTTTGCTTTCTGGGTCGTAGCAAAGCAGGAAACTTCAGATATTTCCCCTTTTCTCAATGCAAGTTTAAAGAGCTTCTTCAGCTGTCAATAGGTGCTCACTCTCCCTTATGGGTGGCAGTGTATATCTATACATGTGCGAAGCGGGTGTAGAACTAGTGCCCAATCACAAGGGAATACACCCTGGAAATTCACCCTGGAAATTCAGATGGATGTCTGGTCACTTCAAAAGACAACTTCCTAGGCTTCTCCCACAGGACTTAGGAATGGAGAAGCTCGGCTCACATCAACAGGCGAGTGGAAGTGCATGCGTCATTACCATTTGCTCCATCTGTCTGGACTACTACGCAGACCCGGTGACCACGCAGTGCGGGCACAACTTCTGCCGGCCCTGCCTCGCCCGATGCTGGGCAGGAGTGGCCTCAAACTTCCCCAGCCCCGAGTGCCGGAAGGCGTCACCCAAGGATGCCCTGAGCTCCAACCGGCAGCTGGCCAACATTGTGCAGATCGCCAAGGACTTGTGCTAGCAGGTGGCGCAGCTGAGGGTGGAGGGGGAGTGCATCCGGCACTGCGAGAAGCTGCGGCTCTTCTGTAGGAAGGAGGAGACGGCCATCTGTGTGGTGTGCAGAGAGGCCAAGGAGCACCGGTCCCACGAGGCGGTACCCCTGGAAGAGGCGGCCCTAAAATGCAAGGTAAGAGAATATGCACCCAGCTCACGGTGTGCGACAGACACTTGCTCCATTCATCCATCTATATATCCACCCATCCATCGTCCATCCGCCCACCTGTCCATCCGCCCACCTGTCCACCCACCCATCCTTCTATCCACCCAGCCAACTATCCGCCCACCTGTCCATCCATCCACACACCATCCATTCATCCAACCATCCATTTATCCGCCCATCTGTCCATTCACCCATCCATACACCCATCCACGCACCCACCCACCTGTCCATCCATCCACCCACCATTCAATCATTCATCCACCCACCCTTCCACGCATCCTCCCATCCATCCATCCACCCATCCACCCACCCACCATCCATCCATCTACCTGTCCACCCATCCATCCACCCTTCCTTCCTCCAACCCAAACACCCACACCCACATCCATCTTATTCCATTCGTCCACACATCATCACATTTCATCTATCCATCAGACACCCATTTATTCATAGCCAGCTCCATTCACCTATACATCACCACATTGTAACAATTCATATATCACTTTATTCCATCCATCCATCCCCACTCATCCACCCATCCATCCATCTTATTCCATTCGTCCACTTGTTTCATCTATCCGCCAGGCACCCATTCATCCATTGCCTTCTTACATTCATCCACCCATCACCCTACTGCATCCATTCATATATCACTTTATTCCGTCCATCCATCTCTCGGCCATTCATTCATCACCTTGTTTATCTTTGTATCTAGTTGATATTATGTTCGCTGCCATTGTCCGATGATTCGTGCTTGCATGGTTCTTTAAATATTAGTTGCTGCAACTATCCCGTTAACTAGTACATCATTTATAGATCCTGGGAGGATGAAAAACAAAGTCAGTCTCTGGGTAACTGGCCGGTGACCTGCAGGTAGGACATAGATTTCTGTAGGTGCCACGTTACCCAATGGTACCTTATTTGTGTCTTCATGCTGCAAAGATTTCGTAGCTGATACTTCTATCTCTGTTTTTAGGCCTCAAATACAGCAATTCACTGTCTGAAGGCCAAAGCCTCTTGTGGACCATACCAACAAGCTTTGCAATGCAATAGGTCTTGCATTATTAAAGTTTGAGCTATTGGTGTTGCATTATTATTAGCAATGCCACTAGCTCAAACTTTAATAATGCGAGACCTATTGCATTGCAAATGCTTGTTTACATTGCGGCAGATGATGCAGCCAGCAGTACCTGCTGCAATGTAAAAGATAGGCACTTGCGAACGCTGTAGTGGCGGTCGCATTGTAATGCCTATCGTGAGGCCGCCACCTTCAAGGCCAGCTGACCCATTCCCCGATTCGATGGCGGACGGACTGAAGTCCCCCTGCCATCGTAGTCAACCCCTAAGTTTGCAAACTTAATGGTCTCTGCTTCATGCACAAACACTTTTAACATGTGCAGCCTGCTTTCGGGCAACTGGAGTTATGCAGCAATGGAGGCCAAAAAGATGTTGCAGTGTTGACTAAATTATGCCACAATAAAAAGGCTGCAGCGTAATGCAGTGCATTTATGATACTTTTTTATTTTGACATATTTATACATACTAACACCCTCAACAAAGCTTTTGCCTCATTATTACCTGTGTAACATACAAATGCAGCAGTGGGAAAGGTGACTCGTCAACCTTTGCAAAGGGCCCTACACTTCACTGCAACATAAGTCACATTTCTCTTAGTAATTTTTGATCCGTTTGAGCAACAAAATTGTTTTGGGACAAATAGTTAGATTATGCAGCTGATGATGTATTATGTTGCAAATATGATACCGCCATAGTTAAGTGGACATTTTTTTTTCCATTTAACTTAATTTTGCCCCAGCATTGTAGTTGATCAATCTGCAAGTTCCCCAAACCCAAAAGTCGAGTTTGGGCACAGTTTGCATTTTAAAAGCAGTCCTACAACACAGGGCTACTTTTAAACTCAGGCTTCAGCAGTGCACACATGCAAACGCAGAAAGGGCTGCTGGCCTCAAAACTGCCATGCCCTATTATATTCTAGGGACTTAAAGGTAGTTCGAATCCCCCTGCCCTATTATGTACTAGGGCCTTCTAGGAGAGGTCATGCTAATCATAGGGGTACCCTAACCCATAGTGCACGCTAGTGTATGTAGGTGTTTTCACAGTATCTTTAGGTGTCTCTTTAGGAATAGCACTGGCCCTGTGCCTGTTCAGGCAGAGGCCAGGGTCAGGTACCACCAGTACCAGTCAGCAAAACGTTGGGGAGTGCCCAGGGTAGAGGATGGCTTTGCAACACTAAAGAAGCACAAACTCAGAATTTAAAACATAACACCGTGGTTGTGGGGTTCTCTTTAATAATCAGAATTGATTTCTATCCTAATGAACGCATTTTTCAACATTAGGATAAGGAAAGACTGGGGAAAAATCATAACATTCTAATCTATACCTTGAAGTTTTCATGCAGATCTTTGATGATGGTTAATAGCTCACTCTTCTATGTCAGGATTTTAACTTCTAAACTGCAAATACCAAAATAATCTCTCAGACAAAAGCAGTAACTCACTGACCTATATACATGTTATGCATTTTATGATCTGCGTGGTACACGTTCTTTGCAGCAGGCATATTACCCCACTGTGGCTACCTTACCAAGAGTCAAAACTTCCACTAGACAAACTCCGATCTCTCTCAATAAAGGTTATTAATCACCAAAGTTATCTTCACATTTTTATTGTTGCCTGAAAATTGCTGGAGACCAGGAATGCAGTAGCAGGTATTTTTCAAACCATAATGCACTTGCAAACACGACGTCCCCACCCTAAGTCCGCGACCTTTGTTTGCTTGGTGCATGAAGATGCAAAATTCATGTACATGTTTTTTTAACATTTAGTCTGATTACTATATGAAATAACAAACAAGCATACATGCAAACTGTGACAACATGCCTGCTTTTCTCACAATTTCACTTCGAAAGTATGCAATTGTGTTTGTTTAACGGGCGGTGATTTGTATAGGGTCACTGGGAAGTCCACAAGGTTGTCCCTGTCCCCCCCAGAATTTTAGTGTCTCCTACGCCCCTGGTTCCTCATATAGGTGCAAGTAAAGGAAGCAGGACACATTCATCATTAGGCAGCTCTATGTGCAGTGCTCTCGCTCCTCTCCATCGGGAATCGCTCCTCTCCATCGGGAATAATACCCTGCTGGGCAAGGCATCTCTCTTCACACCCCGGGCAGCTGGATCCTCATGAGGCGCGCGCCCTTCTCCCTTCCGTTAACCAGACCAGGCCGGGCTGTGTTAGCCTCCGGGCCTGGGCACATCTCCCTGTCCCCTGCAGTCCCACAGGGCAATATCACACTAACCCTGCTACCAGTGCAGCTGCTCTCATCTCTTTTGTGTCCATGCCATTTCCTTAATCATGCCCTCGTCCCAAATCAGCCACGCAAAGTTCAAGAATGTTAGACTATATTTGTAATTTACATACTCAACCTGAGAAGTATGGCTGGGGAATTTTTTTAATATGCATGCCTCACACACACTGGTGAAAGTGAAGGTGAAAGAAGCAGGGAACATTCATTAGGCTTGCTTCGCTTGTCTCTGTGCAGCACTCTCACTCAGCTCTAGGCTGACTGACTATACCAGGGCCAGCAGCAGGACTACCAATTACATTTTATTATAAAATGGGACTGGACCCGGCAGCTGACACTTTTTTTAACATGCACTGCTGAGATTCCCGCCCGGTCTGCCGACTCCTTTACACTCACAGACGCCACATCGACTAGTCGGAGTAGAGCCACCACACGAACCTGCAGTGCTGCACCTGTGCGCAAGGACACTGCTGGCACTACTGATGCCATAAATGAAGTCAAACCATTAACACCTATGTGAACAACATTCAGCAGCACACCGGAGCTAAAAATGGCCGGAGCTCCAAATCCCGCGCGCAGCATGTCGCAGTCACATCACAGTTGACTCGAGTCTGCGCAGACGGAATGACTTGAATCCCACCTGGAGCCACTCTAGTACCACACCCTTTACCAACTCATCACAGGGTGGGTCTCAGCCCACCTTGTGTCGAGTTGGGAAAGGGTCGGGTGGCAATGCTCCTCACTCCCTGATTGAAGTGGAGGCTTAACGCTACATGGCTTCCATCTGAAACGCCCATGGCTAACTTTAGCCCCACGTCATCAGGGGGTGAAGACTAGGCCTGGATGCTCAGTCTTTGCCAAGCTGATTACTTCAAAGGCCTCAGGGCTGAGAGAATATCAGCCGGGCAAATACTTACACTTGGGGCTCGCCCAAGGGGAGCAGCACTCTGAGTCACATCTTCCTCAACTTCCACAACGTTCCATACAACAACGCAGTAAGTGGGTCAGACAGTACCCCAAGTTCTAACAACTAGAATGCATCAAAATAGATTTTTAGTATTGCTATGGTTGCAATGTTTGTACTATAAATGTAAAGAGGGCAGAACCCCGATCCCCTCGAACAGTTAAATGTCCTCTGCAGGTTTTTTCCTGTCTCTACAAGCCATAATTACTAGGTTTCTTTGGGCCAGGAAACAACCCAGGGTAGCCTTCAACAAACGCGTACAATTCCCCTATAACGGGGGAAAGGATTGGCAGATATTAGACCATACTACCAAGCTTCCCATTTAGTACCCATAAATGACTGTCTGTAGGCTGACAAGGTGGAATCTGTCACTAAATTGGAAGTGCTTTACTTGCACACACCTGTCGCAACTCTATAGAAATAAAACAAGCAGGCACCTCATGCACTGACCCGTATTACAAATGAATTCTGATAATGACCACTGCATGAGATAAAATGGCATAGGAGGCTTATGAGGGATTCACCCCATTAGCAAGGAACATGGTTTCCAGGGGTTCCATTTCGAAATGGGACACCATTGGTGTATTTAAAATAGGTTGCATCTGGGAATCATCTCTAATTAAGTCCTTTGCCCCGATGCAAAAGGACTTTCAGCTTCATAGAACATTATTTTTTCACTACCTCCAGCTCCGACAAGCCATGACACAGTCCTCTGAATGTTTCTGTGTGGTACTGGAATGTAGCCCCCTGTAGGCACGCCTGACCATGGAAGGAAGGGAAAGAGAGGAAAATAGCATACATACATTACACTGATGGTGAACATGCCTGACCTTCTACATTCACCTAGAGACAAATGGATAAAGGACATGTGGCCACTAGAAGAAAATGCCTTATTGAATAAAAATACATTTCAATTAATTCTTCCGGGTCAACCTCACAGCTACACTCAATGGTGAGTAACCCTACACCTGTTAGCACAAGATAAGGCCTAAACAGGGGCACCCTTAAAAACCTGATCTGGGAATGCCCAATTATAGTAAAAAACCAGAACAAAGTATTGACAGCCCTGACTAGGGCACTTGGCATACCCATCGACGCAACCCCCCCAGATGGCAATATTGGGAATAATGACAGAAACTGGGTCAGAAAGAAGCTGGTTGCACTGGGGATGATGATAGTCAAAAGGGAAATAGCCCGAACCTGGAGATCCCCATCTGACCGATTTCCGATTGGACCAGGGCTATGGACCTCTGTGCCACTGAGGAATCGATTTATCTGGGGAGGGGGTGCCCAGCAAAATGCAGGAAAATGTGTTCCCCATTGTGGTAGATGATGTAGTGTGGGTGGGGAAGATCCGGGGGATCAAGGAACCGGAGCAGGAATGGAAGAATCAGGGGTTGCACTCAATATATGTCGATATCTTGATGAACGACTATGCGAAAATACGACCGCCGAATGTAAAAGGCAAAGTTTGTATGTTGTACCTTGTTTTACGCATACTGTCTACTTCTCTGATTGAAATACCAATAAAATGGTTTTAAAAAACTGCACGACAGCCTGCAGTGGCAAGCCTGAGAACATGTTGTAATGTGTTACTTTAGTGAGTGGCACAATCTGTGCTGCAGCACACTTGTAGCATTTAATTTACAGGCTCTGGGTACATGTGGTGCCAAAAACAAGTGACTTACAAGTAAACTGAATGTGCCAGTTAGGTGTATGCCAACTTTTTATATGCTTAAGGAAGAGTCCAAGCACTTTAGCACTGATTAGCAGGATTAAAATGTACAGAGTTGTAAAAGCCAACAAACACGAATTCTGCAACAGTAATGGAGCGAAGGCAAAAAGCCTGGGGTGACCCTGTGGACATAGCCAAGTCCAACATTCACTAATGAACAAATACTACATTTTGAGATTAAATCAATATATTTTACAGGGCAGCCAATTGTTTTTGCATTCTCTAGGCTAAAAACCAAAGCTAGAATTTCTTGGCAAGTGAGAATGCTCCTTTCTAAAAAAAAAAAACTTTCACAATTTCTTCCTTACGGTAACTCTTAACAAACATAATGACAGCTCACCTGAATTGCCCCTAGAGGAAACGAGCAATGAACTACACTTGGCTGCACACGGTCTTAAAGAAACACACAATCAACATCATCTATCTGAATGTGTCTGTAATGAAAAGTCCACAGGGAAAAACTTTAACTAAAAAAGCCTATTAAGAAAAGTGCAGACTTTTAAATGAGAACCAAATTGACAAACACTTCACTGGATACAGCCTTCAAATTAAACTGCGAGAAATCACACAGTTTACAGTGAAGCTCACCCACCAACATTTGACTGGACAAGCCCTTTAAGGAACAATAAAATGAACTTTTACTGGACGTGGTTCACAAATATTACACTAGTCATTGATATACTGCTTCACATGTATTATCTTACACAACTGTACTTTTGTTTGTGTTTCACGGTCGATATACTATACACAGAAATATCCGTGCTTCCAACAGAAAATAATCTTATTGTGAAATGTAGGTCTCGCCTACGCATGCGCTGCATAGGAGGGGACCTCTTGAAATCAATTTGCTTTTTAGGCCAAAAACGTGCACATATTGTATTGCTTTCAATGGCAACACGTGCACGTTTGGCGATTCCCTTGCGGGAGTGAGCTTTGGCGACATCTGTTTGTAATTGGTGGGAGAGGTGTGGCGCCGCGGCCATGGCGACTGACGCTGGAATCTGGGGACCACGGTTCGATCCCCGGCTCCGGCGGCAGGTTAGCCCAGCACCATGTGACTCTGGGCAATAGCTCGCTTTATCTTCCCGACGGCCCCCCAGCGCCTAGAGACCCTTACGGGTGATTGTGCGCTTTACAAATGTGGACTTTACTTTTTACTTTAATTAACTTGCAAACAGATGGTGCCCTTGCTCGCACCCGCAAGGGAAACGCTGTGTGTGCTCTCGGCCGCACTCCCCCCACCCCTCCCACTTGTTTTGATTAGCCGCCTTTTATTGACTATGCAATTTATTTTCAAAGGCATAAGCACTTCGTCCCTGTCATAGCAGTACTTAAACTTTGCAACATTAATACATTTCAGCATTCTAGTCTTAAAATGAGGATTTGAATGGTTCATACATTTTGGGTAGATTCATAGAATTTCTGAGTACACTGCAAAATGGTTGCAATTGTAGACTTTCATATGTGCTTCTTGGCCAACAGACATGCTCCATTTTATTTTCTGCATGTCACGGAAAATGGAAACATATTTTTTTCTTTTCTTTCGCCATCGGGAATCATGTTTACCATTTTTGGAGAAACGCTTCTCTTACGCCTTTAGCTTGGAAGGATTTTTTTACTCCTGCTGCTTTCAAGGATTACTTTAAATAGGGTGAGACAACCTGCACGTTTTTTCTGTTCCCTAACTTTTGCAACTTTGCAGCCCTTCACTCAGTCACTGAAACGAGCCGCACCACGCTTAGTCTTAGCATTACTTCAGCCAGCAATCCGCCATCATGGCAGATTGCTCACAGAAATTTACGCCGATCCCTAGTCTTTGAATTTGGAAATTTCCATCTGGATGTCATTTTTTTGCTGCACACTTAAATTAGTCTTCCATGCGTGCACATGCCTATGGCACTGGCCCATTTTTTCCCAACATCTATCATTGGCAGCAGCGGTGCGTCCATAGGGGCGTAGGGGCGTAGCCCCACTAAGCCTGGCGCACCTGACGAGCAGCATACACAAATTGAATAATTGAATTTTATTAGCGCAGCGCTCCTTCAATCCGGGTTGCGGGACACACCCGATTGAATAGGGAGTGCGCAGGGGGTGGGGCTGGCTGGCTGGTCTGCTGAGTGACAGTCTGCAGAGCAGACGTCAGCAGGCCAGCAGCAGTACTTGCGCATGAGGAATTTAGGGCTGCAACTAGCCCGAGCATGCGTGCTGGCAGGAAGTCCCCAGATGCTCATTCGGAATAGGGGGCCAGGGGAGGAGGTGTGGTGCTCTAGCCGGCCCTCGTGGTAGGAAAGGCGCCAGGGCGAGGAGTCAGTGTGCCCCCCTAACCAATCCTGGCGCTCCATGCAGCGCCAGGATTGGTTGGTCAATCGCGCCGAATGCCTGGCAATCCATTATTGGATGCCGTGCCGCGCGTAGGTGGCACACTGGCTCAGACTCAGCACTGCATGGCCAATCACTGTGTGACTTCAGCATGTGAAGCCATGCAGTGATTGGCCATTCTGTAATTCTGGACGTGCGCGCCGTGACGTTGTCCTGGGCTGGAGTTGCACTTGCTTGCTGGCTGCTGTACTTAGAGTCGTTGCCACTCGCAGTCGCCATGTGCACACACACAGGTAGCAGCAGCAGCAGACGTCCGTCCGTCCGGTCCACGGTTCGAGTCCGAGTCCGACACTACCTGCACTTCATTGACTCGAATGTGAGTAGAGAGACAGAGACTCGAGGAAATCATTAATCGATCGAGATAGTCAGACAGACAGAAGTAAGTCTCACAGAGTCACAGCCAAGCATCGAATATAGTAGGTGCAGCAGCCGTGCAGGTCGCTTGGGCAATGGGCAGGCATGAGGCATAATGAGATGATGTGATATGACATGAGGGGGGAGGCCGCGGAGCGGCGGAGGGGCCCTGCCTTAATCTTTCTTTTATTATGTCTGACCCCTGACCGTCGAAGAAGGGGGGAGGGAGCGAGTCTTAAGTAAAATTATACCACACACTACACAGTGGGTCAGAGTCACATGGCACAGAGGGGGGTGGCCGGGTGGGTAGGAACTTCCGATAGTCCTGGCTGCCGTCGTGGCCGGTACACTTCGATAGTCCTGGCCGGTACTACTAGCCTGAGCCTCATTTCACAGGCAGGGGCAGAGGGAGACTTCTTCTTTCCGATAGGCTGGGGGGGGGGCTGCTTGGACTGTGGCTAGAGATCAGATGAGGCAGAGGCAGAAGTAGGCAGGCTGCAGGCACTGTCAAAGGCAAAAGCAATCACATTTCGCTATATTAAATAATTGAATTTTGCGGTGCGTGCATGTTGCTTTTAGATTTTACGTGTTGTAATCACCTGAATATTAACGCGGGACTGCAGGCTTTTACCGGGCATATTAAAATTTTAGAGCGTCAAATCCTACCTGATCAACCTTCCAGCCAGCCAGTAATGTCAGCGCGGGAAACCTTGCTGTGGGCTGTCGACTAAATGCGAGTGCGACACAAAGCAAAATAAAAATCCCACAGCGAGGCAAAACGTCTGTTCTCTCTGGGAAGGGGCTTAAAAACTCTCCATCGCGTGTTTTAATGTGTACTGTACATCAGTAAAAATGAATTGAGCAACTGCTTTTGGAGGCCAACCGTCATTAGGGTTGTCAAGTCAAGTTAATATAAAATGTATTCATTGTACAGTAAGCAAATCACTGGCACTGCAGGCGAAGGCCCGTCCATCTGTTTGGAGAGTTGTCGTGCAATCTGTGCTGGGGGGGCAGTAAATTATCAATAACTTTACAAACAATATGTCAATGCAAAAGCAGTGACTTAGCATACGAGCGTGGAGCGCCTGCGGGGCTGGGGCAGAGAGACTAGTCACTGGTTAGAGAGAAAATGAAACTGAAGGTCGGTGGGGTCGGGGAGAGCTAGTCACTCACTCGGCAGAATAATCTGTGCATGCCTAACAAAGGAAAATACTTTTTTAGTTCCGATGCAGCCTTCCCTCCAGGTAGTAGGTACGCTGTATCCTTGGAGTGAAAGGCAGCGCTACTGCTACTGCCTCGCATGTTATCACGGTGGAGAACGGAGGTACACTACTTTAACAATGCAGCCTCTGCATGTATTTTCTGAAATGTGGGTTGGTCCAAACATCAGGCGAGCAACAAGGCAGATGAGGGGCAAAACTATTTTGAAACTGGAGCGTGCCACGAGCAGTCAGCTCTATGTCCTTTGTCTGCTCAGGTTTTTTCTTGTTATGGGGGTGGGGGCTACAGGGGGTGAGAGTTTATTATGTAGAGCTACAGGGTGAAGTAGGAATGTGTTGGGGGGGAACTACGTGGCTGGTTTATATCTATGCAGGAGAGGCATAGCCATCATGACTGCATGGTGCAGAGGTTATGGTGCTAGGTTACAGGATGCAAGTGTTTAGGGTGTTGGGTTTATAACATTTTGGTTAGAAGAAAGAGTTTGTAGGATACAGGTCCGTAGTGCAGAAGGGGTACACGGGTGTGAGATACAGAGGGCAGGCAGTGTGGGGATTTTTGGTGCAGGGTGAATAGGTATTGGGCTCATCAGTAGTGGGAGGAAGCAGGGCCTGATTTAGACTTTTAGAGGCCTTATGCACAGATTTTGGTGCCCCATATATATCTAATTCAAAATATAAACAATAATAAACCTTAAAATGAAATGTTATTTTTTTCGAAATGAAGCAATACTTACAGTAAGATTAAAAGTAATGTTAATTTTTGTATACTTTCACTTTATAGGCTCAGCTGCTTCGTTTGCAGTATTGCACCATATGGTGCTTGGTAAATCCGGCAATGAAAAATGTCTGTGGTGCCCTCCCCTTCCCTTGATGCCCTAAGCACATGCTTATTTTGCTTAATGGTTAATCCAGTCCTGGGATGGGGTATGGGGAATAGAACTGCGTTGTATGTGGGGGGTGGGAGGGCATTGCCTTGGAATGTGAGGAGTGATCGTTTTCTTTCTGTTGCACCTGTTACTCGATGTCGATGCTGTTGAGAATTTTGGACTGTTTGCATTCATAATTCGTAAGATGACGCGATGTGCTCTACTGATAAAGTTAGACTACTTTGGAGCCTGCACTATCTATACCATCAGCTAATAGAAATTATAGTGAGCGTTGCATCAGACGTATAAAACGGGGCTGGTTAAAACCATGCTAGGACCAAAAAATATTTGGGCTGGCGTCCTTACCACCAAGCGTACTGTTGTATAGAGCATTGCCGGCGATGGCGTTGTCCACACTATTAGCATCTATACAGTTCCCCACTTGGTTATATATGTTCATGCCCTCGGGCTTGGCTTTTGCAGTAATGCAGAAGATGCCTGACTCATGAAACAGAGTACATCAGATGGATGGAGTCATCTCTCACTTCATGTGAATGAACGGATTCTACTAGAGGTAGGCCTTTTTTTAAATATCGTAAGTATTTGTAAAGCGCATGTTCTGTTCACCCGTAGGTATCTTGGCGCTGAATAACAGATGCTTTTTGTTATCCGATGGTACTCATTTTATCGACCTCAGATGGATGAAAGGCTGCGTGGACCGATGGGGATTCGAACCTGTGCCCATGCGGTTGCACACAGGCCCATGCAATGGACACATTAGTTCACTGAGCCACCAGACCTTACTAGCCAGCCACCAGACCCGGCTAATCCGTTGTCATGTTTAGACAGGAAGTGATGCTGTAGTTCACAAGCAGGGCTGTGTCTACAATGACAGTGCAGATAATAGATTGATTCAGTTCTCTACATAGGCACCTTCATTCTCAAATGTCACGAAACTATGATGAGCACTACCTTCACCAAATTAGATATTTCGATGGTAATCCAAGGTTTATCTCAGGGAAGCTGTATATAGTAAGGCAATTAATGTGGGCCTGCTGAGCAGCTAGTAAAAACGCAAGTCCTATGAAATAACTCTGCAGTTGGTATCATTGCATCCAGTGAGGTATGTAAACACCCATCCAGGAAGAATATTGCTTTCTAATCTAAGGGTGCTCGCAATTCATACTAGTATGCCAGTTCACTAGTCATGTGTGGTGCAGCACCTACTTATATTAATTCTGATATATACCTATACACACCTGCTAAAAGTTTTAGTTGTAAACCGGACTTCGATAGAAAACAGGCCTGGACACAAAAATAGAAGTAGCCTCCATTATAGAATTATTGAAACTAAAAAAAATGGCCCGTGTTTGCAAATGTGGGCATGTTTGAATACGTATAAGTGTTTTCTTCAAGGTATGGAAGATTGCATGGATTTGGGCTTACTGCAGGCACAGTTTGTTTTAATATTAGGGAAATCAATAGTACAGCTGGGCCAGTAGACCCTAAAATAGGCCCATAGACAGCCAATAAAATGGCCCACACACTGACCTGTCAGAACACCCGGTCGGACATTGCCTGATTGCTCTATTGGCCAGTCTGGCCCTGCTTCACACCAATAACACAAACTAAAATAAAATAAAATAAAATATAACATATTTGAACAACTGTGACAATATGAAATAATGTTTCACACCGAATGCAAAAATATTAAAATAAATAAATTAGATGGCATTTAGGTATTTATTTTCAGCATTTCGGAATATTTTGAGAGAAGATATTGATATTTGCAAGGCCCCTGTCTCCGTTAGTTGCCCCTGCTCAGGCGCTCTTGGTGGCATATTTTCAAGCCCCTATCACCACATGAATGTCACTTTTTATGGCGTTCCTGTGGCGATAAACCCTTCCCCTCATTTACAAGGCAGAGTTAAGCCATTTAACATGACTTAACGCTGCATTGTTAATAAGGCCCCCTTTCACGCTACACTTTGAAAGGGGTGTGCAATGGGTGTGGCGTGCAAATAGGAGGCAACAATAAAATTAAGACTATATTAAGATGTACAAATTTTTAGCTGAGCATCTCTCGTTTTTTCAGCTGGATGTTAAAAGTGCTTTAGAACTTCCGTTTGACGAAGGTATGTACTGTATGAATTTAGTCTTTCAATAATTATAGAGAGGGCAATGCAACAGTCAAGTTTTATTGGTCTCTTTATTTGATTCTCAAGCCACAAGCTCTCCATATAGGTATCTGCAATTTAAATGTACCACTCCCACCTACAAGCAGAGGGGAAAATTGGCTGCTCTAAAGTACCAGGAGAGGTGTTTATTCAATGGCTTATTCTGTATTAAAGAGGCTTACATTTCGGCAGACAAAAATGGGCGCCCCCTCGCTGGCTCCTCGTCAATTGTTGGTTTGAGAAATCTGCCACTCCCTATCTCCCCCTTCCTGTTTCTATAGTATTGCGCACCTTGGGTTTTGGGATAGGTACAGATACAGGCTCTGCCTATGCAGGGCAATATAGCTGGCCAATTAATGGGTGAGGCATCACTTGAGGAAGCTGCCTGGCCTACCTGTCTCTACCCACGAGGGGTTTTTTGAGAGTCCTGTTTGACTTGCTCTGCAAATATGATTATTTTGTGGGTGGCACTCAGAGACTGATAGGCCCAAGCATGGGGATTGGGAATACATGTGGCTGCACATTACAGCATTGAAGGAGGAGGGGAAATGAGTCTGAATCACCCCATGAAGGGTGAGTGGCATATGCCCATTCATGTGTTCATAATTGGGTCAGTACATTATTACGACCCTGGAGTTAATTACATTGATTTGGAAACTATTAAAATGAAAGGTGCAATATAAATGCTCTGGGTCGAACATGCATGAATTATAGTATTTAACTTTTTCAATTAATTTTAAGATGGCCGCCTTGTAATTTATTTTGACGAAGTTCATTCCCATCTGTCTTCAGTGTTTGATGTGAGAAGCAAATGGTTGATGAAATGAATTGATATCATTGGGTTTCAGGGATATGGTTTCAAAGAAAGCAAGATTAAGGCAGACAGGCATGCAACAGAGTACTCTATATGCACGAGGCATGTATAGGGGAGGAGAGGGTTCTAATATTTGAATAAATAATTTAACAGCAATGGCTACTGCATGGTAACATGTGCACCTTACCTTTTGTTACTTGCAGTTCCTAAGTTAAAATCCTAACATACAACAGCGAGCTATTAACTGTCATCTAAGAGCTGGATGCAAACTGAATTCAGCACGTGAGCATAATAGGACAGAATGTATGAAGCTCTGAGGTTATACTGAATAAGCAGCTACCTATGTTATGCCATCTATTAATGTAATAACTGCACTTTCACAATTGCTTTATTAACCTTCCTGCTTTCTCAAATTTGCACGATTTTTCTTCTTTTTTTTCAAAATTTTCTTGGGGGGGGTAATCCCCCGAAACCGCCCTTTTGGGGTTCGGGATCGCTCGCTGCGCTCGCTACGGTGCTGTATGCAAATCACTTTGCGCCCCACCACTTTAAAATCTCACCCACCGCCCCTGATCATTGGTGTCATTCTACCACCACACTGTGGCCTGTATGGTTACTTTGCTTTGAGTCCTCCATGTGGTTGCATCTGCCATGAATAATACATACATCCAAGAGTAATTCTAGAGACGTGAGACCTATTAGTATTTGCTGAATTATGTAGTCAGTAATGTCTCCCCTTTCCACAATGGGCATCCTATATACAAATTCTCAAGATATACTCTATGAGCTAGAGCTGGCATCTTTGAAACAGGGGAAACCAGGTTTGAACCCTGGCTTCGGCACAACCTCCAGTGTTTCTGGAAAAAGCTCATAATCTCTCTGTGCACAGTAAGAAAACAAAATGTGTAATGTAAATTGTTTATATTGTAAAGTGCTCGAATGTCCTTTGGCCAGGTTTACAGCAAAAAAAGTAATATCTTTTTCAGTTGCAATATCATTTTAGTGGTAGTGTACTAAAGTTCGAGTCCATTGAGCTTAAAACAATCTCCGATTACTGCCAACCACAGATTTATTTTTAAGTCTTACACAGCTGTTTGTAAACTTATTGCTACCCATTACGTACAATAATCATGTAGTGGCTTTTGGCTCCTCCCAGAGAAGTATCTCCCTCACCTCATGCTATTTGCTGTTAAGATGATCATTCCGCCTCCTGTGAAGCTCTTGTATTGAAATGTATGAGGGTGGGACTATATACAATATATGAAAAGTACAGTCAACCACGATAGATTTAATTCTATATCTCATCAATGCATCTTATAACTTCCCAACCTCCTCAAAAAAGAAAAGTGATTGCTGGTAAACATCCCTATTCTAGAGAGTTTAGGATCATTGAGGGAGTGAGTGAGTGCTAATGTGGGCTGGAGCCAGTTTAGCCTGAAGGAGTTAATCACGGCACTAAAGTGCGAGCTGTGTGGGTGGTTTGTAGATGAAATTACATGCTGAAGTTGTATATACAATATCCCTTTCTTTTACTCATCTTTTTTCTTACTGCTCTGCCTCATCTCCCCCTGCTGTACCCCCATCACCCTTACTCCCGGTCTTCCACCCCCCCCTTATTTTTCTCCCTCCATTTTTGTTTGTTTGTCTGGCAAACCTTTCCTCTTAATAATGTTTCATATAGTAAAACTCGTGAATTCTGATTCAGCTGCCAGAACTGTCAAATATTTGTGATGCTTTTTAGCAAAGTTTAGGATACCTTTGTTCAGTGTATGCCTTTGGCATGTGTACACATGTTAAGCTTAGCAATGGACAGGCGACACACCCGTTACTGTTTCCCTATGTGTTTATCCGTACCCGTGTACCTGAAGTCTAGAATGGCCACCCACTTGTGGAATGGCACCGTGGCGGCGTTGCATTGTGCCCCAAAGAATGGTGGCATGTGGTAATGGAGAAGAATGCAGAGATCATTAGGTTTGCTTTTACCAGAAACGTGATCCTTTAAACGTGATCTCATAATAGTTCGGGCATTAGAGAAAAAAATAAACATTCGTGAATTAAAAGTATGTAGAAGTGTGTATCGCTGGTTCTCAATCAACCCATGGCCATTTCTCTTTAATGTTTCTTCTCCCAACTCCCCGGTCACAGCACCTGCACTTTGCACGTTGAAAGACTTGTGCTTGTCTGTTTGTCCTGATTGTGCAATCTGGGTGGCCCTTTATTTTGGCTACAGTAATTGGCATTGTTAATATCCTACAGCAAATAGGGCACTCCCTAGAACTAAACTTATGATGTAAGAACTCACGACCAAAGCATGAAGTCCACTGCTGAGTGCATGAAGTATGAACCGGTGTGAACTTGTTTTTGAGCAAGTCTGTATTTACCTAAAGAACTATCATCACATTCCTTTAATCCGTAAAAGAAATATTGATATGTTGTGGGATATCATTTCTCTCTGTTTTGTTTGTTATGGTTGGGATTACTTAGACATTTGTTTGGCACCCAACTTGCACCTAAGGAGGGCAGGTACTTGCTTTTTCCATTCTGTGCCAAATCTTCAGACTGAATGGACCATCTCATTTGGTAGCAAATGACCCCACGTTTCTTTTAGTCATACTGAACGGTTTGCAGTGCTGAAAATGGAAAATGTCTGTTCTGAGAGTCCATAAAATAAGGTCATGCTGTGGCAGTGGGAAAGGGGTGGAGTCACGAGAGTAGGAGGAGTCATAAAAAGCTGATCTGACAGTCTATTTATACGTTATTTTAAACTCTGTGGTAAATACATTGCCAATAAACATAAATGTGACAATTAATCTGATCAAGTTTATGCCAGAGCTATGCTGTGGTTGGTTTCAGTGTCCTTTTTTTTCATCTCACTTTGTATTAGAGGAACAGGGTACAACAGCTGCACCCAAAGTCTCTGACAGGGTCATAGTAGAGAGACAGGTTCTGAAGGCACTTGGGACTTTTCCAGCTGTAGGCTGTGTGCGTGGCTCACAGGTTATCAATGCCATTTAATTCACCTGCTGGTCCCATTGGATGTCTTTCAAAGCAGGCACTAGGGGGCATATTATCAAGGGGGTTTATCTCCGCTTTTTTGGCTTTAAAAGCCAAGAAAGGGGAGATAAAATGATCTCCCTATTACCTAGCTGTCGCTAACACCAGTTAGCGACAGCTAGTAGGAGATAGCGACCATCTTTGGCCCCACTTTGCATGCCAGTGATATTTATCACTAATGACATGCAAAGTGGGCGTGCCAAGATGTTAGCGACTGGAAACAGTCGCTAACTTCGCTATCTCCTATTACCAACTTTTGGAGATATTCGCGCTATCTCCAAAAGCTAACACCTGCCCTGAGCAGTTCTTAGCCATGTTATCCAATGGGAGGTGGATAACATGGCTAAGAGCATTAGCTCGGTAATGCATGAATATCGCTGACTTTTCAGCGATATTCATGCATTGCGGACGTTTTTTATCGCATTTGCGATAAACCTTGGTAATACCAAGGTTTATCTGCGATAAAAATCGCCGCAGCTCAGCTGTAAAATTTTCTCTCTAACCAAGCAATAGCGATAATTATCGCTATTGCTTGGTAATATGCCCCTATGTTTCCTAAAGTTAGAACAAGTTTCTTTTGCCTCTCTATATTGCACCGTCTTGACATTTACACTTTGATTCTGAGGGAAGAACATAGTCCCAATGGGGACAATGATCTAGGTTCTCACAAGAGCACAATTTTAAAATCCTTTTAAAGGTAAGGATACTGTCTGTTGCATATTTCAGAATTTAGTCAAATTTTATCCTGGAGTGAGGCAACTCTGTAGAAGTAGCAGATGCAGTGTGGCCGAGTTCATTGCTACCCTGTTTTTTTTGCAACAGATAGCAGTTTTCAAATGGCAAACTGCGGTGGTAGCGTTATTAAAACAAGCACTGGCATAGCCAATAGGTCTCGCCTTTCCACCTTATAGGTGTTTAGCCATGCAACAGTTGATGTTGTTGCACCAAGGATATTGTGCTGGATAACTAAACACTTATAAGGCCCCAAAGGCGAGATCTATTGGCTATGCCAATGCTTGTCTTAATTGCATCGAGTTCTAAGGTCTGAACTGCAGTCGCTCACTAGATAAGAACAAGTTCATTTGTAAGCCAAAGGCGCCAAATCTTCTTCACAACGGTTCTTTATTATTCTAAGTGCACAGAGCACCTCAAATGACCTTTAAGCACTAAACAACTTTCCCTGGTTACTAATGAGCCTCTTAATACTTCTGCGTTGTCGAATCCGCAGGAGAAAAGATTGTAAGCTGTAGTTTCAAGAACAAAAAATCCGAGCTGCTGGAACAGAATAGGCGTGGCAATAGAAAATCTGGGAAAAAGTAAAGAGCAAAGTAAACAAGTGTGTTGTAAGAAATCCAGTTTCAACTGCTTTGGGCAATTGGGAGCGTGCTTTTGAAATAAAAGGGAGAACAGGGAATTGCGCAGTGAAATGTAATACTCATAAAACAGCAATTAGTATAGCAGGCAGGAGAAATGGATCGGATTAAAACACCGTTGTCCCACTTTGGCAATAATCCATCAGGCTGGACTTAAAGATGCTCACCTGCCTCGGGAGCCTGGAGTTAGAAGGGGTCAGTCCCCTAGCACTCATCACCCCGTGCTTTACGTCACTCTCTAGCTAGTTGTAAAAATCGCTCTCCATCTTGTTACCCCTATGGTTGTTATTGGACTCTTCGTCCCCTCCCATCAGAAACATTTCGAATAAACCCACCCTGCCCTCCCTAGAGCTCTGATGGCATGCAGATAAATAATGGATGGGCTGTGCAGAGAAACACTAGCAGTTATTTAAAATGGACACAGTGAAGAGCATCTTGTGTTCACTGATGTTTTAAAATAAGATTTAGACCAATTTAGTGCCTGGATAATGGTTTTGACCTGTATGATGTCATATGAAATTCTATTTCAGGAGTGCCTGTGGCCATCTCTAAAAGGATGCTGAAGTTTGCTTTCAAACTAGCAATAATAGGTCATCATAGATGAATCGCTTAATCTCAATCAACAAGCTGCGAAGACGTCAGCTACATGCTTTGCGATTTTAAAGTGGTTGAAAAAAATCTGTTGGATGCTGCCTAAAAATACCCAGAAAACTGTCATCAACGCTCTTATAACCTCCAGACTTGATTATGCCAACGTGCTATACTTGGGGGCCAATAAGGCCACTACCCGACGATTACAGACAGTGCAAAATGCCGCCGCGAGATTACTGTGGAAAATTCCCATCTCCACACCTACCACCAAGTACATCCGCGAATTGCACTGGCTGAAAATCGAAAATCGGGTGAAATTTAAATCTTTATGCTTTATGCATAGGATCTCAACCAACAATGCACCCAAGTATCTACAAAATCTAATACATCCCTACCGCCCATCTCGAACCCTTCGTTCAGCCACAGCCAACCACTTTGTGATTCCTAAAATCAGGCTGGCGCGAATGGGTGGAAAATCCTTCTCATATCTCGGACCCTCACTCTGGAACACTCTTCCGGTGACACTTAGGCAGGAAACCAACTATATGAAATTCAGGAAGGCCTTAAAAACCTGGTTGTTTAACATCTAGAACCTGAACCAATCAAAGCACTGGATCACTAGCGCCGGGAAACCCTTTGTTGGGTAGCTGTTTGCGCTATATAAATGAAAATAAATAAATAAATAAATAAAAATAAGACAGCATTACAGGATTCTTTAAGAAATTTCACAGTTTCTTTCCCCAACCAGAAGGTTTTACCCAGAATCCATGTCTTTTCTGGTCTAATCTCTTTACTATGGAGCATTTATACTTAATGCGGATTATGGATGGACTCTTCCAACCATGTCGTGATTCTTGGTGTTTCCTATGACGAGCTGTGAGCTGAGGTTAAGGCGCTTGCCTCTACTGTAAGATACCACCAGAAAACCTCTTCCAATGGGAACCTCCTGACTAAGGGGCCGATTATGATTGCGGTTTTTCCGCATCCTCCGGGCCGGCGGAAGCCACCGCCGGCCCGGAGGATGCGGAAAAACCGCTGCGGAGCCTCCAAAGACCCACCGCCAAATTAGGATGGCTGGTGGGTCTGGAATTCCGTCCGCAGCTTTTCCGCCGCGGTCGCCTTCCGACCGCAGCGGAAAAGCTCTAACATGGCTGGCGGTGTCTATCAGACACCGCCAGCCATATTAGGATGGTGGTGAATACATGCTTTTCCGCGGTGGCTTTTCCGCCGTGGAAAAGCATACGGACTTTCACTTCGGGGGCCCATTGCGGGCCCCCTGGGTGAAAGGGGGTTGGGGGTGCACATGGGGGGTACCTATGGTACCCCCCTGCATTTGCATGCACAAAGTGGCAGGCACTGCGCAGTGCCTGCTGCTTTGTGCATGCAAATGCGATGCATGCATTTTTAACATTGCGGCGGGTGCAGCTTGAAGCTGCATCCGCCGCAATGTTAAAGATAGAGGATGTGACCGCCACCCTGGCGGTCACATCCTAATCTGCTCGGAGGGAACGCCGCAGCCCATGCGGACGTTCCCTCCTCCTCAGGGGTCAGGGACGGACTCAAGTCCGTCCGCGATCCTAATCGGCCCCTTAGTGTGGGGTTAGGTGTGCTACACAATCTATGCTGGCTGCAGTCACCCTGTGACCTTCAGCATCCAGGGAGTGCACGGGGAGCGGTGCAATCAGTGCCCAGTGGAAAACATCTGTCACTTACACTGCCAGTGTTCACCTTTAAATGCTTTAAACAAGCATTGTAATGCCAATAGGTCTGGTTATAAAGAGATGCATTGTAACATGAAGTATTGCAAGTAAATAGAATGGGAATATATGTTTATGTAGAAACAAAGAACTGTAGAATAATATTGATGTAGGTTAAAAGCCAAGGGACATTTGAACTGTCAAGTTAGACTTAAAAATCCATGTAAGTTAATGAATGCCCTCCTCCCATCTGTGCTGCTGCCTGAAAAAAAATTACACAAAATACCCGGTTATCTAAGGCGCTTTAATAGCATTCCAATATCATGTGTGTACCCTTAAAAGTCCAGACTTAGAAAACTCGATAAATAATCAAAAAGATGTCAGCTTCTGCAGGGAATGTTTGTTGTTGCTGTGAAAGCACACAACCTCTGCCCAATCAAAACATCTACTCCTAGTTCCCAACATGTGGGCAGAACCAAAGCCCCTTCCTAGTGATGCCTAAATTATTGTCTGACGATAGCTGCCTGTCAAGCCAGGCCATAAAAATATTGCCTGTTCACAAATACATCGAAGCATGTCAGAGTACATAAAAGAGCACTCCGGTAGTAATACCTATTGTACTCTTAAATGGTTTTGTAAACATTAGAGGTGGGAGAGCCACAGAAACATTGAGCCAGACTCGAATCTGAAGCATGGCTCTGGCTCAGCTCGAAGTCCCATTGGAACCTCCAGCCCATGTGAGCCGAGCTTTCATATGGCTTCTGCTTGCCTCCCTCTACCTATGATGTGGCATAAGGTAAGAGCAGCCAACTAGGGAAACAGGTTTGAGTCTGAGCGTCAGCTCAACATCTGTAATTCTGGGCAAGCCACTTAATTTCCCCATGCCTATAAACAATGCATGTGACCTTAGTAATGTAACTGGCACTCATATTAAGCCCTCCAATACCTTTGGTTCGAGTTTGCACTACATTTTAAGAACTGCAGAGAAAATGCACTGAAAGTTAAAAACAAATCCTTAACATAAGGAAAAACAAATAGATACCCATTTACTGGCTGATTTGTACAAATGATAAATAGCAGCTTCCCTGCTTAAATTGTGTAATCTTAGGCAAATATTTCAATTCACCAAAACTTTTTTTCATCAGTGTAGAGTACTCTCAAATACGTGAGTTCAGACTACCAGTTGTTCAAAAGTGTCACTTTTGTTAATTACTTCTTAGTGCAGTGCTTTAATGTGCCCTATTAATGTCAAAGCTTCTGCATGATAAAGGAATAAACTTTTTTTTGTTTTAGTTTTGAACAGACTTTATCATTTTTACGCGATGTTTGTTGTGATATTTACAAAGCAAATATGTCTGTTCGGCTCATGCCTGGGTATTAAGGGGCTCATTAAGATGGTGGGCAGAAATCAGTCAGCCCGCCATCATAGTGGTGCTGGGACCGCCCGCCAGACGTACGGCTGTCCCACCACTACAATTAGTGTGCGCCCGCAACCTGGCGGGCACATCCTGGGCTTTTGCAGCACCGTCCGCAACACTAAAATGCCATGCTGAGCATTTCCCTACACTACATGGCAGGCGTCACGCAGTGCGGGGTTACCATGGGTACCCCCAGTGCAGCGACGCCGCCCCCAACATAGGGGGCCTGCAATGGGCCCCAAACCCCGCCAGCCTTTCCTTGGCTGCATCGCTGACATTGAAAGGCCTTCCAAAACCCACATCCTAATTTGGTGGACTGTGTCTGCTAGGCACCGCCTAGATTTTAGACGCCCTGCGCCCTCTGCCAGGCAATCGGGATGATCGCCTTTGGCGGTGAAGCAGCGGACGGACTTTGCATCTGGCGCCGTACTCACCGCCATCCTAATTGGGCAGTGGGTAAAATGCTCAGTGATTGCGGAAGGACCACCACCGCCAGCCTGGCAGTGGCGGTCCTTCCGTCATCATAATGACCGCCTAAGATCCGAGCCAGACACTCACTCCCTTCATTTGTTGACTCTCTAGTCACAGATGCGAAACTTTAATTTATAATTATCGCAACATGTCTAAATCGCTTAAAATGTGGGTCATGCAAAATATTCGAAACTAGCACAAATTAAAAATTTGGAGATTCATTATCTTACCTTTAGATGCAACAGCCGTTCTCACTGTGACCAAACAGATGAGTGCAAAAGTAGTTCCCCAGCCTGGCCTCATTTTTCAAGATACTGTAAGAAATATAGATGTTTGTGTCTCGTTGGCACTGCAAGTGGAAAAATGTGCACGTCAGTACAAAGTAAAAAGGCTGCTAAGTAAAAATAATAGCTATGTAGAAACAATCGCACTCAGATGCCTAATCTCCGATTTAGACGGTAAAGTTCGACTCCCAAAAATCGAGCGAACCACAAGCCCCAATCGATGTGTGTAAACTCAAGGTCACATTCAAACTCCCAGGCTCCAGGTTCGAAAAGTAAGCGAATAAACAAAAGACGCGCAAGATGAACTCCTCAACCCCGTCAATGAGTTCAGAGGGAACGTTTTGAAGTTTCTTCAGTTCTCATTGCACTTTGGCAACTATGGTGACCTTGATGTGACAAACGGCACTAGTTCTCGGAGATAGTCCTCGAGATTAAAATCCATCTTCACAGTGCGTCCTTTCTTAAACAGTGACACACAACGAATAACCGTGTCAAATTAGTTCGTGCAATTCGTGATAAATGAACTGACTTTATTTTCAAAGTTATACATTCAAATGTAATAATGGTGAGGCGCTCACCTACCTCAGTTGTCAGTCCTGCCGAATGACTCTCGGACATAAAAGGGTGGAGTTTGATTTCGCGTTTTTATGCAATCGGGTGTTTATCAGGGCAAAGTCTAGCACTGCCACCTTCTGGGCATCTCTGGTATTCATAGCTGCCTGCCAAGTTTTCAGTATGGCAATTCGATGTTATTATTAGTGCGCGAATATGGACATTACTCAAAGTACGGGTCTTCCTCGGACTGGACTGCACGAGAAGGCGTTCGAGGAGGCAATGCAGGGGCACTAATTTATTTCTCTGTTTTGAGTGGTTCATCTTCAAATTATTTGTGGTGTCATAGAAAATGAAGGCCAATGGTATTGTGTAGTGCGAAAACTAATGCCTATGCGGGGGTTGCCAAGCAGCCCAGAACAGATAACTTCAGCAGTATGGACTCTGTGAGTGAGTAGCATTTGTTTTCATGGGAGACTGCGAGGAAACAAATCTCGTGCAGGAGTTGTAACACAAAAGTACAGAAGCGGCAGTAAGCAACATAAGTATGCCTGCAGTTCTTTTATGCTACAATCATTCAATCGGAGGCATTAGTAAATACTGTTTTATATAAGAGTAGCAAATTGCCTCATTGAGCAAAATCGTCTCTAACAATCATGTGATTTTGCCTTTTGTAACATCCAACAAGAGCAACATAGTTCAAACTATTCCTTATTAGAACAGGTACTCTCAACACTATAAATAGGTCTAATCTGACATCTGTAGTGTCCTAGCTAGGAATTCTGTAAAAAGATGGTTATGGTACAACTTATTTTTCCCTATGGCATTTGTGTGTAATTATTTACTTTAAGTTTCAAATAATGCTTTGTTAGCCTTCCCATTTAATATTTAAAAGCAGCAGGTAGTTTATCCCCTAAACTAGTTAACTGCTAGGTGCTTACAAGCCTCACAGGAGACTCTCTGCAGCATCATGTACATCAAAGAAGAATTATCTCGAGTCAGAATGTTCCCTCCCTGGGCCGTGGTGCTGCAGTCAGAGGCAGAGTTGGGACACAACCCTGTGCTTATAGCACTCTGTCGGAGTGGAAACCTGTGTCTTTCAGCACAGGTGAGCAGTTGGATGGAAAGTTATCAGAAGTGATAACCTGGCAGCTGTGTCGGCTGCATGTGTACACTCCATGATTCAGGAAACAGTGGAACCGCTGCACACCAATTGTGAATGATAAAGGTAAATCGTTGTAGAACAGTTCAGATAGTGAGGGTGCTCAAGAAGGTCACCTCCTGTCATTTGAGGCGCAATGAATAGGTAATGGAATGCCTTACAGGTGTAAGGGTAGAACTTGAGCACTCCTTTAGGCAAAATGAATTGCTGCTTGTAGTTACGTAACTACAAGCCACAATTAATTTTGCCTAAAGGAGTGCTCAAGTTTCTACCCTTACACTTGTAAGGCATCACATTACACTCCATGATTGACAGCTGAAAGAATAAGTACGGGCATAGGCAATAGGTCTCGCCTTTGGGACCTTATAAGTGTTAAGTTAGCCAGCACAATATCCTTGGTGCAACAACATCAAGTGTTGCATGGCTACACCTGGTGAGACCTATTGGCTATGCCAATGCTTGTTTTGAGTGAGTGGCTCGTGCAGGTATGCCACTGTGAGGTAGAGATGCTGCGAGTGCTTTTACAGGAGCCCCTGTGACAGTGCGCCTCTTCAAAATGCATCTTGGGTCTGGTGTAATACTTCGAGCCCCTATTCCCATCTTCTCGCACCCAATGCATCCGTAAATGTTCCATGGACAGCCGGGGTTGACACTTCTATTACCTCTGCCCTCCAGTGACACTTTACCTGTCACGGGTTGTGGTGGTGGATGTGGTGGTGGATGTGGCGGTGGACATGGTGGTGTGTGGTGGAAGTGGTGGTGGATGTGGTGGTGGTGGACGTGGTGGTGGACATGGTGGTGGTGGACATGGTGGTGGTGGACGTGGTGGTGGTGGACATGGTGATGGATATGGTGGTGGACATGGTGGATGTGGTGGTGGACGTGGTGGTGGACGTGGTGGTGGTGGTCATGGTGGTGGAAGTGGAAATGGTGGTGGTCGTGGGGGACGTGGTGGTTGACATGGTGGTGGTGGACGTGGTGGTGGACCTGGTGGTGGTGGTGGATGTGGTGGACGTCCTGGTGGACGTAGTGGTGGTGGACATGGTGGTAGTGGTGGACATGGTGGTGGACATGGTGGTGGTGGACGTGGTGGACGTGGTAGTAGTAGACATGGTGGTGGTGGTGGACGTGGTGGTGGACATGGTGGTGGTGGATGTGGTGGACGTGGTAGTAGTAGACATGGTGGTGGTGGACATGGTGGTGGTTGACATGGTGGTGACGTGGTGGTGGACGACTATTGGGTAGGAGGGTGCTGGCAGAATGCGGAAGGAAATGCTTCCTTTCTTTATCCCAATCCTTAAACTCCTACCATGTGCCCCCCAGCTCGTCTACATGATCAGTACCACTCACTTGTCTCCATACATCCACTGGAACCAATAATCCAAAGAATAACTCTATGTCTGCAAATGTCATGACCGTTGAAGTAGCCGCCTCAGTCAATTCCTTATAATAGGCAGTCGGATTCTTTGTAGAGTCAGGTAACTGTCCCTTCAGTGCCAACACCTCACTCCTCTTCCAGGGGACATAAACCCATTGCATAAACCTCTCCCAAACTAGTATTGGCCCTGTAAGCTCTGTCTCTAATATCATAGATAATCTGGGGCGCCAGGTCCCCGCGGCACTGCTCCCACAACCCTATCAACGTCGCTGACATATGCCACAAAGCATGCTGCTGCATCAAAGGTTCATAATCTTTCATCGTAGACCAAATATCCTCCATTGTATAAATGGCATTCCGAGCCCATTGACATGCATGATTGGCCACAACCTGTTTCTCTTCCATACCCACATTAGAACGCGTAAGTAATTTACGTACATGGTCAAATATCATACGCCCATCCAACCCACCTCGACCCGAGTCGGAGTCTTGGGCATAGTCTGAGGGGTAACACTCGTCGAAGCAGTAGGTAACGCAGATGCAGATAGCGGTGTAGCCACAAGGGGGGCAGACGGGACTGTAGTTCCAGCCGGCAATAGAGAAACGAGGGGCGAGGTTACAGAAGTTAATGCAGCTTCAACACCTTTCAAAACACTGGAAGTAGAGGCTAGTATAGCGGAAGGGTCAGAGGAAGAGGGTGCCTGTGAAGAGTCAGAAGCAGACAGAACAGTCGGAGAAGTAGATAGCGCGGGATATATCGATTGCGGTGCATAAGGGGGCAGGGGTCGGGCATCCAAAAGGTCCTCTATCTCATCCTTCTCCTCCGCTCTTACCACATAACTCTTATCTGTTTGCAACCTATGAAGCCTATCTGCGCGCTCAATCCCTGCCTTTGTCTCCGCTTTATTATAGGCTCTCACTTTCTGTACCATCGACTGGGTAGCTTTCTTCTGGGCCATCATCTCATCTCTCATCTGTCTTTGCCGAACCTCTTTTTGCCACATCCTTAGGGAATCGAACATGCTCGGGCGACTGCGCCTAGCAAACAATCTCTCCTGCAAGTAATCTATCTTAGCTGCATCGAATGAACCGGTCAACGGCCATTGCAAATCCACATTACTCTTGGTGTACCTATGCCACAAAGTATTAAACAAAATCGGGGAAGTCCATATTTCACATACATCTCAAAGTTGAGAGAGCCTTCTAAAGGGGCAGGCTGACTCTCGGCCAATCTGGCATCAGTTGAACGACAACAACACCCAAAACATCGCAACTTACTGAAACCCGGCATCTTGCTCACACAATCAGACACCGCCAAAAAACTCACATGCACCCAGACACAAAAAGGACAAAACAGCTATCCCCAAAAACAACTACTCATGTCCTTACACAAACATATTTCTTATGGGCATGCAAGTCACCATGCCAAACACGTGTTACCACAACAGGACAAGGCCCGTTGACCAAGTCCTGGGGAACCAGACCCTACCGCAGACTTAATAAACACTGAACAGTGCAGAAACTGTTCCGGAGTCCGGAGGACAGGTCAGCCACACGGGCGGTACTACGGACCACTGCACGGATTCACCCCGGGAGACCTGGCACCCTTCCAGCAAACCCCCCTTCCGGATTAGGCTTGGGTCCTTTCCCAGTGTTCCACCAAAATCAACCACGACTCCGTCCGAGCACCATCCGGCCAGATGCTCCACAACATAGGAACATCAGGCGTCCCCCCGAACCTCCACCAAACCACAAACAGTCTGTCAGAGCGTCTCATGCACTCTGAGTTCCCCGGGGCACCCTAGCCCTTCGGAGCACCCTAGCTCCTTCAATCATCAGTCAGACCACTCACCTCCTGTTCGCGGAACCCGACATCCACTGTTCTCCACCGCCGGCTGCTTAGACCAACACGGTCAGCTCCCAAAGGTCCGCCTTCTGGACCCCGGTGCAGGATCATAAGCCTCTCCCGATCAGCAGGGTGGGGCAGCGCTGCGAGAACCAAGCCCAGGATCAAATGGGTACCCAGACCCACCGTGCCGACTAGACGGTCCCCGGCCTTCTACAACCCACCTACGGGCGAGAAAGATCCTGATCGCGGGGTCCCTGTTCGGGCACCATCTGATAAGCATGGCTCAAAACCACCTGAGCAAACTTACCTCACTCAGATATCATTTCCATAAAATAAGCCAGCCAGACAGTGGAGAAGAATTAGAAAACATTTATAAGGCCATTAGTTTCTCAATAGAGAGGCCCCGTCAGGACTTCACTCCAAGGTGTGCGCCGAGAGGACTGCTGGTTCTCAAAACGACAATACATTATAACACGTTACAGCAACATTAGTCACGCCCCTAATGGAAAAGTACAGGACTGGAGAAATGGTGAAGATTGAGCGCACACATGAAGCCGCTGCACCTGCGGGAGGATGGCTCTGTTATCACCCCCAAGGCCACGAAGCCGAGACTCCGCTCCTCCTGGGCATGGGAACATTACTGATAGCAAAGAAACACATTTCGTTGTTAGTTTTCTGCAAATACTAACTTAAGGCGAGAAACGCTGAGACCGGGGATTTTCTGCTCATAAGGGAGGGGGCATTGCAGTCTGGTCGCGGAGACATGTTCCCAAGATGGTGGCACAGGAGCTAAGCTAAGAAACTGCTAACTGGAACACGAAAATAACCAATTAGTCCTAAATACAACTGCAACGCATCATTCGGTTAGACACACTATGCTAACTTATTCGTCATCATGTTGAGTGAATTGAGGGGCGGGAAATGCAAAACCTATCAGAAAGGAGGATCTCGAAGGGGGCACATGGGAGAGCAGAAAGAGGCGGAATATTAGTAACAAAAAACGGCGACTAGATAGAACACGAAACAGATTTAATGGGGTGGTCCCTTCTTATAGCGCATGTGAATGTTCCTTAGCAACCCGATTTTAGTAAACAGGGGGACCATGGAAAGATTAATTGATTAATCACGCATGATGATCGCGTGCGATTAATTGATTGATCACGAATGATTATCGAGTGCAGAAGCTGGTATTGTTCGAGTCATGGCGTTGGCATACCAATGTGTGATTCTGGGCAAATTATTTAATTTCCTGTGCCTTATAAAAGGCAATGTGTTCCGGTGTGAATGTGCTCTTGTGTAATGTAACTGGGTGTCTTGCAAAGGTCTCTACTGCTCTTGATTTCAGCTTGCACTGTATGAATTTGCTAAACAAACAGCCAGCAGACCTTGTAGAGCAAGAGCCTATTATATCTGCTCATGTAGCGCACGCACAACAACGAGGGCTCTGTACAGCCCAGCACTTCACACTACACAACAAACAAATATCCGTTCAGGTAGGGCACGCACAGCAATGAGGGCTCTGTACAGCCCAGTACTGCATTTAAAATTTAAAGCGCAATGCTCCGTTAATAAAAAAAAACCATGTGGTGCCTGCAGTGAGAGTGGCTCACAGAGAAAATAAACAAGCATTTGCAATGCAATAGGTCTAGCATTACTGAAAGCATGAGCTATTGGTGTTACATTATTATTTGCAACACCAATAGCTCACATTTTCAATAAAGCAAGACCTATTGCATTGCAAATGCTTGTTTATCACTGCAAGCATGTGGTGTCACACAATTTAAAATAAACACATATGTAAAGTTAAGGGCTAGCAACAGTAGGTACCACACTGTAAAGCATTATTTAATATTGATTGGGTTTCTCTTCAATCAGCAATAATAATGCTTTGTAGAGAAATACAATACCATTAATGTGGGAAACTGCAAAAGATAGTTAAATTATATGTGTCAAAACATACATGTTGTGTATTTTAGCTATATATTGTTATAATTTTGCTTAAAGTAGTTTATTGCCAGCATGTCATAATTGTGAACCGCTGACTGAGGCTGAGTGAAGTATCGCCAGAGTCACTGGAATTATGCGGCATCAGAGGGACAATTTATGCGGCAGGGTTGACTAAATTAAGCGGTAAGAGAAGGCAAATTATGCAGCTTGTGGTACATTCTGTGATAGTATTCATTATTTTGTCATTTTTACACTTGTTAACAGTGTTTGGGCATAGGGTGCACATCATTAGTGTTGGTTTATTATCTCCTAAATATAGTAATAAGCAACGGAAAGGTAACCAGTGAACCTAAGCAAAGGGCCTTCCACTATGCAGCAACATACATATGTGGCTGCGTTTTAGTAACATTTTGGACCATTTAAGCGAGAAACTATTTTTTTTGTTAAATACTGCAGACTATACAGTAGAAGTAGATGATAGATTATGTGGCAAATGTCTAATTATATGAAACAGCACAAACACATATTTCTAGTGACCCAGAGTATATCCTACTTACGGCACTGAAGGACAAACACCAGCTCTATGCATGCCGCCAGTCTTATTTCGGGAGGTTTGACTGGCCTGCGCAAATCCAGCACAACGGAGGCCGCAATTAGTGGGCGGAACTCCTTGCCAGGCAACAACAAGGCACTTTTAACTTTTAACCACCTTATCTCCGGCATTTTTCTTAAGATGTTTTACCTCTATTTCAAAGGAGTAAGCCTCAGAAAGCAAGTATTCAGAGGGGATACTCTCTGCAGGAGTGCATGTGCGTAAATGTCCCGTGGCACACTGAGTGACTGGCTGATGACAAAATTTGTAAACCGCACCATTACCCCTGAGCGTGATGGAGGGGGAGAGCGGCCATATAAATGGAGAGAGAGCATGGAGTAAATTTCTGGAGACAGACAAGGGAATGAAGAGAAGAATAAGGAGGAAAAAAGAAACAATCGCAGAAATGCCAGAGTGAGCTAGGAATGACAGGGAGGGGAGAGGCAGAGTGAAATATGAGCCAGCACCTGGATTTATACAGACGTGCTAACAAAGCACTCTAAAAAGGAGGGGGCCGGGAAATTGGCTTTGGGGGAGGAAGAGAGGTCTGTGAGAGGAGAAACAAAACATCGTGGTGTTCATCTTTACATTAAACAAGGCCTATTGGCAAAGCCAATGCTTGTTTATTTTGACTGCTATTCTTTTTGTGCTGTCTTTCCCATCCACCCCCGCTCTGGTTTTTCCCAGGGCACTCTCTAAGCAGAGGCCATCTCTGATCGTGGCGGTGGGAGCAACACCGTGGTGAGTTAGGAGGCAGGTGTGTGAGTGGGGAGTTTGGAGGCAGAACTGTGACAAGTTAATCACTTGAATATAATTTTTCGACCTTGTAGCTATTGTTTGTTCTTGTTCCATGATCTGGTATGCATGCCCTCCCTTACTCTTTGATTTCCCCCCCCCCCCGCCCCCTTTTTCCCTCTTTTTGTCTTGAGCGATCTTCCCTTTGTGAGATGTTTGATTCCTTGTTGCCCATATGGATGCGTTGTATTTCTTTTAAAAAAGAGTTACCAGGGCTCCCCCCAGTTATTGTTATTGTTATTGTTAGTTCCGGCTTTTATAGCGCCAACTCACCGGCAGGTCTCAGGGCGCTTGTGACCGAAAGGCAACAAGCACCTTCATTTGATTAACTTGTCTAATGTTGTTTTGTCCAAAGATAGGATTTCTGTAAGGGCGGTAATATTGTTGTCATGGAGAAGGAAATGTATGAAGCAGAGTTATTGGGTCAACTTGATAATGCAGAATGTTATGTGAAACTAGCTAATAACCCTATTTTTGAAATAATTGTTAATTCTGAGCTTAGGAATTGGAATGTTAAAGGTCTCTTGAACGATGATGCACATGCATATCTTAAAATTGTGAAACCACGCTTTCCTTGCATTTATACATTGCCAAAAGTTCACAAAGATGCCTCTAGACCACCAGGGAGGCCTATTGTCTCTGGTATAGGGGGTCCTATGGAACGAATATCAGAATTTGTTGATACATTTTTACAACCTTATGTATCTAATTTGGCCTCCTATATCAGAGACACTAAGCATGTACTCAATGTACTGACAGATTTAAATTGGGATAAAACAATGTCCTTAGTGACACTAGATGTCGTATCTTTATATACGAATATCAGGCACGAATAGGGATTGCAAGGACTGGAATATTTTTTATACAAAAGACTAATTGAAATGATGGAACATTCGGATATGTTAATTGCAATGTCACGGCTTATCCTGGATCATAATGTTTTCTTATTCAAGTAGCGATGGGCTCCAGATTTGCGCCATCTCTGGCATGCCTCTTTATGGGGAGGTTCGAGGTGGCGCATATCTGGGGCCCAGGTGGTGCTAAATGGCAGGTGAATATCCTATACTATGGAAGATATATAGACGACTGTTTAATATTTGGACAGGGAGTACTCATGAGTTGGATGAATTTTTTAACTACATGAAAAATAACCAATTTAACATGTCATTTACAATGTCTGCCAGCCAAGAAAGTGTTGTTTTCTTGGACACTGAACTGTTTGTGGCTGATGGCAGAATTAACAGTCGTCTATACAGGAAAAGCACATTGTGCAATTCAACATTATAAGCAGTGCCCACCCCAAATTGCAGATTGATGCCATACCTTATGGTGAAATGTACAGAGCCTGGAGAAATAATAGTAGGGATGAGGATTTTCATACTTGTGTCAAGGATATGGAAGTAAGCTTTTTAGAGAGAGGTTACAGTAAGGACACCATTAGACTAGCTAAACAAAGATCGTTGAAACTATGTAGAAATGATACATTGAAACAAAGAACTAACCGCAAGAACGAAAAAACAGACAGTATTAGACTAGTAACAAACTACCACCCATGGTCTCACAGAATTTATATCATCCTAAACAAACATTGGCACTTATTGACATCAGACCCGACCATAAGTGCGTATGTGAAGGGCAAACCGAGCATCTCATACAGGAGAGGTACCATCATTCGTAGTATGATTAGCCCGAGCTACCCAAGGATTGAGAATAGAGATCAAACATGGCTTCATGCTCATAATGTGGGTTCATTTAAATGTGGACACTGCAGTATGTGCAGGTATGCGGAACATGGTATTAAGGAATTCCAATACAATGGTTTGGCAAAATATAGAATCTTCCAACACATTGACTGCAGTACGAAGTTTGTTGTTTATGTAATCAGATGTAAATGTCTTAAAATTTACATAGGTAGCACTATCCGATGCTTAAAAGATAAGACTGCGGAACATTTCAGGGCTCTGAAAAAATTTGACCTTAGGTATCCCTTGGCAAGTCACGCCAGTAACTGTCCAAGTCAGAGAGAGAATTTGTCATTCACATTCCATGGTATAGAAAATATATCAGGTGTCAGGCGTGATGGAAATAGGGAACTGAAGGTTCGCCAATGTGAGGCAAAATGGATACTTAAGCTACGTGCGGTGGAACGGGGGATCAATGTTGATTCTGAGTTGCAGTACTTTTTAGGATGTTAACTGTACTAAATCAACCATCTGTGAGCAACTCATATACTGTAATCCAACAAGATCATGAGTACAGATCTGTGCTATATCATCTGTACAAATTTGTAATATGTATGATGATTAAGAAGGTGTTGTAATCTTATACTTGAAAAGGGTTTGGTGTGGTAAACCTCTTGCATCATATATATGTCTGTACCTTGATTGTTATGTAAAAAAATAAATCTTCTTTGATGTTATGAATAGCATAGTGGAACCTGTCAACTTCTCTTCTTCCTTATAGGGTGCCCCCGACAATGAAGGGTATTGTCCCTTTAGCCATGGTTCTTTCCTCTAGTGACTTTATTCTTTATCCTTTTTTTCTTCGATGTCTTTGAACTTTCAAATTTTGCTGTATATTTTTTTGTTAATTTTCACTTTGGTGTGTAGGCAGCATGAATAATGACTGACTTACGAATCGTAATTATATAGAAATACCCTGGTTTATCTTGGAAGGATCGGATTGTAAGAATTTAACTGAAAATAACTTTATTGGTATTAAAAACGGAACCGAGTGCTGTAATAATGGAAACACACTGGGTCATTTACCGACCTAAGATGGCGCGTGCGGATTCGAGACCTGTGACGTGATGGTCCGCCTTTAGTTTCGCCGAGTACTAATATAAACAGCATGGCGGCTGGGTTAGACGCCACTTCATTCTCAGACTACACATGCCGGGAGGAAAATAAGGAACTGCAGGTAGGAGCGCGTCGTTATAAATATAGCTAGTGGTGGTTTATAGCTGTTGTTGTTGAACTTGATTAAAGGTGAAACGGGATTGGTAGTGTTACGCGGGGCTTCCTTCTTTATAATAGAATTCCTGCAATTTACGTTTGGACTGAAATGGTGATACACAGCGATATACGGAACTTGCCTTATACAGAGCTATCATGCCTATGATTAACAGATATCTTAATGGACAAAATAGTAATGCCAAGAATGGGTGATCACTTTGAATAACTGTTATGTGAGCGTATGAGCCTTTTTTAACTGGGATAAAGATATACTGATAGTCGAATTTACTTAAACAGGGAGCTATAATCGTGAAAAAAATGAATATGATGTTGGGCCAATGGCCACTTGTTTGGGATTGATAGTTACGAGATTTGAGCATAATAGATAAGGTAAGTGGAAAGCCACTTGGTCTTTTTGATTACTATTGGGCTATTTCAAAATGCATATGGGAAGCGTTATTGATCAGTATGCTTCTCTGTTTATGTTTTTAGCTACATCTATATACCCAAATTGATATTAAGAGTGCAGAATTCTAGTTGTTGTAGGTGAGTTGATGGAATTTACTATAGGTGTGTGATTCACGCTGCACTGCATACACATAATAAATACATAAATAGGATTGCCCAATTTTTTCTTGTTTCCAGGAGAATTGGTGTTGCCTTGAGATTTTAAGACACGGGTTGGTGATTGGTTTTAAAATGCACATTCTGGGTGCTCTTTTTCTTTAATCTCCTTGGTATTCCTTTAGTTTTTTCGGTTCTCAGACTATCTCCTTACATGGTGGAGGTTAGGCTTAGCTTCCGATAGGATTGGGAAGGTGGAGGGAATTTATTATGTATAATTTGTATTGCAGCCCTGATGAAGTCTTTTGGAGAATAACCATAGGCGAAACACGTGTGTTGGCTGTATCTTTGGCTGTACTGTTATAATTTGACTTCTAGATTTATGAACTGGAGAATTTGCTCAACAAGTACTTGTGGAGGAGTAAAGAAATATGAAAATTAAAGAAACTACGGACTTATGCTTGAACTTTTTTTGTGTTCAAAATGATTTTATTGAGTTTCAGAATAAATGACAAAAATAGACAGTACAAAAACATAGTGAACATAATCGAAAATACCTTATAAAAAAAGAGCAATACGAATAAAAAAAAAGCATCAGCTTAATATACAAAGGTAGCAAGAATTTCTATATTCAACAATAGGATGAAAGGAGAAAAGAAAAAGGAGAGAGGGGAAGGGGAAGAGGGAAAGGAAGCACAGATGATATCATCTTAAATATATAATAGTAACTGTTAACATAGAAATAATGCAAACTTGTAACAATATAATGTAGAGTAGATTAAGAAATACATTTATAATAACAAAAAGGTATCTATAGGTGACCAAAACAAATGATAAAAATGGGAATTATGATTAATCCCGGAAAGAGATAATTGTGCACCTCTTCTTGTAAAAACAACCCATGACCACCAAGCATGGACTGAAAGAGTGGAAGCATCTTTCCAAGAAAAAGTAATGGATTTTAAAGCAGCTGAGATTAAAAAAGTAAACAATTTTCCTTCTAAATCAGTGAGATTATGCATAAAACCAACTGATTTACAGATTAGTAATTTGTAAGAAAGGACATCCTGAATAGGTAGAATCTGTATTATAATACCCTAAACATCAGACCAAAATTTAGAAATGAAAGGGCAATCAAATAACATATGTTGTAATGAACCAGTATGCAATTTACAGTGCCAACACACATCAGATTGTAGCAATTTAGCACGGAATAAACATAGAGGAGTCCATAAACAATTAAATAAGATGTAAGAGTTGGTCTGGTAAAGCGATACAGGAAGCCATCCCGAAATACTATTAAGCCAAATAATTTTCCAAGTGTCATTAGATAAAGAAAGAGAAAGTTCACTATTCCAAAATGTTGAAATTACATGTAAATTATTGCCTATTGAGTCAGCCATTTTCTTATACAAAATAGAAACTGTATGTGAGGATGAAGACACAGCTTGAATATAAATTAGTAAATCCTTAGAGACAATAGAAGGAATACCATGAGGAAAGGAGTCTAAAATTGAATTACACAAAGATACATACTTAACAAAATCAGAATTAGAGAGCTGAAATTTGGATTGCAAAACATCAAAAGGAACGAAGGCATTATTACAATATAAATCTCTAAGATAATAAATACCAGCATTAATCCATGAATTCCAAAAATGTGTATTTCTTATCAATTTAACAACATTATTATGCCATAATGACAAATCCACAGCATTACCAATAGGAGATGCAAAATTAGCATCTAAATCATTAAGAATTAGATTATAAGATTTTATAATAACTGAATGACGCAAAACTGTAGATTTATTAGACATAGTAAGTAGGGTAAGAAATGGAAATGGGTTAATAATAGATTTCTCTGTACAATACCAAATAGGAGGATTAACTGCGGGGGGTAGGAAGAAGCCATGCAGAGCTTTGTTTCAGTATAAATGCCTTATGATATAGGTGAAAGTCAGGTAAACCAAAACCAGCATTACATTTAGGTACTTTTAATTTTTTATAACTAATACGAGATGATTTATTATTCCATAAAAATTTGGATAAAAGTCTGTCAACATCTTTGTAAAATTTAATCGGAAACTGTGTAGGGAGCATAGCAAGGGTATAACATTTTTTAGGAGCTATAGTCATTTTGATGGAGTCCATTCTACCCCACCAGGAGAGATAGAGTGATGACCATTTAGACGTTTTATCTCTAATATAAGCAAGAATAAAGTCACTATTCATTGCCATAGTAGCTTTAACAGAGGAGGAAAATAATATACCCAGATATTTCAATTTATCTCTTCGCCAAATATTGTCAATCATAGGCAACATATCAGGAGTACAGAAAACATTTAGGGGAAAAAATTAAGTTTTATTAATATTAAGTTTATAACCAGAAATTAAGGAATATTGTAAAATGATTTCTACGAGGAAAGGGAGTGAAGAGAGAGGATCACTAATAAATAATAAGACATCATCAGCATAAGCTAAAGTTTTGATAGTAACATTGGCTATTGTAATGCCTTTAATATCATCACATTGTCTAATATGATGAAGCAAAGGTTCAATTCCAAGCAAAAATAAAAGTGGGGAAAGGGGACAACCTTTCCTTGTACCTCTAAAAAGTGAAAATGTAGGTGATATTTGCCCATTGATATATAACCTAGCCGCGGGAGCAGAATATAAAGCAGAAATCATCCGGATAAACAAAGGGCCAAAATTAAATGATAATAGGGTCCTCAATAAATATTGCCAATGGATTTTATCAAAGGCTTTTTCTGCATCTAAAGCCATAATTCCTAGGGGGGCAGTTAGAGTAGAACTTTGTTCAATTACATGCAATAGGGTTCTGGTGTTATTTGCAGAATATCTATTCTTCATAAAACCTGATTGATCCGGATGAATAATAGAATCAAGTATAGGGGATAATCTAGAGGCAAGAATTTTAGCATACAATTTACAATCCTGATTAATTAAAGATATAGGGCGATAATTTGAAACAAGGGTGGGATCTTTATCAGGTTTGGGAAGAACAACAATTAAAGCATCAGTAAAAGAACCTGAAGTAGTTCCCGAAGAACCAAAAAAAGTAAAAAGTTGAAATAAATAAGGTAAGAGTTGGGTTTGAAAATCTCTATAAAATTCTGCCGGAATGCCATCAGGGCCCGGAGATTTATTTTTTGGAAGAGACTTAATAGCTGTCAAAATTCCATCCATAGTAATAGGAAGATCTAATGTAGACCTATCAGATAGTGACATTTTGGGCAAATCATAAGTATTTAAGAAAGAGTCAATTAAGGAGGTATCATGAAAATCTGGTTTATTATATAAATTAGAGTAAAAGTCCAAAAACTCAGTAACAATATCATTATGAGATAGAGCAATTTTGCCATTAGGACCATGAATGGAAGTAACCTGCGTCTTATCTTTTTTTATATGCAAAAAATTTGCTAAAAGCTTTCCAGATCGATTGGCATTAAAACAAAATTTAGCATTGGATTTGGAGATTTGAATACCAGCTCTTTTACTGAGAATCAAATTAAATTCATATCGAAGCTTTTGCAACTTAACTCTGTATTGGGGATCATTGGACGTAATGAAGAGTCTTTCAAAGTGAGCAATTTGTTTACCTAGCTGATTGACATGAGCATTAAAAGTTGTATTCTCATAGGCCATGATAGAAATACTAACACCCCTAAAATAAGCCTTAAAGGCGTCCCATCTAGTGACCATAGAAGTTGAGTCTTCTGGGTTAAATAAAAAATAATCTTGAATGGCCTGTAAGAGTTTCGGTTTGTTATGTTCATTAAGAATAATGTCAGTATTCATGCGCCATCTAGTTTATTTGGCAAAAGTGGAGGGTAGATGAAAAACAAAAGAAATCAAAGCATGGTCAGATATATCAATATTACCAATCATAGGATTAGTTGCAGATTGAAAAAGTTGAGTGGAAATTAAAAAATAATCAATTCTAGAATGTGAATTATGGGGATTAGAAAAAAAAGTAAAACATTTGTCAGTAGGAAAATGTAACCGCCAAATGTCAGCCAACTTGGTGGTATGTAGAAAGGACTTGAAAGCATAAAAAACCTTAGGGGGCCGAAATTTTGTACTAGATAATCTATCTAAAAGAGGATCTGCAATAACATTAAAATCCCCACCAACAATCAACGGAACTTTACCCAACTTTAAAACTTCTGTGGTAATATTAGCCCAGAACAAAGGGTCATCAGCAGTAGGACCATAAATATTAAGTAAAAACAATACTGAATCATGAATTTTAATTTTAACTATAATAAATCTCCCATCTGTGTCTGAGGTTTTACTTAAAACTTGACAATGCAATTTTTTAGCAAAGAAAATAGCAACACCATTTTTTTTACCATTAGCTGGAGAAGAAACAATAGTATCAACCCACTTTTTTTCATGTAATTCAATATTTTATCATCAATATGAGTCTCGTGAACAAAACAAATATCAGCTTTACAACTGCCTAAATAATCTAAAATTTTGGTACGCTTAACTGGGTGGCGCAAGCCTTTAACATTTAAACATTACATTACATTACAAAGAAACAACCTTAATATTATGAGAATGAGCCATAAGTAAAAGATGAAAGAAGGAATAAAAGTAAGAAAATAAGAAGAGGCGAACAGAATAGAAAGACAGGACAGGGGAAAAAGAAAGCAAAGAGAAAGGGACAAACAAAACTTGTTAATATAAAGAAAGAAACGCACATGCGCTCCACAGAAATGACCGACACCGTAGGAACCCAAGATAATATCAGTAGATATCATGTCAGGACAAACAAATTTGGTTAGGATCAAGTGTTAGAGTCATGGGTATCCATGGAATGATGCAATTGTTGATCCAAAAAATGGCATAGATCATCAGGACGCTGAAAAGATTTTGAAAAATTGTCTTTCCAAATACGCATAGTAGAAGGGTCAAAAAGTCCATATTTGAAGCCAAGCCTTTCGCAATTGAGGATGTAGGGCAGAAAATTCTTTGCGTATTGCAACAGTTTCTTTTGCGAAATCCTGGTGAATGAAAATTTTATTTCCATTAACCATCAAAGAAGGAAGCTCTCTCGCAGCCTTCCGAATAAAGACTAAATGATGATGTCGAAGAACTTTGAAAATCATTTGACGAGGTTTAGACTGCTTAGGAATGCGATGGAAAGGAATCCTGTGGGCCTTGTCAAGCTCTAATTTTTCTGAAAATGTAATTTGCAACAGGCCTGGAATCAAATTCTCTAAATACAATCTGGCGTTGTCACACTCCACTTCTTCTGGCAAATTAAAAATGCGCACATTGTATTGCCTGTTATGATTTTCCATGTCCAGGAAGTGAGAAGACATAGGAATAATTTTTGCAACAAGTGAAGTAAAAGAGTCAAGCTTAGAATTATTATCCTGAATTTTATTGGCATTATCAGAGATCTTCATTGATAAACCCGCCATTTCTTTACGGACATTTTTAATTTCTGAAGCAATTGTATCAGTATTAATACGAAGTGCTTGGATTTCCTCCAAAATCAGAGACATTGAAGGTTCTGCTGTCTCAACTGCCTTGGATTTAATTGGTGGAGGTGAAACTTGTTACCTTCTTTTGGAATGAAGTGGTGCCTTATTTTCCATGTGGAATAAATGACTAAAGTCAAAAGGTATAAACAAAACTAGAAGGCTGCAAAAAGAAATCCTGTAGAAAGCTGGTGCAGCAGCTATAATATGCTGGTGGAGTGGCTAGGCCCAGACCAGGCCCTTTCCTGAGGAGTAGCTCCGCCCCTCTGACAGACTGACCTGGGTACTGCAGCGAGCAAGCTGGGAGCAGGAAGCACAACAACGAAAAAACCAGCCCACCGCACCAAAAACGGTGAAAACCTCACACCATGGAGGTAAGACCTTCTGCTGCCATGCGCCCCTTGTTTTCGCTAAAAACGGGCCCGTCGCGCCGGAGCTCACTCGGCGGCGGTCATCTTGCGGTGCGCGATCGCGCGTCTCTTATGCTTGAACTTTTGTTGTTTGAAATTATCATTCTACTTTAATCTGTGATACTATATGAATAATATTTTTTGCTCAGGGATTCTTAACAAAAAAAGTAATTTACGCAATTGGAACAAATTGCGACTTAGCAGCATAGGGTGGTGGATGAATAGACTCCCTTTGAAGCATAGCATACACATTCAAAAACAAGATACTTAAGCCATCAGACATTGCGCAGTAGAGACCTCACTACCCAACTGACACGGTGATGAGGCATCCCGTATTATTATCAGGGCCTGTAGGTGCCTCAAAATCCGCAGCAATGGGATATGTCCCATAATTCCCATTGTAGATTGTCGATTCTATGTTGATAGTCCTCACTTAGTTAGAGGTTGTAGCTGAGATGACAGCTCTTTTTCATGAGCTGGACAATGGATCAGGGGACAAGCACAGAGTACTGCCTTTGTGTGAACTAGTAGGCATGCATTCCTTGGCCTTCCCTTCATTTCAGCATTATGGAGAAAGGCAGTTGAAGAGTCATACCTGGGTTTCCCTTGGCTGTGGACTTGAGGCAAAGAAAGCGGGTGACTATAAAATGTATAATACAATGTACAATCTCTTTGTAACCTGTTTATGGGGATAATAGTTTCCTTTATTAGAGGTGATGTCATACTTTGTGTGCACCTTCATATACAGCACTGTCTAGCATTCCACTGGAGAGCAACATAGTCAAAACACATGGACCTCTCACAGCAACTAATCATTGGAGCTTCTTTGGGCATGGACAAGTACCAGGTGTAGGAGAATGATGACATCAGGGACAGCGTGGATCATGCCACAATGAGCTATTAAAGAAAAGGTACAGCAAACTACAGATGAATTTGCAATACTAACTCTTTTTATGATGATACAATTAAGAATACATATTGGCAGTGTTGTCAGAAGACTTGTAGTACATTCTCCATGGAACTAATGCATTGAATTGTAGATTTCAAATCAATCAAATATTGTATACCTAGAATGACATTCTCAAAGCTTGTTTAAAATGTATATGTGTCTCTAAATTCTCTGAGTGGTGCTAGTAATGCAAGCTGGATAAACCAGCAATTGAAAGCAATGAACATAATTTAAAAAGTAAAGGTTATCTATGGTGCAGAAGGAAAGACGATCACCCACAATACCTCAGTGCTTTGACAAAGAATATAGGTGAAGGCACATAATTGGCAAGATTGTTGGGTTCAGTCGGACTGCCTTGCGAAGAACTGTTGAAGGAAATTGGTTAAAAAAGATTGTACTGAGTGGTAGTATGGTCAAACTGTTTTTATAAGTGTATGACAGGGACAGCAAACTATAATGCCTCATCCAGTACACCACCAGAAAGCAAAAACAAGGCACCCTGGGGACAATGACACCCAACTTTGAATACCTTTTAGTGTTACCAGTCCACCAGATAACACCTTAAGTATGCTAGCACACCACACAGCACAACATGGATTTGACAGCATCCTTCAGATTGTACTGCATCCCTTGAACACTTACCTATCACGTTGCATGGCATAAGGGTTACAGGAATCCACCAAACAGCAGTTCTTATGGTCAATAATACCACGATGTGCGTCTATCCCCAGTTCCAATCACGATGAGTTCTTTTGAGTCTTTTCTCTTCATATTTTGAGCTGAACCACGTATGTATCAGTGTACTATAATCTCTTTCCTTCCTGCCTATTTAGGAACACTGTCTCAGTGCGTAATTTCACATCAAATTAGAAGCATATATAGAGTACACTGTGTTTAGTTTTTCATATTAAAATACAAACTAACTTTAGTACGGTGTCACGTGACCCAACAAACCCTCTGTTTTATTTAAATAATCTATATTTGAACAAATATGAGGAGAGGGTCACCATTTGCTTGAGGTTTCAGGAACAATTCTTGGTGAGTCTGATATCCACTTGATGTGCTATGTCTACATTGATCTAATTTGATAGTCTGTCAGTAATAAGACAGAAGGTACAATAAGCATTATTTTTAGAAGAATTTTAAACAAACTTCTTTCGATTCATCATTCTGTTTATTAAAAAGTGCAGAAATAAAAACTCAAAATAAACCAATTGGATTTGTTTAATTCATCAATCAGCAGACTGAACCTCATTCTTATAAATTTGAATAGTTATAACTCTGTATGCTCTTTCGTTTGGGCATACATTGCATTCATCTTTTCAGGCAGTGTTGTGGTCCAGAACGCCATTCTATGATGCTTGAGCTGTTTTCCTATCTTCTGCTTTAGGCTTATCTCAAGGTATTGTTCGTCTTCTTTATAGAGTGGCCACTCAGCCAATCCATCGCCATTGGGGTTGCTGGAAACAATAAAATAGTGAACAAGGGGCACACAAAAAAAACCATTTATTCTGTTCAACAAGTGCATATGCAATAACAATTTGAACTGTTCTGAGGAAATAGGCTGCAGGATGTCACAACACTTGTGCTATAAGGATGTAGAGTTGCATTATAAATACAACTCATCAGTTGCTTGAAGAAGTGGTAAATGAGAGGAGAATCTGCAAGTGCATTTTCCGGTACGGCTCTATTGCTCTACTTGAGTAAATCACAATGGTGAGCTCTCCTCTGGTTTTATTCTTTCCAACGTACCCCTTCCAGGAGACCCCTCTTCACCTATTCTGAACACATTCTTCTTCTGGCATTCTTGGACATTGCCACTTTTCACAATTGTAATGCCCTATAGTAGGTTAAAGACTATGCAAATTCAGATGAGATCTTCAAAAAGGACTGTGTACAGGTGTACTCTAACAACGCTTCGAGAACTGGCACTCAAGCAAATATCCTTCCCCTATTGTGACTTTCCTTGCTACTTCGTCCTCAGTCAGTCGCTTTACTACTGGTCAGAAAAAGCAATAGCATCACTGGACAAGATTTGCTCACCTCTTTATGAAGACCTATGTAGCCACCTTGAAACAACATCCTCCTAAATCCTTGATTTCCTGAATCAATCTGCTTATTCCTCACCTCAGTTAGATCATATCAAGGTTTGCATGTTGAGGGAGCTCTGTGCCAATTACTTCAGTCTTCAGTAAAAGCTCACTAAGACATTTTTGAGGGACAGGAAACTAGTTAACAAGGCATCTATGAAGTCTTACACCTTGACTAGCGGTATTTTTCTTTTTTTGGAAATCTGAATTTGCTACATTAGCATAATCTCCAGGAGTGCAGACGCACTAAGTGGACAGACTATAGATACGCTGGAGCCTCCCAATACGCTGCCGTCTAGACACAGTCTAAACCTTATTACTATTACCACATACTGTGTATGTATCAAAAAAGCACTGCTAACGGCTACAGATAACTATACTACAGCCTGAAAAGAAGCAGAGAGGGCTGAGAGAGATTATTAACTCATATAGCAGATAGCAATTATGCTTACCCATTCCTTGCAAAGTTCGCCCAGTACTTCATCATTGTTTTGCTAAGGTCCTTTTCTTCATCTGTAACATTACCTATAAGGAGATATCAGGACAAAATAACCTCATATGAAGCTTAAAATCAAATACTATGTGTGAGGTTTTTTAATCACTTTATCCTAAGTACAATTTGAAGTTGTTGCATCAATGAATATCACAGGTCTGCAGAAGCGTCTGTAGCAGGTATTACAAGCTCAACAATTTCCTCACTCCAGTCCTTACTAGTTGTGTATGCCTTTCTTATAGGTACCCACTGACCACCTCGAAAGAGAAATACTGGTCCTCCCTAGAGATGCTTGACTTCCCGTATGGCGTATGATTTTCTGACCCATTCACCTCAACTCCTCCTTTTGTGCCTGCCTCTAACAGACTCCCTTCTGTGTCCCCATTAGGGGACCCACCTTTTATTATTTTTGTTTTTTATATGGTCTGGTGCTGAGCATGGACCTACAGGATTTAGAGTTTAGGTCTTAGGGAGGGCAATGCTGGGGCAATGACCACATCAAAAGGAGATGAAGATTGTGACCACTGTATGTAAGATTTCCCTTTTCTTCTAGGCCCCCCTCCTTTATGGGCATTTTCTTCTATTACAGAGTAGAGTACAGCATTTAAGGTATGAAAAAGATGGGGTAGGGATTTCTATTTGTTGATTGAGCTGCACACAAATGGAGTGTGGGCGCTCATCGCTTGCTGCCTGTTTGTTTAGGCATGCTCTGGGAACCTACCGGTTGTGGCTGATATTCTGCAGTTCGAGATGAAGGCAGCAGCTGAACTCCAGGCAGTCTCTCAGAACGATTTATGTAGATGGCACACCTATTTATGGGCGCCCCAGACAGAGTATTTTTAAAGCATACGTTTTCATCTTTTTTTGTAAAGAAAAAAGATTGGAAACAAACCACGGAGGTTTAATGTTATGCTTGATGACATCGTCAGGGTATACTTTTTTTTTGGGCAACCAGTTTTAATCACAGAAACCAAATACTTGTATTTTCATTATGTCAGCTATATATTTCCACAACAAAAGCTGTGCACAAAGTTTTCCTGTTTTAAATCAACCCACTTGGGTAAAGAGATGTTGAAATTCGCAAAGAGACTGCAGCACCCACTGTGGAGGTATCGTTATGGGACCGCAAGTACAAGGATACATTGCGGCTCACACCCACTGGGGTGGGACTTGTTTAAACTTTAAATTGATGTCCCATAATCGCTGCAGTTTTTCTGTATGGAGCCACTGAACAAGGTCAGAGTACTGTCCGAAATGCGTTTGGCCTTTGAAAAATGATTGAACCTGGGAGCCGAGTACATTGCAGTCTCCAATAAATACAGTGATCAACTCTTCAGTGTACGGCGTCTTCTTGCAAGGGCAACCTTTTGTGTGGATTTATATAGCGGCAGTCCGGCCGGGAAGACGCCCTTCTGCCTATTGAGCGGATCTACGGCGTCCCGAAAGCAGGACGCTTTGAGAACGGAGGTCACAATACTGGAAGACTAAATAAAGGCAGTGCACAACATTTTCTTCTTTTAAATCAATCCACTTGGGTAAAGAGAAGTTGAAATTAGCAAAGAAACTGCAGCACCCACTGTGGAGGTATTGTTATGGGACAGCAATTACCAGGATGCATTGCGGCTCATGCCCACTGGGGCAGGACTTGTTTAAATTTTAAATTGATGTCCCATAATCGCTGCGTTTTTTCTGTAAGGAGCCAGTGAACTAGGTCAGAGTGCTGTCCGAAACGCGTTTCACTCTCCAGTGTGTGGCATCTTCTTGCAAGGGCAACCTTTAGTGTGGATTAATATATAGCGGCCGTCCGGCCGCGAAGACGCCCCTCTACTTATTGAGCGGATCTGCTGTGATCCGAAAGCAGGACTCTTTGAGAACGGAGGGCACAATATTGGAAGACTGAATAAAGGCAGTGCACAAAGGTTTCCTGTTTTAACTCAACCCACTTTGGTAAAGAGTCGTTGAAATTAGCAAAGAGACTGCAGCACCCTCTGTGGAGGTATCGTAATGGGACCGCAAGTACCAGGATGCATTGCGGCTCACACCCACTGGGTTGGGACTTGTTTAAACTTTAAATTGATGTCCCATAATCGCTGAAGTTTTTGTGTATGGAGCAAGTGAACAAGGAAAGAGTACTGTCCGAAATGCGTTTGGC